>NC_092713.1:139350117-139665957 GCF_047496885.1 Scyliorhinus torazame
CGGCGACCAACATCGCTGGATAATCGGAAAACATGACGGCCTGGTGGGGGGGGGGGGGGGGGACGACATGTCATCATTGCCCATATCCTCTCCTTCCCCCCAGTCGGGGGCATGGACCGCATGGGTCCAACTGTTGGAGGCTGGCACCTGGCCAGGTGGACCAACTCACTTGCCCCCCCATCCTCCTCCCCGGCACGGACCCCCCATCCCCCTCCCCGGCACGGATCCCCCATCCCCCTCCCCGGCACGGACCCCCCATCCCCCTCCCCGGCACGGACCCCCCATCCCCCTCCCCGGCACGGAACCCCCCCCCCCATCCCCCTCCCCGGCACGGACCCCAACCTCCCATCCTCCTCCCCGGCACGGACCCCCCCCCACCCCCCTCCCCGGCACGGACCCCCATCCTCCTCCCTGGCACGGGCCCCCCATCCCCCTCCACGGCACGGACCCCCCATCCCCCTCCCCGGCACGGGCCCCCTATCCCACTCCCCGGCACGGACCCCGCGCCATCTTCCTCCCCGGCACGGACCCCCCCCCATCCTCCTCCCCGGCACGGACCCCCCCCATCCTCCTCCCCGGCATGGACCCCGCCCCATCCCCCTCACCGGCACGGACCGCCCCCCCACCCCCTCCCCGGCACGGACCCCAACCTCCTCCCCGGCACGGACCCCCCATCCTCCTTCCCGGCACGGACCCCCCATCCCCCTCCCCAGCACGGACCCCCCCCCCATCCCCCTCCCCGGCACGGACCCCCCCCCCCATCCCCCTGCCCGCCACGGACCCCAACCTCCTCCCCGGCACGGACCCCCCATCCTCCTCCCCGGCACGGACCCCAACCTCCTCCCCGGCACGGACCCCCCATCCCCCTCCCCGGCACGGACCCCCCATCCCCCTCCCCGGCACGGACCCCCCATCCCCCTCCCCGGCACGGACCCCCATCCCCCTCCCCGGCACGGACCCCCCCCCCCATCCCCCTCCCCGGCACGGAGCCCCCCCATCCCCCTCCCCGGCACGGACCCCCATCCTCCTCCCCGGCACGGGCCCCCATCCCTCTCCCCGGCACGGACCCCCCATCCCCCTCCTCGGCTCGGGCCCCCCATCCGCCTCCCGGCACGGACCCCCCCCTCCATCCTCCTCCCCGGCACGGACCCCCCCCGCCCATCCCCCTCCCTGGCACGGACCTCCCCCCATCCCCCTCCCCGGCACGGACCCCAACCTCCTCCCCGGCACGGACCCCCCATCCTCCTCCCCGGCACGGACCCCCCTCCCGGCACTCCCCTGGAGCCCAGCCCACTCTAACCCCCCCCCCCCCACCGCCGCACACACACACACACAACCCGAGACTCACTCTCCCCACACATTCAGACTGCGGCCACGCCATCGCCTGCCCAGTGACCAACCCCCCAGGCCGTCACTCACCTCCACGCTGGTCGGCGTGAACCTGAAAAGGAGGTTTGATTTACGTCGACGTGAACGGTCATCACGTCAACGGGACTTCGGCCCATCCGGAAGGGAGAATATCGGCATGCCGAAAATCGGCTGCCTTGTGCAGACCCGTGCCATTCTCCGACATCAGCGGCGCCATTAACGCCCCGCCGACTTTTCTCCCTTCGGAGACTTCGGCAACCGGCGGGGGCGGGATTCACGGCGGCCAACGGCCATTCTCCGACCCGCTGGGGGGTCGGAGAATGGCGCCCACGGACTTTCTGATTTGTTCTGTTCTTCCGTTTAATCGTTTACGTGGTTTGTATATAGTGTTCATCTCATTATTCTTGTGACATACTGTTTTTCTGCACCAGGCACCTTCCCATGTAAATAGCTTAGTTTTCGTGTACTTAGTCCTGTAAATATTTTGCACACACGTAGTCAGGGACATTCACCATACACTATTTATTGACACGCAGGTACATTTTTTATAAAAGGGGGGATGTCATAATATACACCAGTATATCATGGTGCAGACACACACTGATGGACACACAGTGGGACCAATCAACACACACAACACCGCAGTCAATCACCAGTTAGAGCACACGCACTATAAAGACAGGGGGCATCAGAGTTCCCGCTCATTCGAGTTGCAGCTAGCTAGGAGGACAGAGCTCACAGCCTGTAACACAGACATTCACCATGTACTGAGTGCATTGACTGGCTAGGACAAGGCAAAGGTCTTTATTTAAAGCTAGTATCGTATTAACCCACAGTCTGAGTATGTTTAAACAGTTAATTATTCAATAAAATAGTGTTGCACCATTTCAAGTGTTGGTGACCTGTATGTGATCCAGAACACCCAACACATCACCGCCCATGCCGACTAAACTAAATTCGATGGCAATGCCACTGTCATCAGCTCCGGCATTGTCGCCAGCCGCTGTTGCCGTGGCAACTATGAATCCTCTGATACAGACTCCACAGGTGTGGTCCGGCCAACAAAACCCAATGTCCGTTCAGGGTTCAACGGCCCTTGTCCCCACGAACGCTGAACCTCAGCTAATCACCACAGCCACCTACAATGCGAGTGTAGTCGGCCAAAACACCCAGCCAACTCCGATTCAAAGGACTCCCGGGGCAGCGTCAGCAGGCTCCGAGATTGTTATCACTACACGAGGCGCTGAACAAAGGAAACTAGTTAGCTTGGACGATGACAGTGACGCAAACAACGAACCTAATGGCAGGACAAGAACATTACGACTCGCCCCATTACGCACAAAACGGGTTAAGGTTGAAGCGACCGAAACAACCAAAAATGATGTGGGGGTTAATCACCTGGGAACAGCTACAGCGCTTACAGATATTTACGGTCTCCATCCGTTAGATGGTGTACAGGTTCTGTCTGTGATGGTTAGTGCCCGCGATAGTCAAATACTCTTGAAAGAAGTTCGGGCGGCTCGAGGCGATGATTTTAAAAATCTGGAAGCGGGATGGCAGGCAATTAAAGAGTGGCTATTAAGATTCAACGCACCTAAAACTGACTGGGGTAAAATAACATCCTGTGTTCAAAAGCATTTGGAGGATCTTACAGACTATGAGGAAAGGTTTTGAACAGTTTGGAAGGAGCATTCCGGAATGGAACACCAGGAAGGAGAGAGGATTGGGGATACAAGTAATCTATGACCAAGGAGAGAGGATTTGGGATACAAGTAATCTAGGACCATTCAAAACCGCTTTTGTCGCTGGTTTGAGACCTGAAGGGTCTAATGCCCTAAACATGGTTTTTCCTGAATGGGAGCTAGTGGGTACTACCTTCAGGACCTTCATAGATTGATGCATTCAACTGGACTGTGGCTTGGAAGTTAAAGTCCGAGCTCTCCATCCTAGCCCTCAGCCCCAGCCCAAAGCAGCAGCCACTAAAAGTAGCACAGCAAACCCAGCAGAAATTATTCCTCCTTCGGGAACACCAACCCCGGCCCCTGTTCTTGCTCCGATAAAGGGTTCCGGGAAAACTGAAAAATGTAATTTTTGTGGTACAGATGGCCATTGGAAAAAATCTTGTCGTTTCACAATACAGGTGGACAAAGGACATGACTACAATCGGGACTCATACGACTGAGACCCGCCCCGTGGCTCACACTACAGGGATCCGCCCCGAAACACGTCTAACCAGGATTCGTACAGAGACCAACATAAGTCCAGCCCACTCACACCACGTAGAGATGAACTCAATGACGATGACGATTTTGTCGACAAGGTCACCAGATTAGCCCCACGACTCAGCAAAAAACTAACGGATCCCACTCTCAGTGAGTCCATTCGCAGAGCATTACACACTTTACTTGAGAACAGAAAGGATGGACTGCATATATCATTGAGAGTGGGATGCCAACAAATAGAATTTCTTCTTGATACTGGAGCTGAATTAACCTGTCCTCCCCAAGAATTGGCTCACTTGTTTCCCTTAAAAAGATAGGCGATTGAAGCTTATGCAGCAGAATAACCCTTCAAGAAACAGAGCCCAAGTTGCTTCAATTTGGCCCACATAAACTAATGGCCTCCATCTGGATAGACCCAGTAACCCAGGCCCTTCTTGGCATCGATATATGAGCCCAATTGAATTCTTCTCTTAATTTTGAGAATGGAAAAATCACATGGTCCATCAGACGTCTCAAAAAGAGACAACTGGAGTACCATCCAATTTGGGCAAAGGACAAAAATGACTGTGGCCTATTAAACATGGAACCAACATCAGCAGTTTCGGAAATACCTAATCTTTACTTTCATCATACAAGCACCGTAAATCGATCATCTTTGCTCCCGCTTCCCAAGGAGCAAAAGGAGGGAGAAGAAGACAAAAATGATTGTGTGGAAGTAACAGAGGCTGCTCCAGCCAGGAGGGCGACAGCCACCCATACACCCAAAGTCCGATGCAAAGTGTCATGTGAGAGTACCTTTAAGAAATGGGCGTTTAAGAAATGTACCTTTAAGAAATAGGTGTTTATTAGTGATGTCAGGGTGTCGGTGGAGCTGGGCTGTCTGTCAGCTTTTTACTTTCGTTTTAGGCTGTTTGCTGCAGGGTGTGTGGAAGTTTCGTTTTCAGAGCTGGATAGCTTCAGTCACAGCCAGAAGGGGTATTAGTCTCGCTCTCTCTGGAATCTAAAAACTGTAAATCAATGCTTTGGTGATTTAAAACTAATAACTGCTCTCAGTAGTGACTTTAACCCGATGTGCTTCTGTTAAAAGTTCTTTTTTTAAGTCCTATGAATGTTAAAAGGACAGCTTAAGGATTACTTAGTGTTGTATTCTTTGGGGTTGTATTTGAATTAATGGTTGCTAAGATGTTCACTGTTTGTTTTTAAAAAGGTTAACTTGAGTTCATAGAATAAACATTGTTTTGCTTTAAAAAATACTTTTCCATTTTTTCTCTACCACACCTGTAGAATGGGCTGTGTGCTCCGCATATCACAATCTATTAAAAGTTGTGGGTCAGGTGAACTCCATGATACACTTTGGGGTTCTCTAAACCCTGGCCCATAATAAATTGGGGGCTCGTCCGGGATAAAAATCTATATTGGATTGACTTAGTGAGCTTAAAGACAGTGAGGGGTGAGCATATTGTGATTGCTTTTCAGGTGTGGTATTCTAATTTAAGTAGGGAGTGTGTTGTGGACAATGGCTCTTTCAGAGGTCCTGAAGTTTTTGGCAAAACACTGTAGTGAACATTACCTGACAAAATGCAAAAAGATGAGATAATTATGGTGGTGGCTAAGCATTTAAGGTTGCATGAAATAGAGTTTGACTCATTGGAAATGGCAAAAATTCAGTTACACATTAAACAAATGGAACATGAAAAAGAATTAAAGCAGCTTGAATATGAAAGAGAGGAAAAAGAAAGAGAAAGAGTGGGAGAGGAAAAAGAAAAGAAGAGAGAGAAGAAAGGAGAAAAGAAAGAATAGCCCGAGCAGAACAAACAGAAAGAGAAAGGGAGATACAGATCAGGGAAAAAGATAAAGATAGAGATTTTGAACTTCAGAAAATGGCCATGAAGCATGACAGTCAGTTAAAATTGGCAGATGTAAAGGGAAACGTACAGTTGGATGATAGTGATGAGAATAGTGAGAAAGAGCGTCAAAGTCGAAGGCTTTGTGGGGATCTATTTAAATATGTCCAAGCATTGCCAAGGTTTGATGAGAAGGAGATAGAAGCCTTTTTCATTTCATTTGAGAAGGTGGCTAAACAAATGAAATGACCACAGGGCATGTGGGTAATACTGATTCAAACAAAGCTGACAGGTAGGGCTAGTGAAGTGTTAGCATCACTACCGGAGGAGGTATCTGGGACATATGAGGAGGTGAAAAAATCCATCTTGGGTGCATATGAATTAGTGACTGAAGCCTACAGACAAAGGTTTAGAAATTTAAGGAAATAATTTGGTCAAACATACATGGAGTTTGAAAGGCTCAAACGGAGTAATTTTGATAGGTGGATAAGGGCTTTGAAAAAAGACAAAATCTATGAAGCTCTCAAGAGAAATTATACTTTTGGAGGAGTTTTAAAATTCAATTCTTGATGCAGTGAGAACTCATCTGGAAGAGCAGAGGGTTAAAACTGTGAGGTTAGCAGCAGAAATGGCAGATGATTTTGAATTAGTTCATAAATCAAAGCTTGGTTTCCGAGATCAGTTTCAGCCTGTGAGGGATAGAAACTGGGGACATGAGAAATACTCAAGTGGTAAAGGTAAAGGTGATCTGATGTGAGATAATAAGGAGAATGTACCTCAGATTAAAAAAGAAATCCAGAAGGGTGGAAAAGAAATGAAAAATTTCAAATGTTTTCACTGTAGTAAACTAGGCCATGTAAAGTCACAGTGTTGGTGTTTGAAGAAAAGTACTTGGAAGGCTGATGTGGTAAAACAGGATAAGACAGTGGGGTTTGTTAAAGTGGTAAAGGCAAGCCCAAGTGAAGCGAAGCAGGTGCAAAAGATTGTACAACCTGACCAAGAAGTGATTCATAAGATGGTGCCAGATGTCTTTAAAGAATTCACTTGTGTGGGTAAAGTTTACTCATGTATATCAGGAGGAGCAGGTAAAGAAGTCACAATTTTAAGAGATATGGGAGCTAGTTAATCTTTAATGGTAAGAGATGAGGAGTTATGTAGTTTGGGAAGAATGTTGCCAGAAAAGGTGGTAATATGTGGAATTCAGGGTGAGAGGAGTAGTATTCCATTACATAAGGTAAGATTGGAAAGTCCAGTGAAGCGTGGTGAAGTGGTAGTAGGAGTAATAAAGAAACTATCTTGTCCAGGAATACAGTTTATCTTGGGTAATGATATAGCTGGATCGCAGGTGGGAGTGATGCTACTGTGGTTGATAAGCCAGTAGAAAATCAGACAACTGAAGTGTTGAAGGACGAATATCCTGAGATTTTTCCGGATTGTGTCGTTACAAGATCGCAAAGTCCCAAGTTAAGACAAGAGGAGAAATCAAAGAGTGAAGATGAAGTTGAAGTGCAATTATCAGAAACGATTTTTGATCAGATGGTTGAAAAAGAACAAGAACAGGTGGAGGATGAGGCGGATATTTTTAGTTCAGAAAAATTGGCGGACTTACAGAAAGATGTAGAAATAAACCGGATGTATCAGAAAGCATACACAGTACAGGAATCTGAGTGTATACCAGTGTTATTACCGTAAAAGTGATGTCTTGATGAGAAAATGGAGACCTTTACCTATGCAGGCGGATGAAAAGTGGGCAGACGTTCATCAAGTAGTACTGCCGGTAGTGTATAGAAAGGAGGTGTTGCGAGTTGCACATGAGGTACCAGTGGGAGGTCATTTGGGAATAAGGAAAACTCAAGCTAAAATCCAGAAACATTTTTATTGCCCTGGACTACATAAAGATGTAGTTAAATTTTGTCACTCATGTCACACATGTCAAGTGACAGGGAAACCTCAAGCAGTCATTAAATCAGCACCCTTAATACCCATCCCAGCATTTGAGGAACTTTTACAAGGGCCTAATTGATTGCGTAGGACCGCTTCCCAAAACAAAAAGTGGGAATCAATATCTTTTGACTATAATGGATGTGTCTACTAGGTTTCCAGAAGCCATTCCAGTACGTAATATTACAGCTAAAAAGATTGTGGAGGAGTTACTTAAATTCTTTACTAGATATGGACTACCCACAGAAATACAATCGGACCAAGGATCAAATTTTACCTCAAGGTTATTCAAAGAAGTTATGGATAGCTTAGGAATAAAACAATTTAAATCAACTGTGTATCATCCAGAATCGCAGGGAGCGTTAGAAAGGTGGCATCAGACATGAAAGACAATGTTGAGGGCTTATTGTCAAGGTTATCCAGAGGATTGGGATAAAGGAATTCTATTCGTTCTATTTGCAATTAGGGATGAACCTAATGAGTCAACCAAATTTAGTCCTTTTGAACTAATTTTTGGTCATGAGGTAAGAGGACCAGTTAAATTGATTAAAGAAAAATTGGTGAGTGAGAAATCTGAACTTACATTATTGGATTAAAGTTTAGGGAATGATTAAATAGAGCAGCTGAATTGACTAGACAACATTTAAAAGGTGCACAAAATGTGATGAAACCGATAGCAGACAAGAAATCCAAAGTTCATAGCTTTGCATGTGGAGATAAAGTTTTAGTGTTGTTACCAGTGGTAGGTGAACCTTTAAAAGCAAGGTTTTGTGGACCGTACCAAATTGAAAGGAAATTAAGTGAGGTGAATTATGTGGTAAAAACACCAGATAGAAGGAAAACTCACCGAGTGTGTCATGTGAATATGCTTAAAAAGGTACTTTGAAAGGGAAGGAGAGAAAAAGGGGGTTTTAATGATTCTAACTCAAAGTGACAAACCAAATCCAGATGACCGTGAATTTGACATACCTCAAATTAAATTGGAAAACGAGGAAGTTCTTAAAAATTGGGATAAATTGTTGAGTTACCTTCCAGAGGAAAAACGAACTGGCAAGAAAGAGTTATTGATATCACATGGGCAAGTTTGTGGAGATAAATTGGGAAGTACTAAAATGGCTATACATGATGTAGATGTGGGAAATGCTGTTCCAATCAAACAACCATATAGACTTAACCCTTTAAAATTGGCACAGGTTAACAAGGAGATTAAGAGCATGCTTAAAAATGGCATAATAGATGTGGGTTGCAGCCAATGGAGCTCACCCATAGTGATGGTGCCTAAATCAGACGGGACTCTAGAAAGACTATAGAAAGATTAATGCAGTTACAAGAATGGACTCTTGTCCTATCCCACGTTTGGAGGATAGCATTGTGAAAGTGGGACAATCAGCTTTTATTTCCAAATTGGAATTACTTAAAGGTTACTGGCAGGATCTTTATCCGAAAGGGCGAAGGAGATTTCAGCTTTTGTGACTTCAGATGGTATATACCAATTCAAAGTTATGCCATTTGGCATGAAAAACGCCCCAGCCACATTTCAACGGTTAACTCACAAAGTTGTTTCAGGATTACCCAATTGTGCGGTATACATCGACGATCTGGTAATTTTCAGCCAGACATGGAAACAACATTTAAAACATCAGATGGAGTTATTCGATCGACTTCAGGAGGCGGGTTTGGTGGTAAACCTCACCAAAAGTGAATTTGGAAAAGCCCAAGTCACTTTCCTTGAGGAGTTTCAATACCCTCAAGACGAAGGGAAATAATGCGATTTCTTGGCATGAGTGGATTTGATCGAACATTTGTGCAAAGGTTTTGTAGCGTGATTGCTCCACTGATGGTCTTGCTGAAGAAACGTCGAAAATTTCAATGGACAGCATAGTTTCAACATGCATTTGACTGCCTGAAAACTGTGATAACCAATGCTCCTGTGTTGGAGAATTACAAGGGACTCTGTGATCAGATTGAACTAAAGTATCTGACTTTAAATAGAAATGCCGAAGCGTAGAGAAATGGACGGGTTATGCAGAGACCATCTTGTTCAAAGAGACTGTCAATCAAGAAGGATTTCAGTTGGAGGAAGAAGAACAAAAGAACATGGACTATATTATTATATCTGTTTGCGTGTGTTGTTTTTTGAAACGAAAAAGTATATTTACTCTGTGCATTTCTTAAAGGATGGTGAAAAGATGAAAAATGAAACTATCTTGAAGTTGATGGGTTATTTTTTTTTCTTCTTGGGGGGAGGTGTCATGTGAGAATACCTTTAAGAAATGGGTATTTAAGAAATGTACCTTTAAGAAATGGGTGTTTATCAGTGATGTCAGAGTGTGGGTGGAGCTGGGTTGTCTGTCAGCTTTTTACTTTCGTTTTAGGCTGTTTTCTGCAGGGTGTGCTTTAGTTTCGTTTTCAGAGCTGGGTAGCTGCAGTCACAGCCAGAAGGGGTATTAGTCTCCTTCTATGTAATCTAAAAACTGTAAATTGATCCTTTGGTGATTTAAAACTAATAACTGCTCTCAGTGGTGACTTTAACCTGATGTGCTTCTGTTAAAAGTTCTTTTTTTAAGTCTTAAGGATGTTAAATGGACAGCTTAAGATGACTTCATGTTGTATTCTTTGGGGGTTGTATTTGAATTAATGGTTGCTATGATGTTCACTGTTTGTTTTAAAAATGTTAATTTGACTTCATAGAATAAACATTGTTTTGCTTTAAAAAATACTTTTCCATTTCTGCTGTACCACACCTATAGAGTGGGCCGTGTGCTCTCCATACCACAATCTATTAAAAGTTGTGGGTCAGGTGAACTCCATGATACACTTTGGGATTCTCTAAACCCTGGCCCATAACAAAAGACTATATTCCCAGATGGGGACTATCAGCTAGCATTGACTCAGACAATGGAACCCACTTTATAGGTGCTGTTTGCCAGGAGATGTGCAGGTTACTGAACATTGGTTGGAATCTACACTGCCCTTATCATCCAGAATCACCAGGACAAGTGGAACGCATGAACCAGACTTTACAAGAACGATTGTCCAAATACAACCAGGAAGGCATGAATTGGATTCAAGCCTTGCCACTAGTTTTGTGCAGCATCAGAGCAACCCCCAACAGAACCAGAGGCCTAAGCCCATTTGAGGTCATCACTGGCAGACCCATGTTCTATTGACTTGAGAAAGGCAGACTGTCATTTGATGAGTGATGTTTTCCTTAGTTATTGTCAAAACTTAACAAATGCTGTCAGTTCTGCTTCTCAACAGGTTTTGGCAGCCTGGGGAGATCCTCCTGGTGCCCGGAAAATCTGTTTATCTAATAAAAAACTCCAGCATGAGCATTAGGGGCCAAGTGGGAAGGCCCCTACCAGGTGCTGCTTACCACCCAGTCAGCCGTGAAACTCCAAGGAAAGAAAACCTAGATTCACGTGTCACATATAAAGAAAAATCAGAATCTGTAAAAATGTTTGCTACAATATTGATTTTCAGTTACATGTTTGGCCTAGCAGGTCTCGCCCAGGAGTTCAATGTTAACACGTTCCTTTACATGTCCTATACCTATGCCAGAGACTTTAATGTCTGTAAGTGCTGGGTGTGTTCTTCTATCCCTACCAATTCCCAAGCAGGTATTCCACTACAGCCTGTTCCTTTTACTTTATCCCAAATGGCAAAATGGTACATTTTCCAAAATCACCACCATACCTTTCCCGAATGTGGAGACAGCAGAACAAAAAAAATGATAAACGATGAGGTTAAGAGATGGCATTCTGCAGGCCACCCATTAAACACTTTCAAGGGATAGTACCAACATATCTATAATCGGAGGTCGACACAACCCCAAGTAACCCTCCCAACTGGTCATAATCATACTGGGACCATATGTTTAATGAATTATAATTATAGACGATGGAATGCAGCATACAGTAAATGTAAATATTATTTGGATATGAGTGCCAGTAAAAGGTGCACACACGACACAAAAAAAATGGTAATGGTCTACGGATATGAAGGGGATCCCGCCGACTTTAGAGGGCTACCTAATTACACCGATGGGACAACGTTTACAGAATGTTGGTACCCACAAGTTGCTGCCCAATATTCTACCTATAATGGTACCTATTACATCTGCAGTAATACTGCATACCCTTGGCTCCCAATGGGATGGAGAGAAGCATGCTATTTAAGATTCATTGTCCCCTTCCTCCACCATTCTCCTTCCCTTTCCATAGCCGATGTCGTGAACGCAAACTCAAAATATGGACATCTCATCCCACAGTTTGACAGATAGCCACCTACCAATATCATCATAAGGTCTAAACGTAAGATCACAGGGGCTGAGAAATTCTTTTCTGCTCTCATCCCTGCCTATGGCGCCATCGTATTGACCAGAGAATACATTAAATTGGCCGCAGCCTTAGAGAAAATAGCCAATGACACTGCCCGAGCCCTAAGTAGCATTTCAGCCAAGATGCTAGCCATTTGAACTGTGGCTTTACAGAATCAGATGGCACTTGACTATTTGCTCGCTGAAAAAGGTGGCACCTGTGCCCTGATTGTTGCAGAGTGTTGCACCTACATCCCAGATAATTCAGAAGAAATCAAAAGCTTGGCAACACATATTCAAGAAGAAGTTAGGAAACTTTACCAACCCTCTGACAACAGTCTCTGGGGGTAGCTTTCCGGATGGTTGGGAGGCACAGGAATTTCCATCATTCAGGGACTTCTCTTATTTTGCATATTTGGACTTGTCATTTATGTAGTGATCATGCTGATCAGATGCGTTGGTCAATGTATGGCTATGCATAATGCCCCATCAATCAAAGTGGTTCATAGTAGTCCAACTGCACCACCAGCACATGACATTGAACAAGGCTCATACTATTGGACTGTTATTTACTGCACTATTATTATTGCATTATTAACCAATTATTACTGAATCATATAATCAACTTCAATTATTACTGAATTGTTATTGTACTACATAATCACCTTTTTGAATAAAATACTTCCAGAACGCTTTCAAAGCTTTGCCCGCTCCATTGTTGAAGGCTGTTCTCAACCATTAAAGGCAAAGTGAATGAGTTCCTCTCCACACTTACTTCTATCCTGTCGCATTTCTTCCTTAATTTTTATTCGTTATTCTGATTCATCTTATTAATCTTTAGAAGAATAAAAGGGGGGACTGATAGAAATTGGCTTCCTAGTTAGCTATAGATGATATGGATAAAAGGTTTAATTAAGAACTCATTAAGAGTAATTAACTAAATCATATTAACCATGCGAGTGAGGAAAGCCGAATAGCTGGAAACATTTTGCAAATTTTCCTTCAGAGACTGTACATAGAACAGTAACGCCAGCTGGCCGAAATGCCCCATTGTGTGAAAGAACAAGCAGTTCCATTTCTATGGAAACAGCCAGTGTCTGGAGAGATACTTTCTGAGCAAAAAATGTGTTTCTCCAATAATGTCTAAATGCATTTGTGGATAAGTTGGAAAATTGGCAGGCGATGGAAAGAAAAATTCACACCAACTTATTTAAATACATATCTCTCTCAAAATTGACAGACAGACACTTTGGTTGAATTAAATGAATTATAAATTAGGTAAAACCAATCAGAGATGAAAAGAAGGCGAGACTTTAAGATAATAATCTCCTTAAAAATCACATGTCGGGATGGAAAGTTCCATTCCGGAATCAATCTATCACTTTCTGAAAGCTATTTTCTTTGCTTGCTTCTGCTAAATCGCCATCTTCCTTTTGTTTAAATCACTCAGTCATTTTTATACTGTGTATCAGGATTTGACGAAATTACCATGGTCTGCAATTGTATTTTAAACTCAACCACTGTATTTGCTAAAGACAATCATTCTGACCTAAGTTTGTATTGCAACCAATGTTTACCAGTAGACACTAAAGCTGACAATTAAAGTTCAACAAAACTTTGCCAAAACGCAGAGCCTGAATCTCTGTTATTTGGGAACTAAGAAGGGATAACGCATATCCAGGGTTCTGAATAAACACAGAGATCCATCAGGTGCCAATCAAGCGGGCTGCTTTATCCTGAATGGTGTCAAGCTTCTTGAATGTGGTTTGCGCTGCACTCATCCAGGCATGTGGAGAGTATTCCATCACACTCCTGACATGTGTCTTGTAGCTGGTGGAAAGGCTTTGGGAAGTCAGAGGTGAGTTACTCACCGCAGGATTCCTTGCCCCTGACCTGCCCATTTAGCCACTGAATTTATGTGACTAATCTATTTCAGTTTTTGGTAAATGGTTAATAGGAATTCAGTGATGGAAATGCTATTGAATGTCAAGGTGTGATGGGTAGATTCTCTTTTGTTGGAAATGGTGGTTGCCCGGCACTTCTGTTGTGCAAATATTAATTGACAGTTGTCAGTCCAAGCCTGGATATTATCCAGGTCTTGCTGTATTTGTCTGAAGAATCGCAAATGGTGCTGAACATTGTGCAAATCATCAGCGAACATCACCACTTCAGATCTTATGATGGAAGGAAGGTCACTGATGAAACAGCTGATGATGGTCGGGCCTAGGACACTACCCTCAGGAACTGCTGCAGTGATGTCCTGGAAATGAGATGATTGACTTCCAATAACTAGAACCATATTTCTTTGTGTTAGGTATGACTCCAACTAACGGATAGTTTTCCTTGATTTCCATTGACTCCGGTTTTGCGAGGGCTCCTTGATGCCATACTTAGTCAAATCGTACCTTGATATCAAGGGCAGTCACTGTCATTTCATCTCTGGAGTTCAGCTCATTTGTCCACATTTGAACCAGGGCTGTAATGAGGTGAGAAGCTGAAGGGTCCTGGCAAAACACAAACTGAGCATCAGTGAGAAGGTTATTGCTAAGCAAATGCCACTTGAAAGCACTGTTGATGACCCATTCCATCGTTTTATTGATGATTAAGGGTAGACTGATGGAGCAGTAATTGGCTGGGTTGGATTTGTGCTGCTTTTCGTGTGCAAGACATGGCTGGGCAATTTGCCACATCGCCAAGTAGATGCCAGTGTTGTAGCTGCACTAGAATAGCTATGATATAGTAGTGCGGCAAGTTCTAGAGCCCAGGTCTTCAGTGGGTGTTACAGCGGTTAGCATTGCTTACTCAGTGCCTAGCACTGCTGCCTCACAGCACCAGGGTCCCAGGTTCAATTCTGGCATTGGGTGGCTGTGCGGAGTTTGCGTGTTCTTCCCGTGTCTGCATGGGTTTCCTCTGAGTACTCCGTTTTCCTGCCATAGTCCAGCGATGTGCATGTTAGCTGGATTGTTATGCTAAATTGTCTAAGGTTTAAGTGGGTTTACGGGGTTAAGGAGGGTGAGTGGACTTAGGTTGGGTGCTGTTTTGGAGGGTCGGTGCAAACTCGATGGGCCGAATGGCCTCCTTCTGCACTGTAGGGATTATCTGACTACTATTGCTGAAATATAAAGGGGTGTAATGGTATTTTCACCAGACTAAAACTGACTTTTGAGCTCTTTTCACGGCCCCCAAGGGCACTTTTTCGACGTTTCCTGGTGTGGGAAGGAGTTAATAATAGCTCCCCGTCAGTATATGGCTTTAACTAAGAGCGGGGTGACAAAAAAGGTGGTGGTGGACCAGAAGAAGGGAGGGAAGAAGGACAAAATGGAGGCGGGCGGAGACCAGGCAGCGTGGAGGCAGTGGGCAGAGGAGCAACAGGAGGGTATCCAGCGCTGCCTCAGAGAGATTAAAACGGACCTGCTAGAGCCGATGAAGGCTTCTATTGATAAGCTGCTGGAGACACAGACGGCCCAGGGGGTGGCGATCCAAGAGGCTCGACAAAAGATCTCTGACAATGAGGACGAGATCTTAGGCCTGGCGGTAAAGGTGAAGGCGCACGAGGCGCTCCACAAGAAATGGCAGGAGCGGTTCGAGGAGATGGAGAATCGGTCGAGGCGGAAGAATCTGCGGATTCTGGGCCTCCCGGAGGGGCTGGAGGGGCCGGACGTGGGGGCCTATGTGGTCACCATGTTGAACTCGCTGATGGGAGCGGGGTCCTTCCAGGGGCGCCTGGAGCTGGAAGGGGCCCATAGAGTGTTGGCGAGGAGGCCCAAGGCTAACGAGCCTCCGCGGGCGGTGCTGGTGCGGTTCCATCGGTTCGTCGATCGGGAGTGTGTGCTCAGGTGGGCCAAGAAGGAGAGGAGCAGCAGGTGGGAGAACGCGGAGGTTCGGATATACCAGGACTGGAGTGCGGAGGTGGCGAAGAGGAGGGCCGGGTACAATCGAGCGAAGGCGGTGCTGCACAGGAAGGGGGTGAAGTTTGGCATGTTGCAGCCGGCGCGACTGTGGGTTACCTACAAGGACCGGCACCATTATTTTGGGTCTCCGGAGGAGGCGTGGGCCTTTGTTCAGGCCGAGAAGCTGGACACAGACTGAGGGTCGGGATGGGCGATTGGGGACTGCGGTGGATATGTTATACCTATTTTTTGTTTGGGGGGGGGGGGCCTTTGCATTGTTTTGGATTTCTTTTTCTCTGTGTTTTTCTCTTTCGGGTTGGGGAGGGTGGATAGGGCGGGTTGGGCACTGTTTTGATTGGTGGCGGGGCCTGGTAGGTGGAGAGCGCGGGTTTTTTTCCCGCGCGAAGACTGGGGGGGGGCGGGGCCAGGGCGGGGAAGCGAGGATTGTTTCCCGCGCTTAGAACGGAGGGGGGAGGGGGAGAGCCTGTGGATGGGGAGCGGGAGAGGAGGGTGTGCCACACAATGGGAGGAGTCGAAGGGGAGGCAGGAATGGCCGGGGTCAGCAGGAGTCAGCTGACTTGCGGAAGTGCAATGGGGGGAGTAAACCAGCTAGGATGGGTCCTAGCCCGGGGGGGGGGGGGGGGGTCGAGTTGCTGCTGCTAAGGTCAAGGAGGAGCTGGAGCGAGTGGGGGGGGTCGAGACGGGGGTATGCCGCTGTGGGGAGCGGGCCGGGTGTGGGGTGCGGGCGCGTGGCTGGCCGAGGGGTCATGGCTAGTCGGCGGGGGAGGGGGGCAGGTAGCCCCCTGATCCGGCTGATAACCTGGAATGTAAGGGGACTGAATGGGCCGGTTAAGCGGGCCCGCGTTTTGGCGCACCTGAAGGGGCTCAAGGCGGATGTGGTTATGCTCCAGGACACACACCTGAAGGTGGCAGACCAGGTAAGACTGAGGAAAGGGTGGGTAGGTCAGGTGTTTCACTCGAGGCTAGATGCCAAAAATCGAGGGGTGGCGATCTTGGTGGGAAAGAAGGTGTCATTCGAGGCGTTGAGCATTGTGGCAGATAATGGCGGTAGGTACATAATGGTAAGTGGTAAGTTGCAGGGAGAGAGGGTGGTGCTGGTCAATGTGTATGCTCCGAACTGGGACAATGCGGGTTTTATGCGGCATATGTTGGGTCAGATCCCAGACTTGGAAGTGGGGGGCCTGATAATGGGGGGAGACTTTAACACGGCGTTGGATCCGGCACTGGATCGCTCCAGGTCTAGGACGGGTAGGAAGCCGGCGGCGGCTAGAGTGTTGAGGGGATTTATGGACCAAATGGGAGGAGTGGACCCTTGGAGATTTGCAAGGCCAGGGGCTAGGGAATTTTCATTCTTCTCACATGTCCATGAGGCTTATTTTCGAATCGACTTTTTCATTTTGAGTAGGGCGCTGTTAGCGAGAGTAGAGGTTACCGAGTATTCGGCAATAGCCATTTCGGACCACGCCCTGCATTGGGTGGACTTGGAAATGGGGGAGGAGAGGGACCAGCGCCCGCTGTGGCTCTTGGAGGTGGGGCTGTTGGCGGACGAGGAGGTGAGCGAGCGGGTCCGAGGAAGTATAAAGAGGTACTTGGAGACCAACGACAATGGGGAGGTCCAAGTGGGGATGGTATGGGAGGCACTGAAGGCGGTGGTGAGGGGAGAGCTGATCTCCATTAGGGCCCACAAGGAGCGGAGGGAGCGGGGGGAGAGGGAGAGGCTGGTGGGGGAGATGGTGAGGGTAGGCAGGAGGTATGCAGAAGAGCCTGAGGAAGGATTGTTGAGGAAGAGGTGCAGCCTCCAGGCCAAATTCGACCTGGTGACCACAAGGAAGGTGGAGGTGCAGTGGAGGAAGGCCCAGGGTGCGGTCTACGGGTATGGGGAAAAGGCAAGCCGGATGCTGGCGCATCAGCTTCGGAAGCGGGACGCAGCTAGGGAGATCGGGGGAGTTAAGGACAGGGGAGGGAGCGTGGTGCGGAGTGGGGTTGGCATCAATGGGGTCTTCAGGGACTTCTCCGAGGAATTGTACCGATCCGAGCCCCCACGGGAGGAGGGAGGGATGGGCCGTTTCCTGGACCAATTGAGGTTTCCAAAGGTGGAAGAGGGACTGGTGGCGGGACTGGGGGCCCCGAATGGGCTGGAGCAGCTGATCAAAGGGATAGGAAGCATGCAGGCGGGGAAGGCACCGGGGCCGGACGGTTTCCCGGTCGAGTTCTATAAAAAATATATGGACCTGTTGGGCCCGCTGTTAGTTAGGACCTTTAATGAGGCAAGGAAGGGGGGGGGCTTTACCCCTGATGATGTCCCGGGCACTGATCTCCTTGATCCTGAAGCGGGACAAGGATCCCCTGCAATGTGGGCCTCACAGACCGATTTCCTTGCCAAATGTAGATGCCAAGGTGCTGGCGAAGGTCTTAGCCACGAGGATTGAGGATTGTGTGCCGCAGATCATCCATGAAGACCAGACGGGGTTTGTGAAGGGGAGACAGTTGAACGCGAATGTGCGGATGCTTTTGAACGTTATCATGATGCCGGCGAGGGAGGGGGAGGCGGAGATAGTGGTGGCGATGGACGCTGAGAAAGCCTTCGATAGGGTAGAGTGGGGGTACCTGTGGGAGGTGCTGAAGAGGTTCGGGTTTGGGGAGGGGTTTGTCAGGTGGGTTAGGCTGTTGTATGAGATCCCGATGGCGAGTGTGGCCACAAATAGGAAGAGGTCCGAGTACTTTCGGTTGCACCGAGGGACGAGACAGGGGTGTCCCCTGTCCCCCCTGCTCTTCGCACTGGCGATTGAACCCCTGGCTATGGCACTGAGAGAGTCGAGGAACTGGAGGGGGTTGGTGCGGGGTGGGGAGGAGCATAGTGTGTCGCTTTATGCGGATGACTTGCTGCTGTATGTGGCGGACCCGGTGGAAGGAATGCCAGAGGTAATGAGGATCCTTAGGGAATTCGGGGACTTTTCGGGGTACAAGCTCAATATGGGGAAGAGCGAGCTGTTCATAGTTCAGCTAGGGGACCGGGAGAGGGGGATTGGCGAGCTCCCACTAAAAAGGGCAGAGAGGAGCTTCATATGTTTGGGGGTCCAGGTGGCCAGGAGCTGGGGGGCCCTGCATAGGCTTAACTTTATAAGGCTGGTGGAGCAAATGGAGGAGGAGTTCAAGAGGTGGGACGCGTTGCCGCTGACCTTGGCGGGTAGGGTGCAGTCAATCAAAATGACGGTGCTCCCAAAGTTTTTGTTCCTGTTCCAGTGCCTCCCCGTGTTTATCCCGAAGGCTTTTTTCAGGCGGGTTAACAGGAGTATAATGGGATTTGTGTGGGCGCGAGGGACTCCGAGGGTGAGAAGGGGGTTCCTGGAGCGGAGTAGAGATGGGGGGGGCTGGCGCTGCCCAACCTCTGTGGGTACTACTGGGCCGCCAATGCGACGATGGTGCGCAAGTGGGTGATGGAGGGGGCTGCATGGAAGAGGCTGGCGTCGGCGTCCTGTGTGAGTACGAGTCTGGGGGCGCTGGCAACGGCACCGCTGCCGCTCCCTCCAAGGAGGTATACCACGAGCCCGGTGGTGGTGGCGGCCCTCAAAATTTGGGGGCAGTGGAGGCGGCATACGGGGGAAGTTGGGGCCTCGGCGTGGACCCCATTACGGGGGAATCACCGGTTCGCCCCAGGAAGAACAGGTGGAGGGTTTTCGGGGTGGCACAGGGCAGGGATACAAACGTTGGGGGACCTGTTTGTGGACGGGAAGTTCGCGAGCTTGCGTGAGCTGGAGGAGAAGTACGGGCTCCCCCCGGGGAACACCTTCAGGTACTTACAGGTAAGGGCGTTTGCCAGACGGCAGGTGATGGAATTCCCGCGGCTACTGCCACACACAGTACAGGACAGGGTGCTCTCGGGGGGGTGGGTGGGAGTGGGGAAGATCTCGGAAACTTACCAGGTGATGCAGGAGGAGGAGGAGGCCTCGGTGGTGGAGTTGGAAGGTAAGTGGGAGGTGAAGTTGGGAGAGGAGATCGAAGAGGGGACGTGGGCAGATGCCCGAGGGAGGGTGAATTCTTGCTCTTCGTGCGCGAGGTTCAGCCTCATACAGTTTAAGGTGCTGCACAGGGCACACATGACCAGGACAAGGATGAGCCGGTTCTTTGGGGGTGAGGACAGGTGTGTTTGGTGCTCAGGAAGCCCAGCAAACCACACCCATATGTTCTGGGCATGCCCAGCGCTGGAGGAATTTTGGAAGGGCGTAGCGAGGACGGTGTCGAGGGTAGTAGGATCCAGGGTCAGACCGGGCTGGGGGAATCGCAATATTTGGGGTGGCAGAGGAGCCGGGAGTGCAGGAGGCGAAAGAGGCCGGAATTCTGGCCTTTGCGTCCCTGGTAGCCCGGCGAAGGATTCTCCTTCAGTGGAAAGATGCGAGGCCCCCAGGCGTGGAATCCTGGATCAGCGATATGGCAGGGTTCATTAAATTGGAGAGGGTGAAATTCGCCTTGAGAGGGTCGATACAAGGGTTCTTTAGGCGGTGGCAACCGTTCTTAGACTTTCTGGCAGAACGATAGACATTGGTCAATGGCAGCAGCAGCTCGGTGGGGGGGGGGGGGGGGGGGGGGGGGGGCAGAGGGGGGGGGGGTTTACTTTATTTTTGTTTATGTTATTTACACTGGAGGGTCTGAGGGTGTGTATACACCTGTTGTGTTAAGTCGGGGTGTTAATGTAAATGTATTATTTATGTACGGGGGGGAAGGGTTTGGGGGGTTGCTTTTTTTAGATTGTGTTTTGTACTTAACCCTGTTGGGTTATTTTTTCTTTCTCATTTTGTTATTGATATTTTATGAAAACCTTTAATAAAAATGATTTTTTAAAAAAAGGATTGGATACTAAATGCTGGTCAGTGATGCCAATGATATCTGGAGCGGAATTCTCCCCTAACCGTTGGGGCGGGCCGTACTGGCGCTGAGGAGTGGCGTACTGGCGCTGAGGAGTGGCGTGTACCACTCCGGCGTCGGGCCGCCCGGAAGGTGCAGAATCCTCCCCACCTTCAGGGGCTAGGCCGGCGGCGGCGGGGTTGGCGCTACGCCAATCGGCGCCGAAGGGCCTCCGCCGGCCGGCGTAAGTTGGCGCATGTGCAGGGGGGGGTTCTTCTCCGCGCCGGCCTTTGCGGACCATTACAACGGCCGGCGCGGAGGGAAAGAGTTCCCCCGTGGCAAAGGCCTGCCCACGGATCGGTGGCCCCGATCGCGGGCCAGGCCACCGTGGGGGCCCCCCCAGGCCAGATCCCCCGCGCCCTCCCGAGGACTCCGCAGGCCGCCCACAGAGCCAGCTCCCGCCGGTGAGGCCCTTGTTTGATTTACGCCGGCAGGACAGGCCGAAAATGGGCGGTCGCTCGACCCATTGCGGAGATTCCGGAGAATCGCCGGGGGTGGGGCGCTGCCAAATGCCCCCGACCAGCACGACGCGATTCCCACCCCCGCCGAAACATCAGCGCCGGAGAATCCGGCAGCCGGCGTCGGGGCGGGATTCACGCCGCCCCCCCCGGTGATTCTCCGGCCCGGCGGGGGGGGTGGGGGGTCGGAGAATCCCGCCCCTGGTAGTTGTTTAATTGTCCACCACCATTCACATCTGGATTCAGTGGAATATGCTGCTGCCATGCTACAATCTTGGAGTGGGTAGATTCCATGCCTCTGAGCCAAACGTTGTGGGTACGTGCCCCACTCCAACAACTGATGAACTAGGAAGGTGGATTTAATACCCAACCAGACAGGTTGAGTATCAACCTGCAAGTCCTGCCAATACTTGCCACTGAAAAGAGCGGGTGAGATTCTTGGTCTGCCATGTAATGGAAATAAATTGGACCTACCATCACTGACGTATTTCTAGGATAAAAGATGCATGTAAAAGTGTACATTGGCTCCCTGAGTGAACTGTGTCACACTGTGCCGAAATCTGACTCATTTCTCAAGAACAGTGTGGTTTCAAATTAAAATTAGATGGATGGTTTTAGCCCACCTTCAGCTATGAGCAGAATTTATATGAAACAAAATAGAAGATGGCTGATAAAATTAAACCTGTGGCAATAACTTACTTGAATATTTTTGTATAATATCTAAGATGGATCATGTTATCCTCCAACTTTGGAGCGAATCATTGTGAGTTGTATCTTCCAACACCAGATTTGTTGACATAATGCTTCGGCAGGGGCATATAATTGTTTTGGTTTTAGCAAATTGATTGAAATCATCCACTATGATGAAAGAAGGCAGTGGAAAAACAGAAGGGCATAATTTTCCCAAAATAAGGCAAAGTGTCAGGGTCTGACTAAAAAACAATGTGCATCTCTCCAGACACACAGCTGAACGTTCAGACCAGACTTTTTGGTACTTTGTGCACAGGAAGTCTGGGGGAGTGGTTTCAGCCATCACTGGTGGGGTGGGGCTTGATAGAGTCAGCAAGACTCCCCAGACGTCGGGGCGCCATCGTTAAAGGGCGCACTGATCTTTGTTTAAAATAACTTCCCCCAGCCCCTGACAGACATGAAGGACCACCCCGACAAGCTTCACAGTACCTAGTCTAGGATGGCCTGCTCTCTAGTTGGTTCCTCAATGTAATGGTACATAAAACCATCCCATATACAATCCAGGAATTCCTCCTCTGCAGTATTGGAGCTAATTTGATTTGCTCAATCTGCAGGTTAAAATCACCCATAATTACAGATCATCTCTAATTTCCTGTTTAATGCCATTCCCAGCAATATCACTGCAGTTTGGGGTCTACGATGCCCTCTAATGTTTTTTGCCCCTTTATGTTGCTCAGCTTGACACATACAGATTCTACATTGTCAGAGCTAATATCCTTCCTCACTATTGTGCTAATTTCCAATTTAACCAGCACTGCCACTCCACCATCTTTTCCTTTTTATTTGTCCCTCCTAAATAGCGAATACCCCAGGACATTTAGTTCTCGCCCCTGGTCACCCT
Organism: Scyliorhinus torazame; assembly: GCF_047496885.1. Classification (NCBI taxonomy): domain Eukaryota; kingdom Metazoa; phylum Chordata; class Chondrichthyes; order Carcharhiniformes; family Scyliorhinidae; genus Scyliorhinus; species Scyliorhinus torazame. Next base: position 139,372,673 of record NC_092713.1, read on the forward strand.
GCAGCCGTTTCTCCGTAATCCCGATTATATCATACCCATTTACATCTATTTGCGCGATTAGTTAATCCGCTTTATTGCGAATGCTCTGGGCATTAAGGCACAAAGCTTTTAAGCTTGTCTTTTTAACATTACTTGTCTCACTCCCAAAATCTTTCACTGTGGCCTTATTTGAGTCTGGCCCTTGATTTCTCTGCCTGTCACTTTTCTTATTCATCTTTCTGTCTTTTGTTTTTGTCCTTGTTTCCTCCTCCTCTGACTCCTTGCAAAGAACAAAGAACATTACAGCACAGGAACAGGCCCTTCGGCCTTCCAAGCCTGTGCCAGGCAGCGCGTTCCATATATTTACCACCCTCTGTGTAATAAACTTGCCTCGCACATCTGTTCTAAACTTTTCCCCACCCACTTTAAACCTATGTCCCCTAGTACTTGACTCTCATTTACTGTGTAATTCCTACCTGCATTTGACCTTCCAAAGTGCATTACCTCACATTTGTCCATAATAAACTCCATCTGCCATTTCTCCGCCCAAGACTCCAACCAGTTTATATCCTGCTGTATCCTCTGACATTCCTCTTTACTATCCGCAACTCCACCAATTTTTGTGTCGTCTGCGAAATTACTAATCAGACCAGCTACATTTTCTTCCAATTCATTTATGTACACTACGAACAACAAAGGTCCAGAACTGATCCCTGTGGAATGCCTTCCATTCAGAAAAGCGCCCTTCTACTGCTACCCTCTGTCTTCTGTGCCCAAGCCAGTTCTGTATCCAACTTTTCAGCTCTCCTCTGATCCCATGCGACTTCACCTTTTTTAACAGTCTACAATGAGGTGGTTGTCAAAGGCTTTAATGAAGTCCATGTATACAACATTTACTGCCTTTCCCTCATCTATCAACTTTGCCACTTCCTCGAAAAACCCGATCAAGTTAATGAGGCATGACCTCCCCTTCGCAAAACCATGCTGTCCATTACTAATAAGTCCATTTGTTTCCAAAATGTGAGTAAATCCTGTCTCTAAGAATCTTTTCCAATAATTTCCCTACCACTGACGTAAAACTCACCGGCCTATAATTTCCTGGGTTATCCCTGCTGCCCTTCTTAAACAATGGAACAACATTGGCAACTCTCCAAGCCTCTGGAACTTCACCTGTAGCCAATGATGATACAAAGATTAATGTCAAGGCCCCAGCAATTTCCACCCTTGCCTCCCTCAGTATTCTGGGGTAGATCCCATCAGGCCCAGGGGACTTGTCTATCTTAATGATTTTTAAGATGCCCAACACCTCCTCTTTATTAATATCAACATGCCTCAGAATATCTACACACTGTACCCTATACTCCTCATCCACAAAATCCCTCTCTTTGGTGAATACTGAGGCAAAATATCCATTTATTATCTCACCCATTTCTTCTGGTTCCAGACATAGATTCCCTCCAATATCCTTGAATGGACCAACCCTTCCTCTGGCTACCCTCTTGCTCTTTAAATATGTATAAAACGCCTTAGGATTTTCCTTAATCCTGTTTGCCAACGACATTTCATGACCCCTTTTAACCTTCTTAACTCCTAAAGTTCCGTCCTACTTTCTTTATATTCTTCAAGGGTGTCATCTGTCCTAAGCCTCTTAGACCTTACGAATGTTTCCTTTTTCTTTTTACATAGATACATGGATACATAGAAGATAGGAGCAGGAGGAGGCCTTTTGGCCCTTCGAGCCTGCTCTGCCATTCATCACGATCATGGCTGGTCATCCAACTCAATAGCCTAATTCTGCTTTCTCCCCATAGCATTTGATCCCATTCTCCACAAGTGCTATATCTAGCCCCCTCTTGAAAATATTCAAAGTATTTGCATCTTTTTGACAAGGTTCATAATATCCCTTGTTATCCAGGGTTCCCTATACTTGCCACCCTTATCTTTTGTCCTCACAGGTACATGCCGGTCCTGAATTCTAATCAACTGACATTTGAAAGCCTCCCACATACTGGATGTTCATTTTCCCTCAAACTGCCTCGCCCAGTCAACACTCTCCAGATCCTGCCTAACGCTGTAATTAGCCTTCCCCCAGTCTAACACCTTCACCTGAGGACCACTCATGCCCATATCCATAAGCAGATTAAAATTTACAGAATTATTATCACTGTTCCTGAAATGATCTCCTACTGAAACTTCGATCACCTGGCCGGGCTCATTCCCAAGTTACAGATCTAATATGGCCCTTTCCTGAGTTGTTTCATATTGTTTCAAGAAACCCCTCTGGAAGCTCCTTACATATTCTGCTCCACCCATGCCTCTAGCAGTAAGTGTGTTCCAGTCAATATAGGGAAAGTTGAAATCACCCACCACTGTTGATCCCCAAATTTCTTTCTCTGTCAGTCTGGCCTCAATAAAAGTTGAGACGGATTCGCACGTAAACAGAAGTTATTTATTTAGCTTGCAAGCTTGAATCATCTTACAGAAATGTAACAGGACATCCTGCCTCTTACACTCCAGAAAACGACTGACTAAAAGACAAAGAGATCTCTGCAAAATCAATTCAAATGGTATCAAGTTTCACATACTCGACGGACATAGGTCAGCCTATGTCCCTCCTGACCTGTTCGATCTATTCTGATTGGCTCACTTCCAATCCCTTTCTCTGGCCCCTATCAATGCAGTCTCACTCTCATAGACACACCTCTTCCTGCTTTTTCCATGCGGTCTCAAATTCCTTTGTCCCTAACTGCAAAAATCAAAGTGGCTTATTTCTACATTACATTAACTAGTAACTCTAAAGTAACTATTTTATATCACATTCGTCATTCCCTCCTTTTATCATTCCATGATAACCGAACTATCCAATCTATAGCTACGGTTCCTCATCTAAAAAGATTCGTCGCTGCATTTCCAATTCCTGTCTTAGCCCCCCTTCATCTGCTTCACCCTCATGGATTTTAACAGTTAAATTTTTTTTCTCGGTGATTGGGGCGGTGATCTGATCCAGTGCACCCAGCATTCTACCCATCACACATTTAAGGATGGCCAGGCCCACAAAGATGCAGCCGATAGCTACCACTAGATACATGGCCATATTTATCAACCAGTCCTTCCATCCTCCAGATCCCCAGTTACCCCAAGAGTCAGGATCCTGCATCCCGTCCAAGTGATCCCGTATGCGATCCATAAATTTAGTAATGTTAGCGGTCAAGTCTTGAACTCCCATGATACACTTGCCCTGCACTATGGCGCATACCCCACCCTCACGGGCCAGAAGATAGTCAAGAGCATACCGGTTCTGCATTGCAAACAACCGCAGCTGAGACAACTCCTTGGTTATTGCCCCGAGGGCTCCCAAGGTTTCATTTCCCAAGATGGTAAGGCCGCAAATAAAATAATTCCGATCACTAACAGCCAAGGAACCCCCCACACCTCCCAGTGTCAATACGCTCAGAATGCCCCACCCGGCTGAGTGGCCCCGGTTGGGTGCAAGAACCTGAGGTTTTTTCCAGTTCTCGCAAAATTCAGCAGAGACTGCCCGGCGTGCTAACTGATTATGCAGGTTCCACGCCGAAGGGCAGGAGACTGTGGTAGGGACTAGAGTCCCTATAGCAATTCGGCGGGGAAATGGGGTGACAAAACGTTGGTCGCCGTACCATTAAATAAAAAGTAGTATCCTTGTTCCGTGTGGAGACTAGCATCACAATCAGCATATCGGTTGCGTAAGGACCTCCCAGTAGCCCAGTTTATCCAATTTTGAAATGCCCATTCGGGCCGCCCAGCAATGCGGAAAGCCCTATTCCCGACAGTGATATGAGAGACATTCGCCCAGCCACAAAGGAGCTGGAGGCCAGCGTTCAATGGAACGCAAGTGGTGCTATAACAAACGCATTGGCCAGACGCCTGGGTGATATGGCACCTCCTGTCCGTACAGGTGGGAAACAGACATGTTATATTTGTGTCCACCTCTACCAGCAAACAGCCATATCCTTCACTGCTGAAGCAATTCTCGTACGACCGGGAATCCCTATTGGGAGTGAAGTGGCTAGGTATGTACGCCCTCCACCGTCGCAGCCTATCGTACTGTGAATGGGAATTATCCCGAGGAAGGGGAAGGCAAATAGCCGGTGGTGCTGAATCCGGATCGTAAGGAAGAGTGACTTGCTCGGGCAATGGCTCGGAACGCTGACAATGAACCACCGTTTGGGGAGTGCCCCAAAGCGGTGAAACAGAAAATAACCTAGACACCGCTGCGGGGTTTGGGTAGCAGACAACCCGTCCCTGGCCATACAGACGGTGGTAAATCTGGTAGAAGAGATTCATACTACCCGGGTTTTCCTCAGTTTGGCCTTTAATTAACTTAAGTGCATCTCCCGGTAACCTACGTTCTAGCTGTACTTCCCTTCTCACACGCCCCGTCCTCTCTCTAGTCCCTTTCTCTTTCTCATGGTCTCTTCCTACACTCTTCTGACAGCCTGATGTTACCTTTATTGTACCACTTTTAACACATCCAAAATCAAATTTACATGTATTCCAAAAACAAGGCAATGTCCATATAATGTTCCCTTCCCATCGCCGGGACCGGTGCAGCTGCTTCATGACTCCCGCATTCTCCTTAACTTTGATGACCTTCCATGAGTCGATACCATGTCCTCGTATATGGGGGCAGTGAAGAACATCACCTTTGCAGAGGTGATGTATCCTGGTAGATTGGTTGGGGCTACACAGATACATAATATTCCCCTTTTCCATGTCCATCGCCAATAACACGCCAAGCGAAGTGAGGCCAAATATCAGACAGACGATGCGTAGCCACTCCATCATGCTCCACACCTGTAAAACAGCACTGGAGAAGGGAGGCAGGTTAGTATCCGACCTTTTACAGTAGTGGAGATGGACTCAATTTACAGTGATGTAGGTGGACCCAAGCACTTCGCCCCTCCACTTTAACTGCTGTGGGGGTGGTAAGGAGAACTTGGAAGGGCCCATCCCATCGCGGCTCCGACCCCTTCCTAGTCCAATTTTTGACCATTACATAACTACCGGGCTGGACTGAAAGTGAGCTAGGTACTGGGGCAATGGCTGGTGAGCCGCACGGACTGGGCCATGGAGTTCCTTGAGCACTTGCGTAAAGGCTAGAACATAGGTGGTCATTTCTTCAGTCATCTGATGAAACTGAACCCGTCTGGGAACCTGCAGGCTCCAAGGAGTTCTAAGAGGCCTGCCATAAAGAATCTCGGCGGGAGAGAGCCGGGCTGGTCCCGCAGGTGTAACCCGCTGCTGGAAGAGGGCAACGGGGAGCAACTTAAGCCATGTCAGTCCCGTGTCTGCTCTTAATTTAGCCAATTTAGTTTTGAGGGTCTGATTGTGTCTCTCAACCACCCCGGCTGCCTGCGGTCTGTAAGCACAGTGTAACTGCTGGCGTATGCCCAACTGGGAGCAAAACTCCTTGTTAATTTGTCCAATAAAATGAGGCCCATTATCAGAACTTATCTGAGCTGGTATACCGTACCGGGGAATGATTTCCCTCATCAAGACTTTAACCACAGTAGCAGCTTTACTATAGATAGTCGGATACGCCTCAACCCATCTGCTGAACACATCCACAATGACCAAAACATATTTGTCACATTGACACCTTTCCAACTCAATGTAATCCATTTGGAGCGTCTCAAAGGGACCACTGGACAACGGGGTTTGCCCCTTCCCACAAGGGATACCTTTTCCGGTGTTATATTGCTGACAAATCAAACACCGATTACTGATACTTTGGGCCAACCCCTGCATTTTAGGGTGCCACCAAGTGTCCAGCAACAAATCACTAGTCCCTCGAGCCCCACAATGAGTTGCAAAGTGTACACATTCGATGACCCATAAAGCCAGTACATCAGACATACAAGTCTGATGTGCAGGCGTGGTCCATAAAGAGGAAACAGAATCATATGTACAACCTAACCGTTTCCACATTTGTTTATCACTCTCAGGAGCGTCCTCCTGTAACCTTATGACGTCTGGCATTGGCTTGTCAGAAGCAGACACATTCATAGTAGATCGTTTAGTCTGACTTAACATTTTAGGCATCATCACTTGCTGAATTTGTGCGGCTGTGCGCGCTGCACAATCTGCTCGTTCATTACCAACGTCAACTGGGGTTGTACCATTCGTGTGGGCAGCGCATTTAATAACGGAAATCTGCGCTGGCAGAAGGAGGGCCTGCAGTAGGTCATTAACTAAACCCCGGTGGGATATTTGACCACACATAATCATGTCAGGTTGTTCTGACGAAATGTCACTCAAATCGCCCCTTATTCTGGTAGTTTCCTGAATCAAGGCTAAACAGTCGTGGCCAGGTGCGTCTTCATGGACAGGGGGACCACTAAGAAAACAGGCTGGATTGATAGTGGTACAGTATTTAAATGTCAGACGTGGATTGTTCAAAAGGTATATCTCATACCTATTCTGACGAGCTGCGGTAAGATGCTGACCATTCGCCCCATATCCCTGGCATGGTACTGGTCATGGACCTGACGTGTAATATGAGGGCTTACCGAAGCTGACTGTGGCCATAAATGTGGTGATATTGTAACAAAATCGGCTGTACCTTCTTTTCCCGTGACTGTGGCTGTAACCTTGACTGGCCATTCGGTCTCAAGTAATGGCCGGTATTTGTCCTCCAACTCCCTGTTTCGTCCAGTTCTGTCATAGGCCAGGGTAACGTGATGCAGTGATAGTGGCTGCTCAATGTCTAACGTCCACCACTGGGGGGTGATAGAAATATAGCACTGTTGTCTCATCCTCCTCTTCGCTGATCCACCCACCCAAAGTCACTATATTGGAGCTCCTGCTGGTAAACTACCATTTCTGCCGCTTGTTGGGATCGCAGATCATCCTTTTTCATTACATACTCAGTCTTAACCTTTGTAACTGAGCCTCCTTCTTGGCCTACACCCTCCTTCCAGTAAAATCTGACTGCCCTTGCCATCTGGGAAGGGTCGTTCTCTGTCCAATTCATGTTATTACATTTCACAGCAGTAACCACAGAAGGTGGTAGGCAATGCATTAACATAGCACAGTATTGAGGGGAATTCTGACCAGTTTGATACAGCAAATCGCCTGACTGCCCCCGGTAGATTTCATTAAAACGCCCCAGACATTCCTATGGCTCGTCAATCTTCCTAGGTTTTAGGTCTAAGATAACAGAAAGATTTATGGGCCTTTGAAATGTGCTATTCAACGCATTCAAGATCTGTGTCCTTCTTTTCTCTATTTGCTCTCTTTTTTTTTTTAAACTTAAAAATGTTTGAAAATTCAAATTGAATTACTGCAACTTGCAAGCTTAGCTCTGATCTCAACTCAGAACTAAATTTACAATTTGCTTAACACAAACTTGTATAACATTTACAACTTAATTATTTCTTTATCTTAACAATTTTTCTTTTAACAAGTTTTTTTTTCTGTTACATACACATAAGTATTAGCAAAATCAACTATCATAAGTATTAGCAAAATCAATTATCATCTCCAGATTGACACTTTTTAAAATGGTGTCCATGATCTTCTTTAAGTTTCTATTAATCTCCAGATAAAATGAGATAAACCTTATTTCAAGTAAGTAAAATTTAAGATTCTGGCAATTTCAATCAATTGCTTTCGAAAATAATAACTTTTATCAAAGAGGTGGAGAAACCCACTGGTTTCCTTTAATTAATTCAAAACGTAACTTTGCTGGTGTTCACTGACTCAAAGGAAAGGTATCCGATTACACTGCAGACTGGTGCTGTTATCTCAAGGCCTGAGTGAGAAGCACTGTCTGTTTTCAACTCCGCCTGCTGCTGTTAACCCTTTGAGAGACTTCTGCTTCAACCTCACAATCTCAACTAGACCTCGGAACTTTACAGTCCAAGGAGACAATTTTAGCTTAATCAACTATATATTTAAAACACTCACACATAGAGTTGAACCATCTTCAGATTTAAAAACAGTTATACTGGACTGAACCCCCATCTATTGAAGTCCCATCAGCCCCTGAACCCATATAATAGACTGAACCTTTATTATTTAAAGTCCCATCAGCCTCTGAACCCTGATAATAGACTGAACCTTTATTATTTAAGTCACATCAGCCTCTGAACCCTAATAATAGACTGAACCTTTATTATTTAAAGTCCCATCAGCCCAAAACCCTAACCCAAGCCGAAACAACAATATGAAATCCCATCAATTAAAGTGCTAATCCCCAGACTGACCTGTGATTTCGTCGAGGCGGTCTTTCTGTGCCAACCGCGAGTGACCAGACTAATCAGACGATAAGAAGAGGGGAACAATCAATGCTGGTCGTTTTCCATTTCTACATTGAGGGCCCTTTGTTCCCGTCCTCCTGTTCATAATCAGTCTAATTCTGATTTCGCAGTTGGATCAGGATCGCCCAGAGAAATCCCGGGTTTCGGCACCAAATGTTGATCCCCAAATTTCTTTCTCTGTCAGTCTGGCCTCAATAAAAGTTGAGACGGATTCGCACGTAAACAGAAGTTATTTATTTAGCTTGCAAGCTTGAATCATCTTACAGAAATGTAACAGGACATCCTGCCTCTTACACTCCAGAAAACGACTGACTAAAAGACAAAGAGATCTCTGCAAAATCAATTCAAATGGTATCAAGTTTCACATACTCGACGGACATAGGTCAGCCTATGTCCCTCCTGACCTGTTCGATCTATTCTGATTGGCTCACTTCCAATCCCTTTCTCTGGCCCCTATCAATGCAGTCTCACTCTCATAGACACACCTCTTCCTGCTTTTTCCATGCGGTCTCAAATTCCTTTGTCCCTAACTGCAAAAATCAAAGTGGCTTATTTCTACATTACATTAACTAGTAACTCTAAAGTAACTATTTTATATCACATTCGTCACCACAACAATAGCTGGCTTTTAAAGCAGACCAAAGCAGGCCAGCAGCACGGTTCAATTCCCGTACCAGTCTCCCCGAACAGGTGCCGGAATGTGGCGACTAGGGGCTTTTCACGGTAACTTCATTTGAAGCCTACTTGTGACAATAAGCGATTTTCATTTTCATTTCATTTCATATTTGCTCCTCTATCTCCTGTTGATTGTTGGGAGGTTTGTAGTAAACCCCCAAAATTGTGACAGCACCCTCCCTATTCCTGACCTCTACCCATATTGCTTCGCTGCCGGAACCCTCCAAGGTGTCCTCCCTCAGTGCAGCTGTGATATTCTCCTAAACCAATAATGCAACTTGGCCGTTGCCCTTGGGTAGGCTGGAGCGTGGCGGCCGGTTGAGTGTGGGAGTTGGTGGGGTGGAGTGTGGGGGTAGATTGCACTGTTGGTGGGGCATCCTGACCCCACAGCCCATCACGTGGTCACCCCCCCACCCCAGCCACAGTCGTGCCTGCATGTCCTACCTCGTTTCTCTCCCACATCGGTCACGGTGCCTGTTTCCTGATATTTGAAACCACAAGTGAAACACGCCGTCGGTATTTCCTCCCGGGGAAGGGGGAGCATCACGGAGGCCCCGGAGAATACCGGTCAGGACCGCTAATGATATGCAAATGTGTTTGCTATACTGGCACATTGATGCCGCTGTCAAGACACCGGAGCTTGGCATTCTGGCGGGCCCCTATGGAGAATCCCTCTCCAGATGTTTCAAAAGACATTTTACAATAAGTCGGTGGTCAGCTAAACAGAGCAATTACTAAAGGAGCATGCATAAGAAAAGGAGGTGGTACGACAGCCCCCCTCCAGTCAGTGAACGCTCTTGGGAATTATGGGCCTGTTTTGTCTGCAGAAAGAAATGGAAATGTCAAGCACAGAGACAGCTGAAAGCTTGTGCCCTGGGGACTTTTTCCATTGTGACACTTATGACCAGCTCAGGACCATCTCGAAGGTAACAGCATTTTAAGACACCTTAGAAAATTAGGAAAGAGACAGTCTTATTTACACTGGATGGGCTATTTCATGGCATAACCAATGTTACTGTAATTTTGACACCCTCAGAAAGTTAGCAAACATATATCAAACTGACATCATTGTGTGTTACCAAGATTGCATTTGACAAATCGAAAACTGAGTCGAGGGAACAACCATGATTCCCTTCTTAACTTTTACAGTCAGAAACTAGGATTTTAAATTTTAGCAATCACTTTATCTATTAAGATACATACACGCTCTGTAACCAACTCACCATCTGTGAAATTCTGACTTTTCTTCACAATTAAATTTTGAGTTGCCATATTAAGTTGCCGCTGAGGCGATGAATAAAAATAGAGTGCCGTAAGATAGCGGGGTTGTTTCCGGCACTACAGGGCTGGGAACAACCCCTCTAATCCCGCCCAGAACAAACTGTTTTCTTTTTGTTGGATCGCTCCCTAGGATTTTAAGTTTTACCAATTACTTTATCGATTAAATTATATACACCATAAATCCAACTCATTGTCCGTGAAGTTCTGACTTCTCTTCTTCATGACTAAATTTTGAGTTGCCATATTCTAAAGCAAAACATACACATACTTTTAAGCACGCCACATGTAAAGCTAGATAATATAGGCGGGGAACAACAACCCGGGAACCCCATAGGGTTATACCATACTCAAACTCAGTTCGTTCCTCTTGGATAGTGTAATATTCTTGTTGGATGGTCTGATTTATATGACAAGAACACTTGTAGCTAAAGCTCTAAATGATTTATTAACATTAACTGTGGGTCAAATATATACAAAACAATGAATAACAGTATGAACATACACAAGCAACCTCTCTCCCAGCTCCCTAGTCAGTCTGAGGTCACATAACTGTAACATTCACTTATATACTAATGAGACTTCTAGTGGTCAGTTGGTGAAATACAACGCAACCATGATATCACAACAGATAGGTAAGGCTACATGCTGTCAGAAGGTTGTACTAGGATACTGCCATTCAGGATCAGGTGCAAGTTTGGACAATATACAGTCCTTTTCCGTCCAAGCCTTAATCTGTTTCGCCAATACTGGTAAGGTCTCCAAAGAAATTTACGGTCACGGTGACTTCTACTAATGCAGGCAAGGGAGCCAGGCCTATGGGCAGTGGTAGACGACTTGGAGCATCAATGTTGGCTATGTCAGTAAAGGCTTATGGTCGGTCACTGTCACAAAATGGCAGCTGTAGACATACTGGTGAATTGTTTTTATACCAAAGATAACCGCCAAACCCTCCTTCTCAATTTGTGTGTAGTGCTGCTCTGCATCCACAAGGGTCCAGGATGCGAAGGCAATATGCTTTTTGATACCATCTTCCCAACAATGCAAGAGTGCCAATCCAATTCCATAGGGAGAGGCAGCGCATAGAATGTCATAGAATCCCTTCAGTGCAGAAGGAGACCATTTGGCCCATCGATTCTGCACTGGCCCTTGGAACGAGTGCCCTACTTAAGCCCACGCCTCCGCCCTATTCCCGTATCCTTACCTAACCTTTTGGACACTAAGGGGCAATTTAGCATGGCCAATCCACTTAACCTGCATATCTTTGAACCGTGGGAGGAAACCGGAGCACCCGGAGGAAACCCACACAGACACGGGGAGAAAGTGCAAACTCCACACAGACAGTCACCTGAGGCTGGAATTGAACCCGGGTCCCTAGAGCTGTAAGGCAGCAGTACTAAGCACTTGCCACCGTGCCGCCACATGTCAATGCAAGCTCCTGTTTGGAATCGTAATGGGCTAGTATGTTAGCTGATAATAACCATTGTTTTACTTTCTCCAAGGCCTCTTCTTGTGACTTCTGCCATGACTATTTCTGGTGATTCTTCAACAGCAGGTGTAGGGGTGACAGCAGAGAGGTCATGTTTGAGATGAATTTCCCATAATAATTGACTAATTCAAGGAAAGATTTCAGTTCTGTGGAATTTCATGGGACAGGCGATTCTTAAATGGCTTTGACCTTGTCCTCCATGGGTTGTAGGCCTTTCTTGTCCACTTGGTATCCTAGATAGGTAACTGCAACCGCTTGGAATACAGACATTTCTCTTCTTATGCGTACCCCTGCATTTGAATACTGCCACACAACCTTTTCCTGGTTTGCTAGATGTTGCTTCTCTGTAGTCCCTGTGATCAATACGTCATCAAGATACACCGCCACCTTGGGCATTCATTGGGCATTATATTCTCCATAATGCACTGAAATATGGCACATGCCAATGAAACTCCAATGGACAGATGTGTATACCCATATAGGCCTTTGTGCTTGTTAAACATGATATATTTATGAGACGGTTCATCTAGTGCAAGCTGGAGGCAAGCGTGGCTCATGTCTCGTTTTGTGAAGGTTTGTCTGCCTGCTAATTTAGCATACAATTCCTCTCTGCGTGGCATGGGGTACCCGCCCGGTTTTGAGACCGTCTTGACTATGAGTTTATAATCCCTGCAATGCAGACTGATTGTCAGGTTTGAGGATGGGAACAATGGGTGCATTCCACTCTGCAAATTGCACGTGTCTTATTATCCCAAGGTTTTCCAGACACTCTGGCTCAGACTCTATTTTCTCGAGCATTGAGTATTGGGCCAGTCATTCTCTGAAGTACATTGGCATTGGGATTGACTTATGTCATGTGAGAGTACCTTTAAGAAATGGATGTTTAAGCAATGTACCTTTAAGAAAATAGTGATGTCAGAGAGTGGGTGGAGCTGAGCTCAGTTCGGCCATTTTGAGGTTAGTTCTGGGTTTTAGTTTCAGTTTGAGACAGCAGCTTGGGTGTGACTGTGTTTTTTGGCTGTGAGCTGCATGAAGAAAAAGCAAGGTGCTGGAGCTGAAGTCAACCAAGCTGATATATCTCTGCCATCCAACAGAAAATATATATTAACTGTAACCTGGTGTGTTACTGTTTTTGTGAAGGTGAAGTCTTTTGGATGTATAATGGAACAGTTTGCAGGATTGGGTAGTGTTGTATTATTTTCGGGGTTATCTTTGAAGTAAGGGGTGTTAAGAGATCCAATGTTTATTTAAAAGGTGAATTTGAGTTCATGGAATAAACATTGTTTTGTTTTAAAAACCACGTATCCATAATTGTAATACTACACCTGGGGAACAAGCCGTGTACCTCAAAAGCAACAATGCATTAAAGGGGGAGGGAGGTTAGTTGAACTCAATGATACATTTTGGGGTTCTGAAAACACCTCTCCCATAACAATTGGGGGCTCAAGGGGGATAAAAGTCTTTCTATTGGATTGGCTTTTGTGAACTTAAAGACAGTGAAGGATTGTTGCTTTTCCGGTTTAAGTGGGGAGAGTGTTGTGAACAATGGCTATTACAGAGGCTCAGATGTTTTTGGGGGTGGACACGGTAACACGTGATACCTTACTGACAGAGACTAAAATCAGACTGTTAGGTTTGGCAAAAGCATTGCTGTTAACACTGCCTAGCAAAATACAAAAAGGTGAGGTACTTAATGCGGTATCTGCGCATTTACGTTTGCCTGTGATACATTCTGACTCATTAGATATGGCAAAGCTCCAGTTGCAGATTAAGCAATTTGAACATGAAAAAGAATAAAAGCAACTTGAACATGAAAAATGCTTCAATATGCAATGAAAGAAAAAGAAAGAGATAGAGATAGAGAGGAAAAAGAAAAAGAGAGAGAAGAAAGAAACAAAGAAAGAGATAGAGAGGAAAGGGAAAAAGAGAGAGTTTGAACTTCGGAAAATGGCTCTGAAACATGTAAATCAGTTAAAATTGGCAGACACAAAGGGACACGTACAGTTGGAGGAGATGGATGAGGATAATGAGACAGAGCGTCACAGTCGAAGACGTGGTGGGGATCTGTTTAAATATGTCCAAGCATTGCCAAGGTTTGAGAGAAGGAGGTAGAAGCCTTTTTCATTTCATTTGAGAAGGTAGCTAAACAAATGCAATGTCCACAGGACATGTGGGTATTACTGATTCAAACAAAGCTGATAGGTAGGGCTAGTGAAGTGTTTGCATAACTACCGGAGGAGGTATCTGGAACGTACGAGAGGTGATGAAATCCATCTTAAGTGCTTATGAGTTAGTGCCTGAAGCTTACAGACAAAGGTTTAGAAATTTAAGGAAATAATTTGGTCAAACATACGTGGAATTTGAAATGCTCAAACAGAGTAATTTTGATAGGTGGATAAGGGCTTTGAAAATAGACCAAACGTGTGAAGCTCTCAGAGAAATTATACTTCTGGAGGAGTGTAAAAATTCTATTCCTGATGTAGTGAGAACTCATGTGGAAGAACAGAGGGTCAAAACTGCGAGATTAGCAGCAGAAATGGCAGATGATTATGAATTAGTTCATAAATCAAAGATTGGTTTCCGACATTAGTTTCAGCCGGTGAGGGATAGAAACTGGGGACATGAGAAATACTCAAGTGGTAAAGGTAAAGGTGATCTGATGGGAGACAATAAAGAGAGTGTACCTCAGATTAAAAAAGAAATCCAGGAGGGTGGAAAAGAAATGAAAAGTTTCAAATGTTTTCACTGTAATAAACTAGGCCATGTAAAGTCACAGTGTTGGTGGTTGAAGAAAAGCACTGGAAAGGCTGATGTGTAAAACAGGATATGACAGTGGGATTTGTTAGAGTGGTAAAGGAAAGCCCAAGGGAAGCGAAGGAGGTGCAAACGATTGTACAGCCTGGTCAAGAAGTAATTGTTAAGAAGGTGCCAGATGTCGTTAAAGAATTTACTTGTGTGGGTAAAGTTTAGTCATGTGTATCAGGAGGAGCAGGTAAAGAAGTCACAATTTTAAGAGATACAGGGGCTAGTCAATCTTTTATGGTAAGGGATGAGGAATTATGTAGTTTTGGAAGAATGTTGCCAGAAAAGGTTGTGATATGTGGAATTCAGGGTGAGAGGAGTAGCGTTCCATTATATAAGGTAAGGTTGCAAAGTCCAATGAAGAGTGGTGAAGTGGTAGTAAGAATAGTAGATAAACTATCTTGTCCAGGAATACAGTTTATCTTGGGTAATGATATAGCTGGATCGCAGTTGGGAGTGATACCTACTGTGGTTGATAAGCCAGTGGAAAATCAGACAACTGAAGGGCGAATATCCTGGGATTTTTCCAGATTGTGTAGTAACAAGGTCGCAAAGTCACAGGTTAAGACAAGAGGAGAAATCAAAGAGTGAAGATGAAGTTGAAGTGCAATTATCAGAAACGATTTTTGATCAGATGGTTGAAAAAGAACAAGAACAGGTGGAGGATGAGGCGGGTATTTTTAGTTCAGAAAAATTGGCGGAGTTACAACAGAAAGATGTAGAAATAAAACGGATATATCAGAAAGCATACACAGAACAGGAATCTAAGAGTATACCAGAGTGTTATTACCGTAAAAGTGATGTCTTGATGAGAAAATGGAGACCTGTACATATGCAGGCGGATGAAAAGTGGGCAGAAGTTCATCAAGTAGTATTGGCGGTAGGGTATAGAAAGGAGGTGTTGCGAGCTGCACATGAGGTACCAGTGGGAGGTCATTTGGGAATAAGGAAAACTCAAGCTAAAATCCAGAAACATTTTTATTGGCCTGGATTACATAAAGATGTAATTAAATTTTGTCAATCATGTCACACATGTCAAGTGATAGGGAAACCTTAAGCAGTGATAAGACCAGCGCTCTTAATACCTATCCCAGCATTTGAGGAACCTTTTATGAGGGTCCTAATTGATTGTGTAGGACCGTTTCCTAAAACAAAAAGTGGGAATCAATGTCTTTTGACTATAATGGATGTGTCTACTCGGTTTCCAGAGGCCATTCCAGTACGTAATATTACAGCTAAAAAGATTGTGGAGGAGTTACTTAAATTCTTTACTAGATATAGACTACCCACAGAAATTCAATCGGATCAAGGATCGAATTTTACTTCAAAGTTATTCAAAGAAGTTAGGATATCTTAGGAATAAAACAATTTAAATCAACTGCGTACCACCCAGAATCACAGGGAGCGTTAGAAAGGTGGCATCAGACATTAAAGATAATGTTGAGGGTGTATTTTCAAGATTATCCAGAGGATTGGGATAAAGGAATCCCATTCATATTGTTTGCAATTAGGGATGCAGCTAATGAGTCTACCAAATTTAGTCCTTTTGAACTAATTTTTGGTCATGAGGTAAGAGGACCACTTAAATTGATTGAGGAAAAATTGGTGGGTGAGAAATCGGAAATTACGCTATTGGATTACGTGTCAAATTTTAGGGAACTATTAAATAGAGCAGGTGAATTGGCTAGACAACATTTGAAAGTTGCACAAAATGTGATGAAACGGGTAGCGGACAAGAAATCCAAAGTTCGTAGTTTTGCCAGTGGGGATAAAGTGTTAGTGTTGTTACCAGTGGTAGGTGAGCCTTTACAAGCTATGTTTTGTGGACCGTATCAAATTGAAAGGAAATTAAGAGAGGTGAATTATGTGGTAAAAACACCAGATAGAAGGGAGACTCACCGAGTGTGTCATGTGAATATGCTTAAAAGGTACTTTGAAAGGGAAGGAGAGAAAAATGAGATTTTAATGATTCTAACTCAAAATGATGAACCAAATCAAGATGACTGTGAATTTGACGTACCTCAAATTAAATTGGAAAATGAGGATGTTCTTAAAAATTGGGATGAATTGTTAAGTTACCTTACAGAGGAAAAACAACTGACTTGAAAGAGTTATTGATATTACATGGGCAAGTTTGTAGAGATAAATTGGGAAGTACTAAAATGGCTATACATGATGTAGATGTGGGAAATGCTGTTCCTATCAAACAACATCCATATATACTTAATCCTTTAAAATTGGCACAGGTTAACAGGGAGATTGAGAGTATGCTTAAAAATGGCATAATTGATGTGGGTTGCAGCCAATGGAGCTCACCCATAGTGATGGTACCTAAAACAGACGGTACCCAACGGTTGAGTGTGGACTATAGAAAGGTGAATGGAGTTACAAAAACGGACTCTTACCCTATCCCACGTTTGAAGGATTGCATTGAGAAAGTGCGACAATCTGCTTTTATTTCCAACTTCCAGACATGGAAAGAACATTTAAAACATCGTATGGAGTACTTCGATCGACTTCAGGCGGCGGGTTTGGTGATGAACCTAGCCGAAAGTGAATTTGGAGAAGCCCGAATCACTTTCCTTGAGGAGTTTCCGATACCCTCAAGACGAAGGGAAATAATGCGATCTCTTAGCATGAATGAATTTGATTGAACCTTTGTGCAAAAGATGTGTAGCGTGGTTGCTCCACTGATGAAATTGCTGAAGAAACGTTAAAAATTTCAATGGACAGGGGACTTTCAACAGGCATTTGACTGCCTGAAAGCTGTGATCACCAATGCTCCTTTATTGTAGAATTGCAAAGGGCTCTGTGGGCAGATTGAACTAAAGTATCTGATTCTAAAGAGAAATGCCGAGGAGTAGAGGAATGGATGGATCGTGCAATGTACTTTTAAGAAAATAGTGATGTCAGAGAGTGGGTGGAGCTGAGCTCAGTTCGGCCATTTTGAGGTTAGTTCTGGGTTTTAGTTTCAGTTTGAGACAGCAGCTTGGGTGTGACTGTGTTTTTTGGCTATGAGCTGCATGAAGAAAAAGCAAGGTGCTGGAACTGAAGTCAACCATCTCTGCCATCCAACAGAAAATATATATTAACTGTAACCTGGTGTGTTACTGTTTTTGTGAAGGTGAAGTCTTTTGGATGTGTATGGGAACAGTTTGCAGGATTGGGTAGTGTTGTATTATTTTCGGGGTTATCTTTGAAGTAAGGGGTGTTAAGAGATCCAATGTTTATTGAAATGGTTAATTTGGGTTCATGGAATAAATGTTGTTTTGTTTTAAAAACCACGCGTCCATAATTGTAATACTACACCTGGGGAACAAGCCGTGTGCTTCAAAAGCACCAATCCATTAAAGGGGAGGTTGGTTGAACTCCATGATACATTTTGGGGTTCTGAAAACACCTCTCCCATAACACTTAGATTCTGGCTCTAGCTCCTTTTATTTATTCAGACGCCCTCATGGAAGACTTCAGGGTGCTTACTGTTAATTTTGTAAAGTCCTCCTATGCCCAATTAAAAAATTTCTGGTGGCAATCTCTGCCCATCAGACTTGGTCCTGACCCCCGAGTGTAAGTTGGGCTGACTGTGTTAAGTAATGGGTTAAGAGACATTGCAATTTGTTGTCTCATTTATGTTAAGCATCCATTAATTGACACTTATATGTAAAGGGGCTTCAGGTGGCCTCTGTCAGGTGATGTATAGTGAGAGTTTTGTGCAAAGGCTGTTGGAAGGAAAAAATGTGTTTTTGTGAAAAAGGAACAGAACTTTAGACTCTTCATATCACAGCAACTAAAACGTCTAACAATTTGTAGCATAGGATGGTTGCTGTGTAAATGTGAAGGGTTGAAAGATACAACTTTCCAGATCAAACCAAGGAGTGAGTGAGAAAAGAAAAAAGGGATATATGGCTGAACCGAGGATAAAGATGGCTGGATATGACTATCCTCCCTTATTTTCTGAAAGGGAATCGTACGACCAATGGAGAAGTGCAGTAGTTATGTGGACTAAGGTAACTGCTTTGGGAAAGAGAAAACAAGGTATGGCATTGGCTCTTTCTCTACCATATGGCAGTAAAATCCGAAACAAAGTGCTTTCTGAGCTGGAATTGGAAGAGTTAGACTCAGAAGAAGGTCTGGAGACTTTATTACATTATATGGATAAGATTTATAAGAAAGATGACATGTTAAGTGCATATGAAGCGTGGTCGGATTTTGATAAGTTCCGGAAAATGGAGGATATCTCCATGGAAGACTATATCATGGAATTTGGCAGACTATATAAAAGACTGCAGAAACACAACCTGGAATTTCCACAGTCTGTGTTGGCCTTTAAATTACTTGACTGTGCTCGAGTGAGCGACTTGGATAGGCTCCTGGTTTTGACAGGAGTTCAGTTTACTGATAAGGATACCTTATTCGAACAGATGACAAAATCTTTACAAAAGTTTCTGGGGAAACATTCAATTCCGATGGCTCTGATGACCCAAATAGGTCAGCCTGCAATAAGGCAGAATATGGAAGATACAGGACTAACAGGATGGCTAAATCGTATGGCTACGAACAGGGCTCAAGACTATAGAAGGAGACCGAGACAAGGAAATTATGAAGACAGGAACCCAGTTAGAACCTACAATAGGAAGATGAACCCCAGAAATGCACGGGGCATGATAAATTGATGTTTTTGATGAGACTCTCAATACCATTATGCTTTCAACTGTCCAACTCGTTATGAGAGAGTGTTTGAAGCGGCACAAGACACGGAAGAGTCAGAAGAGGAAAAAGATAGTGACCAGAAAGAAGGCATTGTCCTATTGACAAGCAGTTTTATGCCGGTAATGAGGGTGTTGGTTGCAGAATCCTTCAACTGTGCTGAATTGGACAGTGGCTGCACATCTACTGTGTGTGGAATTCACTGGTTAAAATGTTACCTGGATTCTTTGAATGCTGAAAATCGTAACAAGGTTAAGGAATTTGAAAGTTCCACAAGTTTCAGGTTTGGGGATGATAATACTCTGAAGTCGCTGAAAAGAGTGGTGATCCCTTGCAATATTGCCAGAGTGAATCATTTCATTCGCACGGATGTTGTATCAAGTGAGATACCTTTGCTTCTGAGCAGACCGTCGATGAAGAAAGCACACATGAAACTGGATATGGAACAGGATAAGGCAACAGGTTTTGGAAAGGCGGTGGACTTACAATTTACACAGTCGGGACACTATTGTATTCCATTACTGACAAATAATATTTCAAGTAGAGTCGTTAAGGATGTGTTAATGGCAGTTGAAAATGGGACTTTAGCTGATAAAAAGCTTGTGGTATTAAAACTGCATAGGCAATTTGCACACCGTCTCCTCGGAGCTGAAAAATTTATGAAAGGATGCAGGGGTAAGGGATGACGACTATATTAAACTGATAGAACAGGTTAGTGACCGCTGTGAAGTTTGTAGGAAGTACAGAAGGACACCAGCACGACCGATAGTAACCCTACCTTTGGCCAGGGATTTTAACGACATTGTGGCCATGGATCTTAAGATCTGAGATAAAGCAAATAATATATTTATTTTGCATTTTGTAGATTTAGCAACCAGATTTAGTCAATCAACGATTGTACAAAGTAAAGAAAAGAGAGTAATTCTGGATCAAATCGTGGAAAAATGGATAGGGACACGAATGGGTCCACCGGTAAAATTCCTTACGGATAATGGGGAAGAATTTGCTCATGATGAGTTTAGGGATATGTGTGAAAACATGAATATCAGAGTTATGAATATGGCTGCAGAAAGCCCATTTAGTAATGGTGTCTGTGAAAGAAATCATGCTGTCATCGATGACATGCTTTGGAAAACTTTGGCAGATCGACCAAATTGCAGGCTAAATTCAGCTTTATCATAGAATTTACAGTGCAGAAGGAGGCCATTCGGCCCATCGAGTCTGCACCGGCTCTTGGAAAGAGCACCCTATCCAATGTCAACACCTCCACCCTATCCCCATAACCCAGTAACCCCACCCAACACTAAGGGCAATTTTGGACACTAAGGGCAATTTATTATGGCCAATCCACCTAACCTGCACATCTTTGGACTGTGGGAGGAAACCGGAGCACCCGGAGGAAACCCACGCACACACGGGGAGGATGTGCAGACTCCGCACAGACAGTGACCCAAGCCGGAATCAAACCTGGGACCCTGGAGCTGTGAAGCAATTATGCTACCCACAATGCTACCGTGCTGCCCCGGTTTAGCATGGGCGGTACATGCAAATAATTCATTGCAGATGGTTGGGGGCTATAGTCCTTATCAATTAGTGTTTGGTAGAAATCCTAAAATTTCGTCCATTTTGGATGACCAGCCTCCAGCTTGGGAGGGGACTACAATTAGCTCTGGTTTTGCTGAACATTTAAATGTATTACATCGCAGTAGAAAAGCTTTTTTGGAAGCAGAAGTCTCTGAAAGAATTCGCAGAGCTTTAAGACATAACGTACGGCCATCAGGTGCCGTTTGTCAGCAAGGAGGCATGGTATACTATAAGAGAGACAATTCTAATGAATGGAAAGGCCCAGGGAAGATCATAGGCATAGATGGCAAAACAATTATTTTGCAACATGGTAATCAAACTGTTAGGGTACATTCATCAAGGATAATGGGTACAGATTACAAATTTTCACAGAGCAGACAGACATGACGAGGAACCGGAGTCATCTGGTACGCATGTGTTACAGAACTATGAGGACCAATTAACTAATATAGACAGGGTTTCTGTGGAGGAACACAACACTTCTGATGAATTAGAACAGGCCATTTTTCCGAGAGAGCAACTGCCAAAGGTTTGTACAAAAGTGACATACTTGCCTGAAGGGTCTAGTCAATGGGAGGATGCAACTGTTATTAGTAGAGCAGGGAAGGCCACTAGAAAGTATAAACATTGGTTGAATGTACAGCATTCAGGTGAAGGAGTCAAGACAATGGATTGGGAAAACAAAGTTCAAAAATGGAGGGCACAGAAACGCAGTGCCAGTTCAGATAGTACATCGGATAGTGAACAGGTCCACAGGAAAAGGTCGAGAGCTATTGAAAGGACATCCCACAGCAGAAGGGAAAGATCAAGCAGTCGCAGTACAGAACGAGATACCAGGCGGGAGAGGGACGTAGTTTATCAAGATCTCGGAACATGACTAGGACTACGAATACAAATAGGAGTAGAAACCCACATGCACGTGAGATTTTAGCGGCTTCAAATAAATCAGATGAAAAAGTTATCAAAGAAGCTAAACAACAAGAATTGCATAGTTGGAGTGAATTTGGGGTATACACGGAAGTACCGGATAGGGGACAAAGAGCTCTATCCCACAGATGGATTTGCACGGAAAAGGTTCTTCCGGATGGAACTTATAAGGCAAAGGCCAGGCTTGTGGCAAGGGGATTTGAAGAAAACTTAGAAGATCAGGATTTAAGGGTAGATTCACCTACAGCAGGAAAGGTTATTTTAGAACATAGAACATAGAACATAGAAAATACAGCACAGAACAGGCCCTTCGGCCCACGATGTTGTGCCGAACCTTTGTCCTAGATTAATCATAGATTATCATTGAATTTACAGTGCAGAAGGAGGCCATTCGGCCCCTTGAGTCTGCACCAGCTCTTGGAAAGAGAACCCTACCCAAACTCAACACCTCCACCCAACACCAAGGGCAATTTGGACATTAAGGGCAATTTATCATTGGCCAATTCACCTAACCCGCACATCTTTGGACTGTGGGAGGAAACCGGAGCACCCGTAGGAAACCCACGCAGACACGGGGAGGACGTGCAGACTCCGCACAGACAATGACCCAAGCTGGAATCGAACCTGGGACCATGGATCTGTGAAGCAATTGTGCTATCCACAATGCTACCGTGCTGCCCTTAAGAACAAATAAATCTACACTATATCATTTTCCCGTAATCCATGTACCTATCCAACAGCTGCTTGAAGGTCACTAATGTTTCCGACTCAACTACTTCCACAGGCAGTGCATTCCATGCCCCCACTACTCTCTGGGTAAAGAACCTACCTCTGATATCCCTCCTATATCTTCCACCTTTCACCTTAAATTTATGTCCCCTTGTAATGGTGTGTTCCACCTGGGGAAAAAGTCTCTGACTGTCTACTCTATCTATTCCCCTGATCATCTTATAAACCTCTATCAAGTCGCCCCTCATCCTTCTCCGCTCTAATGAGAAAAGGCCTAGCACCCTCAACCTTTCCTCGTAAGACCTACTCTCCATTCCAGGCAACATCCTGGTAAATCTTCTTTGCACCTTTTCCAGAGCTTCCACATCCTTCCTAAAATGAGGCGACCAGAACTGTACACAGTACTCCAAATGTGGCCTTACCAAGGTTTTGTACAGCTGCATCATTACCTCATGGCTCTTAAATTCAATCCCTCTGTTAATGAACGCGAGCACACCATAGGCCTTCTTCACAGCTCTATCCACTTGAGTGGCAACTTTCAAAGATGTATGAACATAGACCCCAAGGTCTCTCTGCTCCTCCACAATGCCAAGAACTCTACCGTTAACCCTGTATTTTAAAGATCTTCTTGGCTTTATTAGCCACAAAGGCATGGGAATGCAAATCTGTAGATATAAAAGCTGCCTTTTTGTAGGGGCATCAGCTCCAGAGAGACATTTATCTCCGTCCTCCTAAAGAAGCAGCTAACACAGAAGGGGTACTCTGGAAGTTGAACAAATGTGTATATGGATTAAATGATGCATCTAGAGTCTGGTATTTTTCAGTAACGTCAGTTTTGTTAAAGTTAGGCTGTTGCCAGTTGAAAGCAGATCCGGCAATGTTTTACTGGCACTGCAAAGGAAATCTTTCTGGCATTTTTATGATGCATGGCGATGATTTTTTGTGGGGTGGGACTAGTGATTTTGAAGCTATTGTAATCTCTGGTTTGAGGAAAGAATTTAGGGTTGGAAGTCAGGCTTCCGGTGCATTTAAATATATTGGACCGGAAATTGGACAGACTAAGTTAGGGGCAACTTTACGTCAGCAATCTTATTTGGAAAGCATCAGCCCAATAACAATTAGTCGTGGCCGAGTTTCACAAAAAGGCGCAATGGTTTCAAAATAGAAAAAGTGCAACTGCGAAGTTTAATTGGGCAACTGAACTGATTAGAGAGACTGATTAGACCGGACGTGAGTTTTGATGTCTTAGAGTTGAGTACAAAAATGAATGATCCCAAAGTGGAAGACATAATAAGAGCAAATAAAGCGTTGGCCAAACTAAAAATGCAGGAGTGTGTTTTGAAGTTCCCGGTTTTAGGTGACCTTAGGCAATTGAAACTCATAGTTTATAGTGATGCGTCCTCCGCAAATTTATGTGATGGGGTTTCAAGCGCAGGAGGTTTTATAATTTTCCGTTTAGGGAACAATGGTAAATGTTGCCCGCTTGTGTGAGAAACAAAGAAAATAAGGAGTGTGGTAAAAAGCACTTTGGCTGCTGAGACGTTAAGCCTTGTAGAGGCGGTGGATATGGCCTTTTATATAAGTATGATATTGACAGAAATTTTGGGATTCGGGGATTTGGGTAATATACATATTGACTATCACATTGACAATAAATCCCTGTGGGAAAATGTGCACTCTACAAAAAGTGTCAATGAAAGAGGTTACGGATAGACATCGCAAGTTTGAAGCAGATGTTGGACAGAGGGGAAATAACAAAAATTAAATGGGTCGACAGGAGCTATCAACTGTCAGACTGTTTTACGAAAAGAGGGGCGAGTTCACAGAAACATTTGAATGTTGTTAATGAAGGGTGCTTGTTTCTGTGACTGTTTTTTTTATCTTTCTCGTCCAAACAAAAAAAGGGGGGGGGGGGAATCATGTGTGTGTTTTTGAGTTTCTTGAAATTTTGTTTTCACCTAATTATTTTTTTTTTTCTCCAAGGAAGGGGAGACTGTTAAGTAATGGGTTAAGAGACATTGCAATTAGTTGTCTCATTTTTGTTAAGTATCCATTAATTGACACTGATATGTAAAGGGGCTTCAGGTGGTGTATAGTGAGAGTTTTGTGCAAAGGCTGTTGGAAGGAAATAAATGTGAATTTGTGAAAAAGTAACAGAACTTTAGACTCTTCATATCACAGCAACTAAAACGTCTAACAGACTGGTGTATAGGTTACCGGGGTTATTGTGGTTCACATAATTCGCAAAGATTCCACTGGGTAGGTGGCTTATCTAGTGTAGGTATCCTCTATACTTAATGATAATCTACCCGTTCGGAGGCGATTAAATATCATCTCTCCATTGACGAAGACAGTAGCCCCAGTGTCCACTTCCATCTTTAACGAGAGGCTGTTTACGAGTCGTCTTATCATTATTGGGGCCACCCCTGTCGTGATGATGCAGTTCAACTGCATCATTTCTTTCTCTGGAGGCTGGTATACCAGTATGGTATGAGTCTGTGCTGGCCTTGGCTTCTTGCCTGGGTAGTAGGCATATTTTTGATTCCAGCAGCCTTGCCTATGTTGCATCCTTCTGCAGTACTTACAATAATCCATTTGCTGGCACTTGCACTCCTCTGGAACGGTTGCCCTTGTATTGCTGGGGTGGTCATGTGGGGAGCAATTTACTGGCTGCAGCCAGCCGGAATCGGGACAGGTCATGGTCTGTAGATCCCGAGAGAGGCCTCCTCTGTAATTCCCAATGGCCGTTACGCCTCGCGAGTTCTAGTTAGATGTCACTAGACGTCGTGATCTGGATCCTGCCCACAATGGGCGTGACCCAGTCTTACACGATTGAGTGAGTTCAAAAACACACTTCGCCGTCTGATGCTGGAGCGAATGGCCATCCAGTCTATTCGCCTTGCCGAGGAGACCCCTGTTGAGCGATGACTAATATTGGTTCACACAAACAGAAATCAGGTGTACTGACATTTTGGGGGTCACCCAGGTGATTGGAGGCCATGGGGTGAGCAGCCCCCGGACAGGTTGGCACCTTGGCCCTGGTGATGGCACCTGGGCACACTGGTCGTGCCACCTCAACACCCTGGCAGTGCCACTTAGTTGCCAGCCTAGCACTGCCAGGGTGACCAGATGCCACTGCTAGGCTGGCAAGGGCACTGCCAGTATGCCAGGCTGGCAGTATCAAGGTGCCAAGCTGGCATTTTACCCGTGCCGTGGATTGGGCCCAGGAGTGCCCAGCCGGTAGGTGGTGGGGCGCAGAGTGCTTGAGGACCCCCCCCCCCAACAGGTGAGTTGGGGCATTGGAGGGGTACAGACATTGCGTCGGGGGGGGGGGGGTCGAGCGATCGGACTGTGGGGCTTCGATGGGGCGTTCCCCGGCAGGGGCCGAAAAAAAACAGAGTTCCAGTCGATAGCGGTGTCATTCTTGGTGCTACAAACCCTGGGAACGGGCTCTGTTTTATTTTAGTTAAATCGCGCCCATGATTTCCTTGGCCGCCAGGGAGCCTCTACAGAGTTTTGGGTCGGTAATATGGGAACTCATTTTGCACGGACCCCACGGGGAGATCAATCGACGATACCTGCGGTCTTTGTGGCAGTCATAACAGAAACCTTTGATTGAAATGAAATATCACTGCTTGAGTGCTACCAATGCTTAGAACAGTTTAAACTGGCCTGCGAGTGACAGGAGCCCTTCATAAGTCTGTCTTGATATAACCAGATCAAGGTTTGATTTTCTGCCCAGCTGGTTGATAAAAAAGATGCACTTTTAAATTTGGCTTCAGCAAATTGAGGAGAGACACGTGAGTCATAGTGCGGTAACAAAGAAAGGCTTATATATTTTAAAACCGGTGAAACCGATTGATGCGACGTGCAAAAACAAGGGAAAAAAGAAAACAGGGAAAGGAAAGAGTACAGGGAATAATATAACAATATCGGGCAGAAGATCAGGAAAGGCTTCTGTTCTACTGGGCTTACATTTTATTCATTATCATAACAATGCCATTCCTGATGTTTCAGATGTACTTTTAGAGTTATTGACTTTTGGGGATTTTCCAGTATCGCAGTGTGCTGGCTGAAACATTAAGTTAAATGTTCAAACCCAATGAATCAGAATTTGCTGAGATGCCTGAGGCCTAAGTTGCAACCTTCAGATGGTTGGCAGATAAGGGAAATCCCAGGCTTATTTTGGTGTTCTGCGTTTTCACTCATGTAGTGATAGCTGTAGCAAGCAAAACTATTTCAATATTAAAACTCCATATGTGTCAGGGATATGAAATTAATGCTGGAGTTAACATTTAATACAGTCTACAATCCTGAACATAAACAAACAATTAAACCATTTTGATTCAAGGTTATTCTTTTATTTGCCGCAATCTGTTGTGTTTGATGTTTTTAAAACAGTATTTTCACTCCTTTTCTACTTAAACTAACCTTGATGTATTTCCACACTTGTGTAATATTCTAATGTTCCTTTAGAAATTTTATCTGGAAAGTTTTTAAATGTTGGGGAGCAAAGTTTTCTGTGGCTGAACTAGGATAAGTGCAAAGGGGCACGGGGTTTCTATGTGAATTGAAACCTTTGCTTGAGAGCTACCAAGATAACTCAAATGCTTAGAACACTTCACATTTACCTGACACATGTTGGGAGCATTTTATAGATCTGACATGGTACAACGGGATCAAAGTTTTACCCAGCTGGGTGGGGAAAAAGATGGGCTTTGAAATTTGCTTCAACAAATTATGGACGACACTAGAGCGATAGTGAGGTTAAACAGAAAAGGTTTTTAATGTTTAAAAAACAGTAAAACCAGACATGTTGTAACGTATGGAAACTTAGAAGAGAAGAGAACAGGGAAAGAATAAGCTAATCCCTTTTATATTTAACATAAAATTTTACAATTATAAAGTCAAATCAGGAAATGCATGATGCACTCAGTGGTTCAGCTAGAATTTGTGAGAGTTTTGGTTTCGGGTTAATGATGACCTTCTCAGAAATGGAATGATGAGATTTAAGACAAGTGCAAAGAGAGAGAGAAGGAGGAAGAGTGGAAGTTGTGGGCAAGGGAGGAACTAAAGTGTCAGTCTGAAATAGAGTGGAAAGGCAGGAGTGATTAAACAGTAAAAAGGGATGATGATGATATAAGCCAAATGGGACTGGTAGTGAGACAATGACAAAACCAAAGTTGGGTCCAGTGGAGGTGTAAAAAGTTACAGCAGAATAGCAGAGGGGAAAGGATGTGAGAGAAATCAGGCTTAAATAAAAAGTTGCCATGGCCTCCGAGTGTAGTGGAAGAAAGGTGGCTAGATCACTCGGATGCTAACCACAACAGCTTGTATCAATAGGGAATTCCCACCCCAAGTGTTCGCCCACACCTGCTCCACTCCCAAATCGGCTCTGCTGCAGCCAATTCTCCATTGCCAAAAGCGCAGGAGACGGGAAGGTGTTTCTGCTGGCACCATTGCCGAAATGGCGGAGTTTATGTTTTGCATTTTATGGTTAACTTCGGTTTGTTTCCTTCCGGCTACAGAAAAACATGTTGGAGAGGGAGACAACTTAAAAAAGCTGGGCTTTCAGTGACTTAAAAACTGCACAAAACAGTGAAGAAGTTGCATTTTTTACATCACTTCAATCGTGAGTTTCTGCAATGCCCAGAAATACTTTGCATACAATTACTGTCCAGTGGGATAGCTGTGGTTATTTAGGGAAATGTGAAAACCATTTTCCATGAAATTCTCACGTTCTCTCCTCTCTCACATTCAAATGTTAGGCTCTCTCAATAAATCCAAGCCATGATCCAGTCAAACAGTTCAAGTTTTATTTTAATAGCAATAAACTACCTGATTGAAAGGCAGCTATACCTGCACACCGCAAATGTCATGTAATAGCTTGTCTGTGGTTCCTGGTCAGCACCAGATTCTTAATTTTCTGGAATGTGGAATGTTAACAAGATTAACAGTGAACTTAAGATGAAAATAAAATAACAGAAAAGTACTTGTCCTGCTTTTTGTGTACAGGACATACTCGGGTAATTTTCCACATTCTGGGCAGATGGTAGTGTTATAGCTGTACTGGGACATCTTGGATAGGGGTGCAGCAAGTTCTTGAGATCAAGTCTTTGGTACTATGGCCGGAATATTGTCTGGGCCTAGCCTTAACAGTATTAGTGCCTTCAGCTGTTTCTTGATATGAAATGTGAATCGAATTTGCCGAAAGCAGGCATCTGTGATGCTGGGGACCTCTGGAGGAGACTGAGGTGGATCATCCATTTGGCACTTCTGGCTGAAGATTATTGTACATGGTTCTTCACATTATTCCAAACAAAAATACACCACTAAGAACCAGTATTTCAAGTTATCCTTCTGGATTTTGTGACACTCTCGCAGGTAACATCAGCGGGGTTCTTAACCATAGAACCATAGAATACCTACAGTGCAGAAAGAGACCATTTTGCCCATCGGGTCTGCACCCTCTGAAAGAGCACCCTACCTAGGCCAACTGCCCCACCCTATCCCTGTAACCCCACCTAACCTGCACACCTTGGACACTAGAGGCAACTTAGCATAGCCAAGCCACCTAATCTGCACATCTTTGGACTGTGGGAGGAGACTGGAGCACCCAGAGGAATCCCATGCAGACAGGGGGAGAACGTGCAAACTCCATACAGTCACCCAAGGCTGGGATTGAACCCAGGTCTCTGATGCTGTGAGGCAGCAGTGTTAATCACTGTGCCACCGTGCTGCCCACAAAATCAATGTCAGGAGTGGGATAACATAACATAATACATCAGGATGGTCAAAAAACAAAAGTAATAATCACATCCTATTAGTAACATTAAAGGAATTAGAATTAATGAAAGTCATTGTAAACCTGTAAACAATGAGAATCTATCCCAAGTACCATAGTTAGTGAGCACAATTGAGAACGTTCAGACCAGTCAGGAGACAAAGGCAATATATTTGGTACTGTACTTTCGAAAAGGATTTGAAAGTATTTGTGTTAATTTACATCTTTCTCTGAATGAGTTGGAGGGGAATATACAGAAACAGCTCGCGTGTATCTTTCAGGAGTTGCATTTCCTCTCATTTTTGATCAGTCTCTCCTTTCAGTAATGTAGAATATTATACTGCATCTTTCTCTTTGCTTTCCTCTGATGATATTCTTGTGGAAATTTCCTACTAAGGGGATGTGTTTTGATCCGCAATATGTTATGATTTTGTTTTGCAGCAGTGGTGGGGATGTGATGGGTGGAGTAGGGAAGAGGGGGAATAAGGTATTTGCTTGCACTTGCTCCACTACTCTAACAATCAGATCTCAGGAATTTGCTGCACTTTTTGGGGAGATAGTTTTCAATATTAGATTTAAAATGTCAGGGCAGAACATCCAGCAGGATAGAGATAACTATCTCTTCAGCTGTGGCGCAGTGATAGCACTCTTACCTCAGTGTTAGAAAGTTAAGTTTCACTCCTGAGACCGGAACATGTATCTAGGCTGACTCTCCAGCGCCATGCTGAGGTGGTGTTGCACTGTCCGAGCTGCTGTCTTTTGGATGGGATGTTGAACCAGGGGCTGTCTGCCCTCTCAGGCGGATGATAAGATGTTGCAGGACCTGAAGAAGAGCAAGGGTGTTCCACTCATTGTCTTGTTCAACACTTAACCCTCAACCAAATGAAACAATTGACTGAATCATTTATCTGCTTGTGTGTCCTTGCTGTGTACAATTTGGTTGCTATGTTCCCTTACATTACAACCATTCAAAAGCACAGGATCTGATTTGTTGGAAAGCACTTTGGATGTCCTAAGGTTCTGAAAGGTGTTCTTATAAATGCGTGCTCTTCCTTTTATAGGCACAATCTTTTGTATCCGAATAGGGGAGGCCAACAAGTGTGAAGGTTTTGGACCAGGAGATCAGGTTTTCTTTTTAAAATGCAAGAACATGCACTTTTTCTGCCACTGTTGGATTCTTGACTAGGGTAATTTGAATGGCTAGATCTGACATAGGCTACAAACCAATGGGATTAGGTTTTCGAATTAAAGTTTACTAAAAGGTTGAGTGCCCCCTGAGGTGATTCCAGAAGATTCCAAACTTCTGCATTTTCTCTGTTTGCTCACTTTCCAGAATATTAGTCTGTCCACTAATTAAACACAAATGCTGCTATTTGTGGTTTGTTTTCCTTTGCCTTTCCAAAGTTAGAACAGAGAATCGAATTCAGGTTGCCAACCCTCCAGTATTGGCCTGGTGTCTCCAGGAATTAAAGGTTAATCTCCAGGAAACTGCTGTCTGCAACCCTGGAGAAAAATCATAGGGACAAAATTTCATTTGAAAATTTGCATTGAACATTTATTTCTTTTCACCAGATTTAAAACTATTGAATATGGAAAAACAAAGGTTGTTTCGTCGACAGTCAAGCATCATCCAAGTGGGTGCAGAGGGAAGATAGGAATATTGGAAATAAGGCCATTTATTTACCAATCAAGCCTGCTCCAACATTCAAACAGATCATAACTGATCATCTACCTCTTATGCCATTTTCCCCACTATCCCCATATCCTGTGATATTATTAATATCCAGAAATCTATTGATTTCTGCCTTGAACATGTTCAATGATTGAGCTTCCACAACCCTCTGGATTACGGAAGTTCAAAGATTCATGATCCCCGATCGAATAAATTAGCGGGGGGGGGGGGGGGGTGATGTTCCCTTACCCGTCATCAGTTCCGGGGTTGATGCGGCAAAGAATCGCAAAATCGGGATCGGCGCTGGGCGTCAGCTGGCACTGATCCAAATGCGATGTTCCAATCCCCTGCTGGCAACGACCACAAGGTTCATGACTGCGCACCAGTGGGAAGATCCATTTAGTAGACCCGGTGCCCTATTCTCCGGCCCTCCGTGATTCTCCAGTCCCCAGTGACTGGGATCCTGTGGACGGGATTACAGATGGTCTCGCCAAATGTGAGCCTGTTGTGGTGGACCACGCACGAACAGACTCAAAAACAGTTTCTTCCCCACTGTTACCAGACACCTGAAGACCCTCTTATGGACTGACCTGATTAACACTACACCCCTGTATGCTTCACCCGATGCTGGTGTTATCCAGTTACATTGCATACCTTATGTTGCCCTATTATGTATTTTCTTTTATTTCCTTTTCTTTTCATGTACTTCATGATCTGTTGAGCTCCTCACAGAAAAATACTTTTCACTGTACCTTGGTACACGTGACAATAAACAAATCCAATCCAACCCAACTGGATGACTCCTGATTGTCAGTAAAATATCCCTTTTCTCTCCAGACCAAGAGGTGGAAAAACTATTCAAACAATTGTTTTATTTTTTAGGCATACTTTTTTAAATCTAGCCTGCCCATAGCAGTATCGTGGAGATGAATCTTTAATTTCTGGAGTCAACAAGGCATTCCTGGAAGGTTGACAATCTTATGTCCCAGGGGCAGAGCCACTTATTTTCAAGTGGGCAATCACCTGGACAAATCACAACTGACATGTGGTGTCACGCTGGCGGGCCAATTAACGGGAAATTCAATTCACGCCGGCAGTGGTTCAGTGCCGGGATGTAGAGGAGGGGTGTGGGGAAAGAGGGCGGGAGTCAAGGAGAGTGAGGGTGCGGGAAAAGAAGTATTTCCACCCGGATCTCCCTGCAGGCCGACAGCTGCTATGGAGCTGCCTCACGGAGTGTATTGGTCTCATGAAAAGGATTCATCTCTGCAATACGAATGCAAGCTACTGACACCGTAACTCACAACGCCTCAATCCTCACACGCGTTATTTCACTTCATCCCAGGCATTTTATCCCGGCCTGGATGGAGCATAAAGTGAAAGCGTGAAGGCCCGCCTGGCCGATTGGCGCGGTCCACCATCCGTAAAAGCAAACGGGCCACATGAAGTCTCTAATAATTGCCCCCCGCCGCATGGGTTTAATTGCCCATTTAATTGTTGGCCGCACACCTGCACGGGCGCCCGTCGCCTCCTCGCGCGCCATTTCACGTGATTGCGGGTCGGGAGCACGCCTGCTGATGGAAGGTAAAATTCTGGCCCTGGGTGTCTGACAGGTGAAGGGATCTTGCATTTAACCCAACCAACAACCTGTCGTGATGGTGTGAGATGGTGAGATTTACACGGTGCGAGGACCTGTACAGAACAGCACATTTTGTTTTCGCAGGCTCAGGGTGGGGAATGGCAGGACAGGTTCTTACATTTGCGAACACTGATATTTTTGATACGATTATTTAATCGTCCCGCCAACGCAGACATGATTTAACCTCATAGATATGAGCACAGAATAATTTAGGAAGGTCTGTCACGCAATAAATTATTTGAGTCAATGGAATGTAAAGTGGGTGTAAAATGGGATACCAGTCCTGCTCTGTCAGCTTCCCACCAGTTCGGCTAGGTTAAATCACCCCAAACTGTTGCATAATCTAATTCTATCTATGTTTCCCATTCATATACTGCAATGTGCTTGTGTAAAAGGTGAGTCTCCAAGACTAAATGGTTTGCCCAAAAAGTAATAGGTTGATTTTTACCAGTGGAATCATTTCAAGGCCTTGAAATTCACCCTCTCCCACTTTCTTGCTAGCGCAAGGTTGCCAGGTCAAAGAATCTTCCCACCCTTCTATAAGTATATCAATGAGAACAGGATAACCAGGGAAACAGTAGGGCCTATTACGGACCAAGGGGCACTCTGTGGGTGGAGCCAGAGGACATTGGTAGGGTGTTGAACAGATACTTCACGTTCTGTTGGGTGAAAGCAGATGTGGATTGAGGTACAGAACTCCGGAAGAGAGACTGAGATACTTGAGCCAATTGACATAAGGAGGGACAAGTTATTTGAGATGATGGCAGGCTTAAAAGTGGACAAATCTCCAAGTCCGGGTGGATTGTGTCCCAGGCTGCTGTGGGAGGGAAGACATTGCAGAGGCTCTGACCCAAATGTTTAATTCCTCACTGGCCACGGGGGAGGTGCCAGAGGACTCGAAAACAACTAATGTGGTTCCACTATTTAAGAAGGGTTGGAGAGATAAGCAGGGACCCACAGACCCACACCAATGATAGGGAAACTATTGGAGAAAATTCAGAAGTAGAGAATCTATCTCCACTTGGAGAGGCATGGTTTGATCAGGAATAGTCAGCATGGCTTTGTCAGGGAGGTCATGCCCAACAAATTTGATTGAATTTTTTTAAGGTGGTGACCAGCTGTGCAGATGAGGGTAGAGCAGTTGATGTATTTTATATGGATTTCAGCAAAGCCTTTGACAAGATCCCACATGAGAGACTTATAAAGAAGGCAAATGCACATAGGATACAGGGTGATTTGGCAAGGTTCGTACATAATTGGCTTAGTTGTAGGAGACAGAGGGTGATGACAGAAGGCTGGAAGCCAGTGTCCAGTGGCATACCACAGGGATCTGTACTGGGACCCCTATTATTCGTCATTTATATAAACACCATAGATAACTATGTGGGGTCGGAGGAGAAAGTTTACAGATGACACCGATTGGCTGGGTGGTTAACAGTGAGGTTGAATGCCATTGGGGTGGCACAGTGGTTAGCACTGCTACCTCATCGCGCTAAGGACCCTGGTTCAATTCCAGCCTTGGGTGACTGTGTGGAGTTTGCATGTTCTCCCCATGTCTGTGTTGGTTTCCTCCCGGTGCTCCGGTTTCCTCCCACAGTCCCAAGATGTGAAGGTTATGTGGATTGGACATGCTAAATTATCCTTTTGTGTCCAAAAGGGTTGGTTGGGGTTATTGGGTTACGGGGATAAGGTGGGGGCGTGGGCTAGATAACGTGCTCTTTCAGAGGGTTGGTGCAAACCCAAAGGGCCGAATGGCTTCCTTCTGTACTGTAGTGATTCTATGATTCAGCCCTACCCCCAAGAGTAGCCTGGACATCAAGTTTTGATCAGCACTGGCATGGAGAGCTGAACCACCACCTTCAATGGTGTGCCGTGTAAGGTGAGTGGATGTTGAGTGCAAAGATTTTGGATTTCTTTTGGCTTCTAGTGTACATAAGATACATTAAAAATGAATGTTTTTTTCACCAAACATTGGGGGTCGACCTGTACACAAGATCAACCATTACTTGAATATATATGATGTGGAGATGCCGGCGTTGGACTGGGGTGAGCACAGTAAGAAGTTTTACAACACCAGGTTAAAGTCCAACAGGTTTGTTTCGATGTCACTAGCTTTCGGAGCGCTGCTCCTTCCTCTGAGGAAGGAGCAGCGCTCCGAAAGCTAGTGACATCGAAACAAACCTGTTGGACTTTAACCTGGTGTTGAATATATATGGTGTTGACATTTCTTGCTCCATGTAGTTTGCAGTTTAAGAGAAGTTAGAATGTCAAAAATGGTATTTATTATCCAGAAAGTATGATCAACCTCGGGCTTTTCTTTGCTAGATGGAGATGAGGGGTCACCAGGTGAAGGCTTTTAAAACTATGAAAGAGATTAATCAGGTAGGCATAGAGATGTTTCCACTTGTGGGGGAGGGCGGGGGGGGGGGGACGACTTCAAAACTCAGGATCATAAATATAGTAGTCACTAACAAATCCAATAAAGAACTCAAGAGAAGTTGCTCTACTCAGAGAGTGGAATTTACTACCATGTGGAATAATTGAGGAGAATAACATCAGTGCATAAAAGAAATTAAGAACAAGAGAAATAATAATCATAATATTTATTATTGTTACAAGTATGCTTACATTAACATTGCAATGAAGTTACTGTGAAAATCCCCTAGTCGCCACACTCTGGCACCTGTTTGGGTACACTGAGGGAGAATTCAGAATGTCCAATTCACCTAATAGCACGTTTTTTGGGATTTGGGGGAGGAAACCTGAGCACCCGAAGGAAACCCATGCAGACACAAGGAGAACGTGCAGACTCCACACAGACAATGATCCAAGCCGGGAATTGAACCTGGACCCTGGCGCTGTGAAGCAACAATGCTAACCAGTGTGCTACCATGTCGCCCTATAGGAGCAGGAATACTACCCTGCCAGCCTGCTCCACCATTCACTATCGATGTGGCTGGTCAGCGACCTTATAATTCCACTTTCCTGTATCCTTTGATTCTCTGAAAGGCAAAGAATCTGTCTATCTTAGCCTCAAATATATACAATGATGGAGCATCCATAACCTTCTTGGGTAGAGAATGCCAAAGAATCAGAATCATTTGAGTGAAAAAATTTATTTTTATCTCAATCCGAAATGTTCCATTCCTTGTCTTGTGGCTGTGAATTCTCCAGCCAGTAAAAACAACCTCTTGGCAGGTAGGTAGTTATGTGTGGGGGAATGGAATGGAAGTATGTGAATACTGGCTCTTGTTGAGTCAGGGTGATTAAGCATGATCCAACTTAATATGAATCTATGAGTCATCTCGATTTTTAATTTATTTTTTAAATGGTACCTGGCCCATTTATACCCTGTTAAGCCCATTGTCTGCTTGACCATTCGTAAGGTCGTCTGCCCCCCACATCGCCATATGTGACTCGGTGACATATTTTATTTTATTATGTGTCTGTGAAGAACCATAGGATATTTTCTTACATTAAAAATGTTATATAAATATACATTGTTATATTATTATGCATTGTGGTACGATTTGACCTCAAATAATAGTAAATAATATTGCTTGAATTGAAAAATTAATACTGCATCAGTTTTTAAGAGGCAAAGTGCTCTTTGCTGCTGTATCTGTACAGAAAAGCAAATCGATGACACTTTTATAATTTTAGAAGTTATTTTACAAGGCCACTTCATTCAGGTTACTGGTCTGGATAATTGAAGGCAATCATTAACAAGCATGTTGTTTGTGCTTTCTAACTAAGAACAACCCGATTTAAGGATGTTCCATCGTTACAGTTTCCCACTCCACGCTTCCTTTTCCAACATCCTGCTGCAGTTTAATGCTCCACCTCATGGACCAACCACAAATGAAGAAAAGTAAGTTTACCCCAAAGAATGGAGTGACATACCCAGTTATCTTATAGTCCAGCACTATGTACCTTGCGGCAACTACATCACTCTAATTCCTCATTTTTATGAGATCAATGATGCACACGGCAAATTCCTCTCTAGCCGTGGGCACCTGATGTTAGATGTTTAGCTGCTGGGTATAGAGAGTCAAAGGTTCTGCTCCTTTTCCACAAACACCTTTATTTCACTTTAACAGACTCTGCACAAAACTCTATCTTCACATCACCTGACACAAAGGCCACCTGAAGCCTCTTTACATATCAATGTCAATTATTGGATACTTAACATAAATTAGACAACTAATAGGAATGTCTCTTAACCCATTACTTAACACCTGATAGTTCCTGAATTGGGAAGCTTTCTCCCACGCAGACTCAGTCCAGTCCACTGGTGAAATACAGTCCATTTATTTGGAAATGAGTGATTCAATTTCCCAGGATGTGCCAGGGGACGGGGAAAAGGCAGAAGAATGTCATTGAATATTTATTTGGAGCACGATCGGCCGGATAACAATTCTGCAGGATATGAGGAGGTAAGTCAGCTGGGAGGAGGATCATATGGAGAGTGAACTAAAACAATTACAATGAAAAAATGGCAGAGATACTCAACTGGGTCGAGGATGTTGGGTGCCATCTTGGATCTGGATACCATGAGCTGATAGTAGGGGGAGACTGCAACATAGTGTTGGAACTGAAGGTGGACAGGTCCCCACCCCGCTCGCTGACCCAGTCGGGGGCGGGGTGTGAAGGTGTTGGCTGGGCTCATGATGGAGATGGGAGGAGCAGACCTGTGGAAGTTTTTACACCCGAGGGATCGAGAGTATTTGTTTTTCTCCCCGGTGCACAAGGAGTATTCGAGGATTGACTTTTTTGTGGTGGGAAAGGCACTGTTTGCTGGGGTTAACAGGTCGGAGTCGTCGGCAATTGTGATCTCGGATCATGCTCTGCATTGGATGTATGTGGATTGGAAGAAAGGCCAGCCCAGAGGCCGGGGTGGAGGATGGATGTGGGGTTATTGGTGGACCAGAGCTTCTGTGACAAGATAGGGAAGGTGATTGCGGAGTATGTGAGGTTTAATTGCTAGGCGGAGATCTCGGATCGGAGGTTATGGGAGGCAATGAAGGCAGTGGTGAGGGGGAGGTG
Source organism: Scyliorhinus torazame (assembly GCF_047496885.1). NCBI lineage: Eukaryota > Metazoa > Chordata > Chondrichthyes > Carcharhiniformes > Scyliorhinidae > Scyliorhinus > Scyliorhinus torazame. Next base: position 139,410,281 of record NC_092713.1, read on the forward strand.
ATTTCATTCAAGGCTAAGATGGATAGGGAGGAGGTTGAGGAATACCAAAGACTGATAGAAGAGATTTTGGAGGTGGATGGGAAGTACTGGGGGTCCCGGACCCAGGTCTCCTGACAAAGAGGAAGGGGTCGCAGGCAAGGTTGGACCATTGTCCACGGGTAAAGTGGTGCATCAGCTGAGAAGGGCGATGGGGGCTGCGTACGTGTATGGGGAGAAGGCAGGGCATATGTTGGCAGGTCAGCTCTGAAGGGAGGTTGGAGCGAGGGAGATAGTCTGGGTGTGGGATAAGGCGGGGGAGTTAGTGGTGGCTCCGGAACAGATTAGGACGCAGCCACCGGAGGAAGAACGGGAGATGAGGGAGTTTCTGGGTGAGCTGGAGTGTCCAAGTTGGGAGAGGTGGAAGGGCAGGGTTGGAGGAGGTGGTGGGGGAGCAGGAGGTGAAGGTGGCAATTGGGAGGATGCAGGCAGGGAAGGCAATGAGGCCCGATGGGTTTCTTGTCGAATTTTATAAAAGATTGAAGGACAAGCTGGCATCGTGATGGTGGGAATGTTTAAGGACGCGATGGGCAGGGGTGTCTTGCCGCAAACAAGGGGCAGGCTTCCATCTCACTGTTGTTAATGAAGAACAAGGATCCGGTGAAGTGTGGGTCATATAGACCCATATCTCTGTTGAATGTAGACGCCGAGACACTGGCCAAAGTGTTGCCGTTAAGGTTGGAAGGGTGAATCCCAAAGGTGAATGAGGAGGACCAGACGGGGTTCGTAAAGGGAAGAAAACTGTTCTCGAATGTGAGGAGGTTGCTGAACGTGATGCTTTCTCCAGCAGAGAGGACGGAGACGGAGGTGGTGGTGGCATTAGATGCGGAGAAGGCGTTTGATCGGGTGGAGTGGAGTTATTTGATGGCGGTACTGGAAAAATTCAGATTGAGCCAAAGTTTGTGATGTGGGTGCAGCTGCTATATAAGGAGACAATTACACGCGTGCGTAAAAACAGTATTAACTCAGGATATTTTGCATTACCTTATTGTTCGAGGCAGGGATGCCCCATGTCCCCTCTTCTGTTTGCATTGACTGTAGAGCCCTTGGCTATTGCGCTGAGGAGCTCTGGGTTGTGGAAGGGGATAATAAGAGGTTGAGGGGTGGGGGGGGGGGGGGGGAGGTGGAATATGGGGTGTCCTTAAATGCAGATGATTTATCGCTGCATATAACAGAGCTGAGCACTTTGATGGGGAGTATAACAGGGTTGCTCCAGAGATTTGGAATGTTTTCAGGGTACAAATTGAATTTAGGGGAAAATGAGTACTTTGTAGAATCCCCTCCGGGAGTGGGGTTGGGGTGCTGTCATTCTGCCTGGTGACGTCTCATTTTAGGTATTTTGGGGGTGCAGGTGGCCCTGGATTGGGCAGAGCTTTGGATGTTTAACTTTGCTTGTTTGGTGGGGAGGGTGAAGGCTGATGTGCTGAAATGGGACAATCTCCCTCTGTCGTTAGCGGGCCTGGTACAAGCAGTAAAGATGAATGTTTTACCGTTAATCCTGTTTTTGTTTCAATGTCTGTTGGTCTTTTTGCCCAAGGCATTTTTCACAGCGGGGTGGACAGGCTGATCATCTTGTTTGTTTGCCGGGGTAGGTGGTCAGGATTAGGAGGCCTCGCAAATTTGTTATATTATTATTGGGCACAAATGCAGAGAAGGTGTGGGGGCTTTGTGGATGAGGATGGAGGCGGGCTCTTGCCGCCGCTCCTGATAGCCCCAGGGAAGTATACGGTGTGTCGGGTGGTTGTGGCCACATTGAAGATCTGGAGGCAATTTAGACAGCAGTTTAGGTTGGGGGCCGGGTCTAGGGGGGGTGCCGATTAGAGGGAATTTTGGGTTCATGCAGGGGGGAATGATGCGACGTTTTGAGGTTGGGTAGAAAGGGGGATTAAGGAATTGAAGGATCTGTTCCTGGGAGGGCGATTTGCAAGTTTGGAGGAGTTGGACGCAAAGTTTGGGCTGGCAGGTGGCAAAAGTTTTAGGTATATGCAGGTGCGGGATTTTGCGAGGATGCTCTTCCCGACCTTTGCAATAGTGCCTGCCTCCTTTTCGTTGGAGGCGGTGCTGTCAGTTGGCCGGGTGGTGGGGGGGGGGGGGTAGAGGGGGTTGGCGATGGGGAGTCGTCTCGGCAATTTAAAGGAGGATTTTAGAGGAGGACGGAGTGTCCTTTGAAGGGGTTAAGGCAAAGTGGGAGGAAGAGTTGGGGGTAGTGCTGGAGAAGGGTCTGAGGTGTGAGGTGTTGCAGAGGGTAAATGCCTCGGCTTTGTGCGCAAGGGTGGGGCTGATACAGCTGAACGTCTTGTAGAGCGCACCTCACAAAATCTAAAATGAGCCGGCTGTTTGAGGGAGTGGAGAATGTCTCTGAGCGATGTGGGTGGGACCCTGTGAACCATGTACATATGATTTGATCCTGCCTAGAGCTGGAAAAGTTTTGGAGGATGGTGTTCAGCACCATTTTGGGGGTTTTACATGTGTACGTGGAGCCCGGTCCCCCAGAAACCATACTTGGGTTGTCAGACCGGCCGGAGCTGCAGGTGGATGCAGGGGCCGATGTTTTAGTCTTCGTTCGCTAATTGCTCCTGCCGGGTCCTGTTGGGGTGGAGGTCAGCTTCTCCAGCCTGTGCCTTGGCATGGCGGGGAGACCTGCTGGAGTTTCTGATCCTGGAAAAGGTGAAGTTTGCTCTGAGGGGGGCGAGTGATGAGTTCTACAATTTTTGGGGTTTGTTCATCATGCATTTTCAGAAGTTGGTTACCATTTACTGTTAGGGTGGGGGGGGGGGGGGGGGTTGGGGGCTGTTTTGTATTGTAAAATTTCTCAACAATTTGTTGAATTAAAATACTTTCAAAAAACGTTGCTGATGAGAAGGCCGTAGTGTGTCGGATCTCAAACAACGATGAGTCAGAATAAAGGAGGGAGATAGAGAACCTAGTGCCGTGGTGCAACAACAACAATCTCTCCCTCGGTGTCGGCAAAACTAAGGAGCTGATCATTGACTTCAAATAGTGAAGTGTTGTACACACCCTGCCTACATCAATGGTGCTGAGGTGGAGATGGTTGACAACTTCTAATTCCTAGGGGTACACATCACCAACAATCTGTCCTGGTCCACCCACGTCGACAATACGTTTCACTGTAGCTCGGTATATGTGACAATAAATATAAATTTAATCTAAATCGGAGCACCCACAGGAAATCCATGCAGACACCAGGCAAACATGCAAACTGCACACAGTCACTCAAGGCCGGAATCGAACGTGGGTCCCGAGCATTGTGAGGCAGAAGTGCTAACCACTGTACCACCGAGCCAAGGACCGGCAATAGACTTCCAAGGACCGCTGTAAGCACAAAGGCTTTTCGTACATGGGAATGTGTAACAATTGTCCATTTAGCATTGGATTGCTCTGTTGCAGAGTTTTGAATTTAAAATGTCACCTTTTCTAAGTGTCGCTTAAAGCAAACAAAAAATGTGATAGACTGGATTTACCAAGTCAAGTAAATTTAGGTCCACTCTTCTTGTTTTTACACTTCAGCACTCTAAATCTTAGTGCTGTTTCCCCTAAACAGTTCCCAGTTTGTCTTCATGCTGACTTCTACAACACTTGACTATAGTCACACAGATGTGGGTTGGTTAGCATAGTTGCATAGATGGGTGGTTTGTAATACAAAGCAATGCTAACAGTGTGGGTTAAATTCCTGTACCAGCTTGCCCCTCCTTTAAGGTGTGCTAACCTTTGGGTTAAATCACTTACCACTCAGCTCTCAAAGGGGATATTTTACATAGTCATACAGTGCTGAAAAAATCTGCCTGGGTAGTTTGATTTAAGTTTGTCAAATGATAACACCTCGAGAACGATTGGGTATTTTATACTTTTATTTGTGAACATATCAGAACAGTACAAAACAGAGTTCCATGTAAAAATAAAGTTAGTTACAATATCAAAACATTAATTTTCTTGTTCAAAAGGACTACTACTTTTTCCCATTAAATAACTACATTACATGCAATAAATAAATACAATTCTTAGATCAAATAATCTACATTCCAATTAAGCTTCTTTGCCTGCTGTCTGCCCCCCTTTTGAATATTGCAGCCCTAAGATATTTATAAGTTTAATCTTAGGCTGGATACTTTTTTAAAAAGATGATCATGTTCCTCCCTCAGCACACAGACAGGACTTTGAGAATTGTGAGCAATCTCCCTCAATAATAAAATTTTGGTCACTTAAAAGATGCATTTGTTTTACCTTTAAAAACTGGGCAAGACATTCAATAGTGCAGTTTTGAAACTAGGTATGTGCAATGAACCAGGTTAGAGAACAAACAGAACCAATTTGGTCACTTTACTCGCTATGGTGCCAATCCCTCATTTGAGGCAGAATACCTGGCATCATGTATTTAATTATAGAACATCAAGTAGTAAACATGTACATTAAAAAAAAAAGAAAATTTAATATTTACCCTGAATCAAACATTTCACCTTCCCCCTCCTCCCATACTAGGAATATGCAGACGGGAGTGGGCTGGGCGCAATAAGCTTTACATTCTGAAATACTACCTGACTGATGCAAGCTGACAACATGGAGCAAACAAAACACAAGAACTTCACTTTTTAATAGTGTGATTCATAAAGTCTGGACATCCCAAAGTGCTTTACGACCAATTAAGTACTTTTCGAAGTGCAGTCATTCTTGCAATGTAGGAACCGCCCAGCGAGAGCCTGCTCACACCAATGAAATAACGACCAGATCACTTGCTTTTTAGTGATGTTGGTCGAGGGATAAAGACAGCCCAAGACACCATGAAAATCGAGAACAAAAAAAATAAGGCCACTCAGCCCATCAAGCATCACTCTATCCAGAGTCCATGTCCGATTGCTCTATTAGGTTTCCCTCCCACACCAACTGTCGATTCCCATTTTGGGGCAGACATCGGGTTCAAGACCCCACCCCCCACTGAAAAAGAATAGTTGTGTGCTAAGTAAATATTTCGAGCACTCTGTTTCACAGCAGTTGTAGATTGAGTTTCTTTATTCACTGTACCAATTATATCCTATTAGGGCCCCTATCTTCTATTCTATATTAATGAAAAATGCAATTCAGCAGCCAGTTCTCCCTATGGAGCATTCACCTTCTCCCTCTCCACACACACCTCCACCTCTTTTCACCACCCCACCCAATGTGGTCTAAATTCAGCTTAAATCCATTTCAAAATAGCCCCCTGAAGGCAATGTACATTTCATCCACGTTTTTCCCATTCCGATCATTGTCCGATATATTTCCCAGAGGTTGGAGTTGAAAGGCACAACCCATCCCTATGCTTTTCGTATTTACAGCTTTTTTGAATAATCTGTTGGCAGGAATTTATATCTTGATGAATTTGAAGCAAAGCAATCCCCAGGTAGGAATTGTCATCTTTCAACTCATCGTTGGATAGGTCGAGCAGCATGCGAATGGTGTTGTTGACGCGCAACATGGACGTTATCAAGGGGGAGTATTCTTTTGTTTTCGGAAGGAGCCAGGAGTCAGTGTCAGAGTCAGAGTCAGAATCTTCCTTTTTCTTAATTTCCATCAGTGGAGTTCTATTCGAGCTTACGTGTGCATAAATCAAATACAGGCCGTCACATGGAACCACAATGGCATTATTCTTCACCCAGGCACTGTCCTTTGAACGCAACTTAACCTTTTTTTCTGAGACTGTGAGAGGAGAAAAATAGGATAAAGTCAGAAGGCCCTCAAACAGAGGACACAAAATAAAAAATAGTTTCATTCCCTCTCCACGCTGAGTCAACCATAAAACATTTCGGGAGTCAAATGAAGTTACGGGATAAAAAAATCCTTTGACCATTAATATCCCTCATCCTCTCCTTGTAAGCAGTCTGAATACATGTAATGTGTTTTATTGCCAGTGAATAAATGCTGATGGTCTGCAATGAGAATTTAGTAAAATAATGTGCCTTTAATCAACACATGTAGAGCAAAATACATCCCATGAATTCTAAGCAGACTTTTCACCCTGTACACCAGACTGACACATGAACTAAATGTCTCAAACAGAGAAAGAAATTTAACATTAAATGTTATATATTCGCACTCTTTTTATATATATTGGGGATATATATATATATATATATCAAAAATAACTTCTGGATTGAAAATGTTATCTGATTGGTTTGGATTTGTGAAATTATATTCGATATTTGTGAATACTTACTGCCATCTGCTTCAGCATGGATAACAAACATGAATGAACCCTAAAGAAACAAATAATAGAAGTTAGTATCAGTTGCATGTTGGTCTGTGTTATTTGTAATATGTCAAAAATTATGGATTATCATCTTAGTATGTTACAGAGAGACCCTGCTAACAAGAGTATGGTCTGGTCTCAGATAACAGCCTTTTGGGTGGGAATATTTTTTGCCTCTGAGTCAGAAGGTCATGAAACCAAGTTGCAGTCCAGAAACTGGAACATTTGTTCCAGGGACAGTGACACTGACAGAAATGCAGTCTCTCTGATAAGACAAAGAGGCCTAATCATACACATGGAAAAGATTCCATGGAGTTGATCAATGAAGAACTGAGGAATTTCTGGAAGTTCCCTTCCAAGCCAATCACCATCCTGATTTGGAAATATATTGCCGTTCCTTCACTGTTGTTGGGTCAAAATCGTGGAATGCCTCCATAACAACACTGTGGCTGTACCTACACTTCAGGGACTGCAGTGGATTCAACAAGGCAGCTCACCATCACCACCTCAAAGGGCAATTAGTTATGGGCAATAAATGCTAACCTGGCCAATGACACCCACATCCCATAAATGAATAACAAAAGAATTTTCCCAGTGTGTAAGCATGAAGGCAGATGGGGTGGGTCTGGAAAAAGTCACAAAGATAGGGAAGGAGGGGGTGAAGATACAGAGGGATCTGAACAGAACAAAAGATCGTGTTAGGCTATTGAGTCGGATGATAGGCCATGATCATAATGAATGGAGGAGGGGTGTCGAAGGACTGAATGGCCTCCTGCTCCTATTTTCTATGTGTCTATAAATTTGCTGAGCTTAATTACACTGCACACTTTGCCGCACCACAAACTAATAGTTACTTTGTCCCACAATGCTTTGGCCCACACGTCTGTGATGCCGTGACTCACACTTCTTAAGTTTCAAAACACTTCTTAGCTCTGCGCCAGTTTGACATTACTTTAGCTCTTGATGACAGTGGTTGCAGCTAAACTGAACCTGCAATGTGGCTGTTAAATATGCTCTCAGTGGATGTCAGTACTTAATCACATGCTGGAAGCAGTGGTGACACTCTCAACCCTGAAGCATCGGCTGTGGGCGGAAGCCCCAGTCCGGAGGCTTCAGCACACAAGCTAAGCTGACACACTCCAAGGTAGTACTGAAGGAGTGCTGCACGGCAAGAGGTGCTGCCAATCAAATGATATGTTAAATTGAGGCACTTCTGATCTCCGACATGGACCTGTAGGGTCCTTTGGTAAAATATTGAAGGGGAGGGGCTCTTGGTGTACAGCCAATATATATGCGTCAATCAACAGCGCCTGAAAACAGGTTACCTCGTCGGGATCGCATGTGGGATCCTCCTGTGCATATATCGGCCGCTGCATTATTTCAAAAGCACTTCCCTTGGCAGTAACGTCCTTTGGGAGCTCCTGCGGTTGTCTTAATTCAAATTATTCTGGGGTTTTTTTTAAACCCTGTCCGCCCATTATCTCCGTCCTCCCTGATTTACGTTGACTGGCTGGCTCCATTAATGCCAGCTCCTTGCCAAATCCTTGCTGCTCACAAACCCCGCCCTTCTCACATGGCGAAGTCAGGAAAGGCGCTGGATGGAAATGCGAGTCATTGCTTTTATATTCAAACAAAATGCTGGCAATCTGAAATTCAAAACAGGTTGGGGGAGAGGACGTGGGGGTGGGGGGAGCACCGTAGGTCTGCCAGCATCTGTGGAGAGAGAGAGAAAAACAGGAGTTTTGAGTCCCTAAGAAGCCACAGGGACCCGAAACAGTCTCTCTCCACGGGGTGTTTGGTGTAAATACCCGCATTGTGCCTCAGCCCCATTGCAGGGACCAGCGTTGTCTACATATCTGACTGAGTGAACATCTCGATTACTTCAACACTCCAGTCTGGGGTCAACATCTTTACGCATGGCAGATCCACAGCCGCTGGATCTATCCGGTTCCTCGCTTCTTTTAAAAATGGACTGCGCTGTATCGTTCTATGTTCTATGAAACATTTGCTCACAACATCTGGATTTTGCCATTAAACGATTGCGAGTGAATTTTTTTGTTAAATATTTTGATTCCATTCTTAAAGTTACAAAGCCAATTCAGAGTGGACAGGGCAAGCCCTTAATCCATCTCATTGTTTGCTCCAAAAGTCTATTCAAACTGAGTCAAATTAATGGTCTCCACAAGAGAGACATACAAGGTGCAAGCTGACAAGAGACATTTTACCTCATCTTGGGCTTGATCTGACGCTTGATCTGAACCAATATTGGACGGTAAATTGGGTCCACACACACACACACACAAAATAATGACTGATTGAGGATTCCTGGCCGCATGGTCACTCTGGATCTGGCGAATCACACTGTGCTCCGCTTTGCCCCAAGTGCTTCGGCGACTTGATCCGCGCCTGTCATCGCTCTGCCTCATACCCTCCAGACCGGTAGCACAGTGCAACACCAGCGAGACTGCACTGCAGTCAGTCTCACAATCTACCCCCTCTTGACAATTATTATTATTTTTTTAAATCTTCCCCAAGATCCTTCATCACCTCTAAAGAAACACTGGTCACTGACTTGAATTGCTGAGGAGGAGTTTGTTAAAGCGAGCCGCATTTCATTTTTCATTTCATTAAACCATGTCCTCTCGCTACATTGCACTGGCGAGATTTATCAAAACGTGCCCTTTGATAGCGAGGTAGAATCAGAAGGAGACCAGAGTCACCCGTGGAGCAGGAGCTATGCAAACTGTGCAACACTGTGTTCTGGTTTGTCAAGGAGACATCAATAGTTTGGGGCTCTGCGGTTGGATTGTAATGAACAAATGCCAATTTGTGATATTACACGGCTCCTGTTCTGAGCCCAAATTCATTCCGGTTGGTATTAACGGAGCAGCGGGTCACCGCTTCAATCTGGGGTTCTCCAGGCCAGCTAACACCAAATAGACACACGCGAGACAACTTTTAACTTGGACACGCCAAGCAGGCAGGCGCCTTACAACCTGGAGGTGGTGGCTGGCAATTAGTAGAGCACAAAATGCTCCCTCCTGGTTCCCCAGCACATGCCCCCACTAATGCCCTCCATTCCAGCCTCACGCTGCGACTCAAGGCTGCTCGCTCTTCAAACGCCACAAGATCTTAGCCAACAGGATCAGGCAATCCCTGCCCGGAGCACACTCTGCTCTCGCTGTGCACCGTCTCATCAGTCTCGCCTGAACTGCGGCACAGCCCCTGTGTGTATGATTTTCCACTGCCGCGAAACCCCCCCACTGTCCGCCCATCAGTCACGCACACCAGCCAAGATCTCCAAACTAATAAAAGCAAATTACTGCAGATGCTGGAATCTGAAACCAAAAGAGAAAATGCTGGAAAATCTCAGCAGGTCTGGCAGCATCTGTCTCCAAACTTTCACGTTTGCAGGGCACAGAAATTAGTCTCAAAATCCTACAGCTGACTTTTTAAAAAAACAACCTCTATGAATGTGCTTCACCCGATTGAGCCACAGATTGCAACCAGTCTTTGAATGCTGCAAGACTGATTGTGTAAAAATTAAGTTGCACATTTTGTTTTAAACAATTTAAGACTTTTTTGTTATTTTAGAAAAGGAGGGTCGGATGGGAAAAACTATGCACATAAATAACTGGGAGCCACGATTTTAAGCACACGCACAATATAGTTAACGAGTGATCCTTTAGCTGCACAGCGCTTTGTTTTAGAAAGAAACTGCCGCTTACCATACGCTGCTGCCCTCCTGTTGGGTGCTGGAACAGTTTGTACACCACGAGCGCCGCGGTGGCGAGGCAGATAATAGTGAGCAAAGTGTTGAAAATCTCAAAGGGAAACCTCCTTTTCTGAGGCCGGATGGCGACCCCTCGGACCGCATCCTCTCTCATATCTATGATCTGGTCCATTTGGGGCTCCAGTTGCCGGGGAAGGGGGGAGGGGAGGGTGGTGATGGGGGGTGTCGAAGAGAAGGGGAAGAAAATGGGAGCGAACAGCTTGCAAAAAGGAACTTTTAGTGTGTTGGAAACGCGACTTGAGTTTTATTGTCCAGTTCGGGGGAAGTTCTGTGACGATTCTAAAATTCCCTGGTGCTGCTTTAAGTAGTGTGTGGAGGCAGACTGTGGGCTTTGATTTCAGTGTTTTTTTCTCTCTCTCACACAAGTTATCTTGCTAGTTTGTGACCCGAAAGCTTTCATTCTAAGCAGGGTGTGGTTGTTGAGTCAAATTGAGATTCTATTGTTCGTCCAAAGCCATTTGTAAAATCGAGGCATGAATTGGTAATCAAACTCCCCCTTCCAAGCCATGGACAGCAAGGTGGGAAGAAGCTGAACTAGCACATGGCTTAAGACAATCAGAAAACATTAAATGGATTTTAATGAAAGGGTATCATGGATGAGTTTTTACATTTGTTAATACCTGAGTCTAAGGCACAGCATAACTGAATTATGGAGTTTACCACCAGCCACATATTGTAAATACTCAATTGACATGTAAAACCAATTGAAATGGACATAATACATTCAAAATGTTTTCTACCAAACCTGCAGAGCCAACAGTTGCCCATTAAGCCAATCATCTTTGCAGTTTGTGCAGGCGCAGAGCTTCTTTAATAATTATCTTTATTGTCACAAGTAGGCTTACATTAACACTGCAATGAAGTTACTGTGACAAGCCCCTAGTCGCCACATCTCTGCGCCTGTTCGGGTTCACAGAGGGAGAATTCAGAATGTCCAAATTACCTAACAGCATGTCTTTTGGGATTTGTGAGAGGAAACCGGAGCGCCTGGAGGAAACCTACGCAGAGACGGGGAGAACGTGCAGACTCCACACAGACAGTGACCAAAGCCGGGAATCGAACCTGGGACCCTGGTGCTGTGAAGCAACAGTGCTAACCACTGTGCTACTGTGCCGCCCAGCTTCCCAACACGTATCGTGCTTTGCCAGTCTTGAGAGATGGTACTCTGCTTTCATGTAATGTGGCAATAGGGTATTTTGCATCGCATTGCCTAACTTGCCCCTGATCGGGAGGGAAGGAAATTCAGTGCCAACTTATAGGTGAGGTTTGGAGGCCATGGTTTATTGCTTTGTTATCTAGCCCGGTAAGATTCTACATACTTAAGAATGCACAACCAACTTAACTGTCTCAATGTCTGCACTACAGTTGCCATAGATTACCATGTGGAAAACAAAGTTGCAACAAATCATAGAAAAGCTCTTACAGTTGAGTAGATCAAAATAGCAAATCTCTGAAAATTTCAGCACTGACCTTAATTGTCTTCAAGCTGGTCCAACATGATTAGATGCTCCCAGTTATCGAGTCTGTTACTGTAGATGGTCAACTTCCGAAAGACCCCATTTATGTTCAATACTTAAAAAAATAATATCCAGTAATTCAAACTAAGCACTTGTAAAATAAAAGGCAAAGTGAGAACATGGTGCTTAAACAAGGATGGTATGGCTCACTCAAACATAGTTGTTTACGCCTATGAGAGACAAAAATATGGTTGCATATCTTGTGTAAGAGATACCAAGGTCACACTGTGAGAATTGATCCTTATGCAAACCGGAATTTCACAACGTATTGCCATATCACACAATGGAAAGACAAGAAACCTGTTGGGCATTATAGGGAGTCTTCTGTTATCTGATCTCAAATTTAAAATGAATAAATGGTGACTGCAGTGTTGGTTGATAAGAAATTAGGCGAATTTAGATAACCACCTCTATCTTATATCAAGTAAAGATTAACTTGAACTCTCTCAACCCTCTCCTTTGTGGTGACCTTATTTTACGAAGATTGATATCAGGCTTTTGAATTCTTGTGCCGCCAAGTGTCTGGAATCTGCAGTGCTCTTCTCCATTCTGCCGTCCCCTCAGAGGTCAGCTCCGGAGTGTCTGGTGTCCGCAGTGCTCTGCTCCACCCTACCGCCCCCTCACAGGTCAGCTCCGGAGTGTCTGGTGTCTGGAATGCTCTGAATCCCCCTCACAGGTCAGCTCCGGAGTGTCTGGAGTGCTCTGTTCCACCCTGCTGCCCCTTCACAGGTCAGCTCCGGAGTGTCTGGTGTCTGGAATGCTCTGCTCCCCCCTGCTGCCCCCTCACAGGTCAGCTCCAGAGTGTCTGGTGTCTGGAATGCTCTGCTCCACCCTGCTGCCCCTTCGCAGGTCAGCTCCGGAGTGTCTGGAGTGCTCTGTTCCACCCTGCTGCACCCTCATAGGTCAGCTCCGGAGTGTCTGGTGTCTGGAGTGCTCTGCTACCCCCTGCTGCTCCCTCACAGACCAGCTCCCAAGTTTAGGTCTCAAAAGCCACGTTCTTGTGTTTTATCCATTCTATTCTGCTTTGCTGTGCCCCATTGTTCCCTCAGAGGACAGCTCCTGAGTGTTTGTTGGCAGGATGTGATGTGTTGTGCCACAGGGCTCAGTGCTGGAGCCTCAACCTTTTACAGTTTATATAAATGATTTGGATGAAGGGACTGAAGATATGGTTGCTACATTTGCTGAAGAGAAAAAGATAGGTAGGAAAGTAAATTGTGAAGAGGACATAACGAAGCTACAAAAGGGACATAGAAAGGTTAAGTGAGTGGGCAAAACTGGCTAAATAAGTATAACGAGGGCATACCTATTCTCCCCATGTCTGCATGGGTCTCATCCCCACAACACAAAAGATGTGCAGAATATGTGGATTGGCCATGCTAAATTGCCCTTTAATTGGAAAATAAAATAATTGGATACTCTAAACTTATTAAAAATACATTTCTAAAAAAGTATAAAGTGTGGAATTGTGAAATTGTCCATTTTGGCGGGAAGAATAAGAAAGAAGCTTATTATCTAAATGGTGAGAAATTACAGAGTTCTGAGGTGCAGAGGGATCTCGGTGTCCTAGTGCATGAATCACAAAGGGCTAGTTCACAGGTACAGTAAGTAATTAGAAAGATAATAGAATATTGTTTATTGTGAGGGGAATTGATTACAAAGGTAGGAAATTATGCTGCAGTTGTCCAGGGCATTGGTAAGACCACTCTGTTGTATCGTGTACAGTATTGGTCTCCTTATTTAAAGAAAGATGCAAATATATTAGAAGCAGTTCAAAGAAGGTTTACTAGACAAATACCAGGAATGGGCAGGTTGTCTTATGTCTTATGAGAAAACATTGGTGAGGATGGTTTGTATCCACTCGAGTTTAGAAGAGTAAGATGTGACTTGATCAAAACCTTTAAGATCCTGAGCGGTAGTGACAGGGTGGATGTGGAGAGAATGTTTCCTCTTGTGGGAGAATCTAGAACTAGGGGTCACTGTTCAAAATAAGGGGTCACTCATTTAAGACAGAAATGAGGAGAAATGTTTTCTCTCAGAGGATCACAAATCTCTGAAGCTCTCTTCGTCAAAAGGCAATGGAAGCAGATTCTTTGAATATTTTTAAAGCAGAGCTAAATAGATTCTTGATCAGCAAGGGGGTGAATGCTTATCGGGTTAGGTAGGAATGTGGGGTTGAATTACAATCAGATCAGCCACAATCTTATTGAATGGTGGTGCAGGCTCGAGGGGCCGAATGACTTAATCCTGCTCCTAATTTGTATGTAAATTTGCTGAACTCAATGCCACGTTATTGTACCAAATAGTATGTATAATATGCTTTCAGTGTTGGACCACCTCCTTGCTTATTTTTGGTGGCATCCTTACTGGCAATACTCCATTGCTTATCCTGAAGGGTAGCAATAGGGTGAGTTTCACAGTAACTTCATTGCAGTAATGTAGGCCTACTTGTGACACTAATAGAGATTATTATTATTATTATTTGCAATTAAAAACACAAGATCGTTACTGACAGTTTTCAGTGTTTTAAATGTTAATTTAAACAATGCCGATACTCACTGCCAGGCTTTAGCACAATCTTTCAAGGGCAATTAGGAATGGATAATGAATGCTAGTCTTGCCAAATTCCATGAATTAATATAACAAAAATTACAACAATCTTGTACATTTGCCATTATTTTGAACACAGGATAAGAGTCTGAGGAGGGATTGGTAATTTTGATTTTAAAATATGTATAATCAGAAGCAGATTATTACTCACTTCAAAGTTTATTCCATTGTGGATATGTTTATACACTTACAATGGCAAATCATCCATCAAGCTCTCGACATTTGGACATACTTTTGTATTAAAAAAGCTAAATGAATTCCTTATTTCTCTCATATCTTGTTAATTGGGAGACCATTTATTTCCTGGTGTGTGGTTTATTTTTTCTGCATCCTGCATTTACAGCTAAACACACACATTCCTGTGCACTTAGATAATCTTGAAATGGAGAAAGCTAATTGAATGGGATGTTGGGGTGGGGGGGACTGATGATAAATAAGATCATAAGGAAAAAGAACAGGAGTAGGCCATTGCTGATATGATTGTGGCCTTAACTCAACTTTCCTGCCTGCTCCCTATAATCCTCGACCTGTTTGTAGATTAAAAATCAGTCTAACTCGGCCTTGAATATGTTCAATGACCCAGCCCCCAAATGGTCTCTGCGGAAGAGAATCCCAGTCTGATGACTCTTGGAGAGACAAAGTTCCTCCTCATGTCCATCTTAAATGGGAGACCCCTTATTTTTAAACTGAGCCCCCAAGTTCTAATTCCCCGTAAGGACAAACATCCTCCAAGTGTCCATACTATCAAGTCCCCTTCAGAATCACATGTTTCAATAAGATAAACTCTCATTCTTTTCAACTCCAGCGAGTATAAGCCTAATCTGCTCAATCTTTCTTTACAAGACAACCACTACACGCTAGTAATCAGTTGAGTGAAACTTCTGTGAACACCTTCCACTGAAACTAAGGTAAGGAGACCAAAACAGTACATCATTCTCAAGATGTGGTCTCACTAAAGTCCTGTACAGTTATTGCAGCTCTCCTACTTTTATACTCCATTCCCTTCACAACAAAGCCCAATTTGTCTTCCTAATCACTTTCTACTCTCAAGAACATTTGCATTTGGAGCAGGGGTAGGCCACTCGGCCCTTCGAGCCTGCACTTGGATGCTCGCTTTTATGATTCATGTAACTGATGTCATATATTGCATCACATATGTCCAACTTGCCCTTATATCTATCAACAATACATATCGACAAAGTCGCTGGCTTGAAGTAACTTCAGAATCAATAACAAGAACTCCACTTGGAGATTTTAATCAGCATTTGGCTGTTTTGAGACTTTGCATCTAGCTATGTATTTTCTGTATTTGGTCTCAAGTTAACACCTTGCTGAGAAATGTATGATTGCAGTTATGAAAAGGTCCACATTCTCGACATGTTGGACTCAATGACATCTGGATGTAGTGAATTGTGGTTGAGATGAAAAGGTACATCTTTCATCCCCTTTTCTAAGACTCTGAAGTGAGGTGCATGAAGCCCATTGGACCGCATTATGGGTATCATGCATCTATGCTTGCTTATTTATCCTGAGACCGATTATCGTAGCCATGCAGCACAAAACTGTGAAGGATGATACACAGACACCAGCCATAAAATGTAACATTTTCCATATTTTACTGCACAATACGGAAGAAAAGCTATAACTTGAAAAAAAATATTGCAGACCTTCTGTTCAACATAATACTTATTCTCGTATATCACTCAAAAATTAGGGGAGAAATTTGGAGATAATTCAAGCAATCTTTGATTAATTACCTGACATAGGTAAGTCAATGTATATATTTGGCAATGGTACACATTTCTTCATAGGAGACTGGATTTTCCTGATACGACTGAATCAAACTGGAGATAGACTGATGTAATCCAACCAAGAGCCGGTGCAGACTCGATGGGCCGAATGGCTTCCTTCTGCACTGTAAATTCTATGAAAATTCTATGTTACCATACATTAATCTTATACAATCAGTTCTAAATTGACAAATGGGACCGCTTCACAAATGTGGTTTGCTGGCGCCCTCTACTGATGTAATCTCAAGTAGTAAGCCACAGAGGCAGAGAGCTCGACAGCACAGGTAAAAGGCCCTTCGTCCCATCACATCTGCACCGGACAAAAACAATCACTTAACTATTCTTCTAATCACATTTCCCAGCACTTGGCCCATTGCCTTCTATGCCTTTGCATTGCAAGTACGCATCTAAATACTTCTTAAATGTTATAAGGGTCTCTGCCTCCTCCTCCCTTTCAGGCAGTGAGTTTCAGACTCCCATCATTCTCTGGGTGAAAAAGCTCCAAACCTCCTGCCCCTTACCTTAAATATATGCCCCCTGGTCATTGATCCCTCCACCAAGAGGAAAGGTTTCTTCCTGTCTACTTTATCTATGCCTCTCAAAAGTTTATATATCTCAATCATATATAATAATACATTCATCTTTATTGTCACAAGTAGGCTTACATTAACACTGCAATGAAGTTACTGTGAAAAGCCCCTAGTCGCCACATTCCAGCTCCTGTTTGGGGACACGGAGGGAGAATTCAGAATGTCCAGATTACCTCACAGCATGTCTTTCGGGACTTGTGGAAGGAAACCGGAGCACCAGGATGAAACCCATGCAGACACGGGGAGAACGTGCAGACTCCACACAGACAGTGACCCAAGCCGGGAATCGTACCTGGGACCCTGGCACTGTGAAGCAACAGTGCTAACCAGTGTGCTACCCTGCTGCTGTTCCCCCCTCAGTCTCCTCTGCGCCAAGGAAAACAGACCCAGTCTGTCCAATCTCTCTTCATAACTAAAACTCTCCAGCCCAGGCAACATCCTGGCAAATCTCCTCTGCACCCTTTCAAGTGCTATCACATCCCTCCTTTTATGTGGATTCCAGAACTATGCACAATACTCTCGCTGTGGCCGAACCAATGTTTTATTCAGTTCCAGAATAACCTCCCTGATTTTAGAATTTATGACTCAGCTAATAAAGGTTTGCATACCACCTGCCTTCTTAACCACTGTATCCACCTGCCCTGCTACCTTAAGGGACCAGTGGACATGCACACCAAGGTCACTCTGATGCTCGGTGCTTCTCAGGATCCTGCTGTTTATCCTGTATTCCCTTGCACTGTTTTCCCTTTCCAAGTGCATCACCTCACACTTTTAAAAAATAAATTTAGTGTACCCAATTCATTTTTTTCCAATTAAGGGGCAATTTTGCGTGTTCAATCCACCTATCCTGCACTTCTTTGGGTTGTGGGGGTGAAACCCAAGCAAACACAGGGAGAATGTGCAAACTCCACACGAACAGTGACCCAGAGCCGGGATCGAACCTGGGACCTCGGCGCCGTGAGACAGCAATGCTAACCACTGCACCACCGTGCTGCCCCTACCTCACACTTTTCCAGATTGAATTCTATTTGCTACTGATCAGCCCATCTGATCAGCCTGCCTACATCTTCCTGTAATCTAAAGCTATCCACCTCACTATTTAGCACCCCACCAATTTCGATCATCCACAAACTAATTGATCAACCTTCCTACATTCAAATCTAAATTATTTACATAAACAAAAAAAAAGCAAGGGCCCAACACTGATGCCTGTGGGACCCCACTAGGCACAGGCTTCCTGGACAACACTCTGTGGGGGAGCTGAAAAATCCCGCCCAAATTTAGATAGTTAAGCGTATTTCTAATTGACTTTCTCATTCTGTATTTAATTGTTTAATAAACATTTATTTGATTTAAAATCATCACAAAAACGTCTGGTTTTCACATCTTTCCTCATTGCAAAACACAGTTGAGGGCAGAGGTTTCATGTTTCCATGATGCAAGGTCAAAGAGAAATGGGAGGAGTGTTGCCACCCGTGATTTCAGTTTTCACTGGAGCTTCTGCACATGATTTGTGTTCACGCTCCAGTCATTCATTAGCCAACACTTCTGTCATGGTGCCATACTGCTTTCCTACAATAATTGAAAGCAACTGGATGATGGGTCAGTCACCAGCGGGGTTAGGTTTAAGATCCGGGGGCCAAGGTTTAGAGGAGATATGTGAGGCAGATATTTTACGCAGTGGGTGGTGAGTGTCTGGAACGCGTTGCCAGGGGAGGGTTGTGGAAGCAGATATATTAACGGTGTTCAAAAGGCATCTTGACAAACACATGGATAGGATGGGGAAAGAGCAGTGTTTTTCAAACTTTTTTTCCGGGGACCCAGTTTTACCAACTGGCCAACCTTCGGGACCCACGCCGGCCGACCTTCGGGACCCACGCCGGCCGACCTTCGGGACCCACGCCATCCGACCTTTGCGGCCCACGCCGGCCGACCTTTGCGGCCCACGCCGGCCGACCTTCGCGATCCACCATTTTCTCATACCTTGGAGGAATCCAATCGCACCCAAAGCACGTGATGGCGACGTTCGGGGGCCATGACCAGCTCTCTGCCTACCTCAGGCAGGAAGATTACATAGAATTTTTATTTAAACCTTCTGCGTCTCCGATTGTGCAAACTCACCGGCTTTTATATTCAATATTTATTTGTTTTTTGTAAATTGGAACAATGTTGTTGCACAGGTACGACCTCCGCAAAGCCATCCGGAATGCCAAGAGAGAATATCAAACCAAGCTAGAGTCACAGACAGACTCTCGGCGGTTGTGGCAAGGACTAAACAACATAACAGGCTACAAAGTGAAGCCGAACAGTATCTCTGGCAGCAGCGCACCCCTCCCCAATGAACTCAATGCATTCTATGCTCGGTTCGAGCAGGTAACCGACAATCCGCTGGCGAGTGCCCCAGCAGCCCATAATTCACCCATACCCACCATCACAGCTTCCGAAGTCAGATTGGCCTTCCTGAAAGTGAACCCTCGGAAGGCGATGGGCCCACACGGGATCCCTGGTCGTGCACTCAGAACCTGCATGGACCAGCTGGCAGAGGTATTCACGGACATCTTTAACCTGTCCCTACTCCACTCCGAGTTCCCCACCTGCTTCAAGAAGACCACCATCATACCGGTACCAAAGAAGAACCAGGCAACGTGCCTCAATGACTACCGACCAGTGGCCCTGACTTCAGTCGTAATGAAGTGCTTCGAGAGGTTGATCGTGAAGCGCATCACCTCCATACTCCCAGATCGCCTTGATCCACTGCAATTCGCATACCACTGCAACCGGTCCACATCAGACACCATTTCCCTGGCCCTACACTCATCCCTAGAGCATCTCGAAAACAAGGACTCCTACATTAGACTCCTATTTATTGACTACAGCTCCGCCTTCAACACCATAATCCCAGCCAAGCTCATATCAAAGCTCCAAAACCTAAGACTTGGCTCCCCACTCTGCAACTGGATCCTCGATTTTCTGACCAACAGACCCCAATCAGTAAGAATGAACAACAACACCTCCTCCACAATAGTCCTCAACACCGGCGCCCCGCAAGGCTGCGTACTTAGCCCACTACTCTACTCCCTGTACACACACGACTGCGTGGCAAAACTTGGTTCCAACTCCATCTACAAGTTTGCTGACGATACGACCATAGTGGGCCGGATCGCGAATAACGATGAGTCCAAATACAGGAGGGAGATAGAGAACCTAGTGGAGTGGTGTAGCGACAACAATCTCTCCCTCAATGCCAGCAAAACTAAAGAGCTGGTAATTAACTTCAGGAAGCAAAGTACTGTACACACCCATGTCAGCATCAATGGGGCCGAGGTGGAGATGGTTAGCAGTTTCAAATTCTTAGGGGTGCACATCTCCAAAAATCTGTCCTGGTCCACCCACGTCGACGCTACCACCAAGAAAGCACAACAGCGCCTATACTTCCTCAGGAAACTAAGGAAATTCGGCATGTCCACTTTGACTCTTACCAACTTTTACAGATGCACCATAGAAAGCATCCTATCAGGCTGCATCACAGCCTGGTATGGCAACTGCTCGGCCCAGGACCGCAAGAAACATCAGAGAGTCGTGAACACCGCCCAGTCCATCACACAAACCTGCCTCCCATCCATTGACTCCATCTACACCTCCCGCTGCCTGGGGAAAGCGGGCAGTATAATCAAAGATCCTTCCCACCCGGCTTACTCACTCTTCCAACTTCTTCCATCGGGCAGGAGATACAGAAGTCTGAGAACACGCACAAACAGACTCAAAAACATCTTGTTCCTCACTGTCACCAGACTCCTAAATGACCCTCTAATGGACTGATTTCATTAACACTACACCCTGTATGCTTCATCCGATGCCAGTGCTTTTGTAGTTATATTGTATATGTTGTGTTGCCCTATTATGTATTTTCTTTTATTCCCTTTTCTTCTCATGTACTTAATGATCAGTTGAGCTGCTCGCAGAAAAATACTTTTCACTGTACCTCGGTACACGTGACAATAAACAAATCCAATCCAATCCAATCCACAGCATGTTTAATCAAAGAGACCAAAGCCCATGTCATTGTCAGACTCTTCAGATTCTTCCTGTTTCTTCTCTTCGTTTTTCTCTTCAGCAGCAACAGGGGCAGCGGTGGAAACAACTGCTGCAGCAGCTGGGGCACGATGACCAGCACCAACGTTGCAGATCAGACTATTGATGTCAATATTAGCCAATGCCTCGGCAAACAGACTAGGCCAGAAAGGCTTAATGGTCACACCAGCTGTTTTAATCAGGGCATTGAGTTTGTCTTCAGTGACAGTGACCTCGTCGTCGTGCAGGATGAGCGCGCTGTAGATACAGGTGAGTTCCGAGGTGGAGGCCATGGCGCTGGATCTCTGTGGGTGGGTCCGATGGTGCTCGTCGCCGGGTGGAAACTTGGGCTTAGCTTCGTTCAGAAGAACCAAGCACTTCCGAACCGGGCAGAGCAAGCAGCAGCCGGCTTTTAACTATGCCGGCTGCAAGCGGCCTTTTTACCATGTAAAAAAAATGAGGCCACACTGAGCATGTGTGCCCGATCATCAGTGCGCATACGCAGTTTTGCGCATGAGCACCAATGATCGGGCACGCATGCGCACTGCGGCCGCATTTTTAAAATATATTTGTGCCCATTTTGAAGGCCACTTGCTGCCGGCATAGTTAAAAGCCGGCTGTTGTGCGCGGATTTGCGCGATCGAGAGTGCCTCGATGGACAGCTCCGCAACCCTCCCGACACCTGCCCTCGTGACCCACCTGCAGGTGCGCCCCCGACTTTGACAATGCCTGGTATAGAGGGATACGGTAAAAGGAAGTGCTGAGGGTTTTGGCAACGGTTAGTATCATGACCGGTATAGGCTTGCAGGGCCGAAGGGCCTGTTCCTCTGCTGTATTGTTCTTTGTTCTTTACTTGACTGCCACCCAAACAGTGTTTTTCCCCCGTTTTCAATCTTTTTGTATCTGGTAAAGAGAAATATTCAAATAATCTTTTTAACTATCTTTCTTAAAACCTCTGGGTTTTATTTTCAGGGTTGCACACAATTGTGTCCTGGGGAATGATCTTCAGGCCAATCCTGGAGGGTTGGCAACCCTAGGGACAAGTGAAAGAACTGAAGTGCCTCGAGCAAGCGAGAATGGCAGGATTTTGAAAAGCTGTCATCTGAAAGAAAAGTCAACGAAGTAAGTGAGAAAAGAGAGAGAAAACAAATAACCAGCAAAAAACACATGATGGAGGCAGGGGTTATGTTTGAAAATTGTTGAACTCTGTTTTGAGTCCAGAAGGCTGTAAACTGCCCAGAAGAAAGATGAGGTGCTATTTCTCAAGCTTGTTTCAAGTATCATTGGAAGACTGTAGCAAGTCAAGGTCAGAGAGGGAACAAGGTGGAGGGAGGAATTAAAACAATAAGCATTCCCGCTCTGACCTTCCTGTCCGTGACTTGCTGCAGTGTTCCCATGATGGTCAAAACAGGCTCTTGAGGACTAGCACCTCATACTTCAACTGGGCACTTGATAACCTTCTTAATCAACACTGAGTTCAACAATTTTAGATCATTATCCGTGTCTCTATTTTACTTCATTTTTTGTTGATTTTTTTATCTCTCACCTCTCTTTTATTCCCTTCAATTTTCATTCAGTCAGCAATCATCCTACTATTCACAGCCCCTACAGGCATATCTTTTGTTTCTTTACTTGTCCCATTTCCACTTTGCCTTACATCATGGAAGCATTTTCTCATTTAATATCTCCTGTGCTTCACCATACCACAGGCCATCTTTTTTGTTCTTCGATCCCCCCTCCCCCCCATTTCACCTGTTCAAAACCTATCACAGTCCCAACATTTCTCAGTTCTGATGAAGTGTCCCAGACCTGAGAATGTTAACTCAGGTTTCTCACTCCATTGATGCTGCCATTAATGCTGAGTATTTCCGGCATCCTTCCTTTTTATTTTACATTAGCTCACATCCCCTCTTGTGACAGTGCATTCCCTCATTTTACTGTCTGCTCTCTTGAGAATTGAACTGAACAGCCACATTCCCTCACTAATTCCCTCACTAAGTTGAGCTATCAGCAAGCTGTTAGAATTGTAGAAATTCATAGAGACTTTACAGCATGGAATGAGGTCATTTGGCCTGTAACACCTGCACCCGCTCTTTGATGGAGAAGTCCGATGTGTTGGGTGTTCTGGATCACATACAGGTCACCAACACTTGAAATAGTGCAACACTATTTAATTGAATCATTAACTGTTTGAACATACTCAGACTGTGGGTTAATACGATACCAGCTTTAACTAAAGACCTTTGCCTTGTCCTAACCAGTCGATGCACTCAGCACATGGGTGAACGTCTGTGTTACAGGCTGCGAGCTCTGTCCTCCTAGCTAGCTGCAACTCGAATGAGCGGGAACACTGATGCCCCCTGTCTTTATAGTGCATGTGCTCTCACTGGTGATTGGCTGCGGTGTTGTGTGTGTTGATTGGTCCCACTGTTTGTCCATCAGTGTGTATCTGCACCATGACATGCTGGTGTATATTATGACATCCCCCCTTTTATAAAAAATGTGCCTGCGTGGCAATAAATAGTGTGCGGTGAATGTTCCTGACTACGTGTGTGCGAAATATTTACAGGACTATGTACATAAAACAAAGCTATTTACATGGGAAGGTGCCTGGTGCAGAAAAACAGTGTGTCATAAGAATAACGAGATGAACACTATATATAAACCACTTGAACGATTAAACGGAAGAACAGAACAAATCAGAAAGTCCATAAGTCCACAAAGTTCACAAATTAAGGCTCTGAGGTGGGCGACGAATTCTGGTTGATCGCCTCAAGGGTGGGTCGGAAGCCACCAGCTGAGGAGAGGGCTGGACTGCATCAGAGTGAGGAAGATGCAGCGTGATCGGAATCTCTGCATTGTCCAGGTCTGGGTCAACAGGAGGGCATGGCAATGGTGGAGGATCACGTAGTGAGCACGGAACGAGATGAAGGGCACGTCGATTGCGGAGCAGAATGGAGCCATCCGGTAGACGAACCAGGAACGAGCGGGTGGCCACCTGCCCAAGAACCACAGCGGTTGCAGACCATCCACCATCCGGAAGATGGATGCGGACGTTGTCATCTGGAGCCAGAGCAGGGAGATTAGCTGCACGGGAGTCATGAGCCACCTTGTGCTGTGCACGAGACAGCTGCATCCGGCGAAGGACCGGAACGTGGTCGAGGTCTGGGACATGAATGGACGGCACTGTCATGCTCAGGGTGCGACCCAGGAGCAGCTGGGCTGACGACAGGCCAGTGGACAGTAGGGCCGAGCGATAAGCCAGCAAGGCGAGGTAGAAATCCGACCCAGCATCGGCAGCCTTGCAGAGGAGCCGTTTGACTATGTGGACGCCCTTCTCCACTTTGCCGTTGGATTGGGGGTACAGGGGACTGGATGTCACATGCACAAAGTTGTACCTCCTGGCAAAGTTGGACCATTCCTGGCTTGCGAAGCAGGGGCCATTGTCCGACATCACAGTGAGTGGGATGCCGTGTCGAGCAAAGGTGTCCTTACAGACACGGATGACTGCAGACGATGTGATGTCGTGTAATCGTACCACCTCCGGGTAGTTTGAAAAGTATTCTACAATCAGGACATAGTCCCTGGCCAGCGCGTGGAACAGGTCGTGGTCCAAGGGGATGTGACCAACTCATGGGGCTGTCGGGCCTCACGTGGTTGGGCCGGCTGGAAGCGCTGACAGGTGGGGCAGTTGAGAACTGTGTTGGCTATGTCGTCATTGATGCCGGGCCAGTACACTGCCTCTCGGGCCCGTCGGCAGCACTTTTCCACGCCAAGATGGCCCTCGTGTAGCTGTTCCAAGACGAGCTGGCGCATGCTATGAAGGATGACAATGCGGTCCAGTTTCAGGAGAACACCATCTACTACCGCCAGGTCATCTCTGACGTTATAGAACTGCGGGCATTGGCCCTTAAGCCACCTGTCTGTTAGATGGCGCATGACACGTTGTAGCAAAGGGTCAGCCGCCGTCTCACGGCAAATTTGGACGAGGCATTCATCCGTGGCAGGTAGATTGGAGGCCACGAAGGCCACATGGGCTTCAACCTGGCAGACTATTCCCGCTGGGTCACACGGAGTGTTGACTGCCCTGGAGAGAGCGTCGGCAATGATGAGGTCTTTGCCTGGGGTGTATACCAGCTGGAAGTCGTATCGCCGGAGCTTGAGAAGAATACGCTGGAGGCGAGGCGTCATGTCGTTCAAGTCTTTATGTATTATATTGACCAGTGGACGATGGTTGGTCTCGACGGTGAATTGAGGAAGGCCGTACACATAATCGTGAAACTTGACGACACCGGTCAGAAGGCCCAGGCACTCCTTTTCTATCTGCGCGTAGCGCTGTTCCGTGGGGGTCATGGCGCATGACGCATATGCAACGGGGGCCCATGATGAGGCCACATCGCGTTGCAGGAGCAACGCCCCAATGCCGGATTGGCTGGCATCGGTCGAAATTTTGGTCTCTTTTGCTGGATCAAAGAAAGCTAAGATTGGGGCCGTGGTGAGTTTGGTTTTGAGTCCTCTTCATTCGCGCTCGTGGGCAGGAAGCCATTGGAAGTCTGTTGTCTTCCTGACCAGGTTCTTGAGAGCCATGGTGTGAGAGGCGAGGTTAGGGATGAACTTCCCTAAAAAGTTGACCATGCCCAGATATCGGAGGACCGCCTTCTTGGCCTCTGGCATTTTCATGGCTGTGATAGCAGCCACCTTGGCCGCATCCGGCCGCACACCCAACTAGGAGATGTGGTCCCCGAGGAACTTGAGTTCCGTCTGACCAAAGGAGCATTTGGCTCTGTTGAGGCGCAGGCCCTGCTCACGTATGCGTTTGAACACACGCTGGAGGCGACTGACATGCTCCTGCGGGGTGGTGAACCAAATGATTATGCCGTCAACATAGACGCGAACACCTTCAATGCCTTCCATCATTTGTTCCATGATCCTGTGGAACACGTCTGAAGCAGATATCGTACCAAACGGCATCCTGGTGTAACAATATCTGCCAAAGGGGGTATTAAATGTACACAGTTTCCTGCTGGATTTGTCGAGCTTGATTTGCCAGAATCCTTTCGAGGCGTCGAGTTTGGTGAAGAGCTTGGCGCGAGCCATCTCACATGTGATCTCTTCGCGCTTGGGAATTGGATAATGCTCCCTCATGATATTGCGATTCAGATCCTTGGGATCGCCGGAAGGCTTTTTTACACACACCATGGAACTGACCCAGTCGGTTGGTTCCGTAACTCTGCAGATCACTCCTTGGTCCAGGAGGTCCTGCAGCTGCTGCTTGAGGTGGTCCTTAAGGGGTGCTGGGACCCTGCGAGGTGCATGCACCACAGGCGTGGCGTTCTGTTTGAGTAGGATCTTGTAAGTGTATGGGAGCGTGCCCATGCCTTCGAAGACGTCGCGGTGCTGGTTGATGATGGCGTCGAGTTGCGCCTGAAGTCAGCATCCTGGAAGGCAGACGTGTCATCAGGAGAGAGAGAGAGTGCACTCTCTGAACGAGGTTCAACAGCTTGCATGCCTGTGCGCCAAGCAGGGAGTCTTTCGAGGAGCCCACGATCTCGAAAGGATGGGTTTGCATGACCTGTGCGTCACTTCAATTTGGCACGAGCCGCTAGCAGGAATGACGTTGCCATTATAATCCAATAGCTGGCAGGCTGATGGAAGGATGGCTGGTTTGACACAAAGGCTTTGGAAGTCAGACCACGCCATGAGATTGGCGGAGGCACCAGTGTCCAGGCGGAATCGTATTTGGGACCGGTTGACCGTCAGGGTGGCACACCACTCATCGTCTGGATCGATGCTGTATACCGACAGCGGCTGGTGTCTTTGCTTCGGGGACAGCCTGTTTTTCATTACGCATGCGCAGTGCGGTCATGCGTGGTGCGCGCCTGCGCATTACGTTCCTCCACGTCGCCGTCCCCTCGTTTGGTGCGCACAAGCGCGGGAGTCTGCGAAAAGCGAGCAAAATGGCCGCCTTCATTCAGGCTGAGGCCCAGGAGGTGCTCAATCACTTGGACCCGTTCCGCCTCGTGGGGACCATGCGTGAGAAAGGATTGGAAAGTTTCATCCTTACCCTGAAAACGCTGTTGGAACGCATAGCGCTCAAAACTTTCGTTCACCTCTACGCTGCAGTGTCAAACTTGAGGAGGACCGTCTTGAACTTCGTTTTATCTTCATCATCTGCAAAGGTGAGAGAGTTGAAAATGTGGATGGCATGGTCCCCGGCCGTGGAGAGGAGAAGAGCAATCTTTCTGGTATCCGAGGCGCCCTCCCTGCCTGTGGCTTCAAGGAAGAGCTGGAAGCGCTGTTTGAAAATCTTCCAGTTGGCCCCGAGGTTGCCGACGATGCGGAGCGGCGGCGGCGGCGGCTGATGTTGTCCATGTTGCAGGATGACGGAATGCTGGCGGAAGGCAGATCACTTGCAGGTAGGTCTAAGAAGTGCTAATATCCCTCAACTCCTGGTATCATGATGTTGGGTGTCCTGGATCACGTACAGGTCACCAACACTTGAAATAGTGCAACACTATTTTATTGAATCATTAACTGTTTAAACATACTCAGACTGTGGGTTAATACAATACCAGCTTTAACTAAAGACCTGTGCCTTGTCCTAACCAGTCGATGCACTCAGCACATGGTGAATGTCTGTGTTACAGGCTGTGAGCTCTCTCTTCCTAGTTAGCTGCAGCTCGAATGAGCGGGAACTCTGATGCCCCCTGTCGTAATAGTGCGTGTGCTCTCACTGGTGATTGGTTGCGGTGTTGTGTGTGTTGATTGGTCCCACTGTGTGTCCATCAGTGTGTGTCTGCACCATGATATACTGGTGTATATTATGACAAAGCCCTGTTTGGTCTTATCTCCCTTTGTTTTATCCATAAGTTCCACATTCTCAAGTACCTGTCAACTCTCTTTTAAAATTGTTTATGGGATCAGTTGTTTTATTCAATGTGAAAACTCCTGACACAGCAAAGGGAAATTATAAACACGTTTCCCTCCGATGTCCACATGGATCATATCCCCTCAAGAAGATGATGGTCCTTTTATAGAGTAAATTATTCACTTGCACTGTTATACAGAAAGGTTGCTTTTAACAACGTGCTCTTTAGCACAAATTGTCAAAAAGCACATCAGGGAATTCCTTGAGGCAATAGCATACATGGCGAAAGGAGGTTGTCAAATTATACTGTGAACTAAGCATAAAAGAAGAATACCATGGATGCTGGAATCTGAAACAAAAGTGGAAAAATGCTGGAAAAACTCAGCGGGTCTGGCAGCATCTGTGAAGCAAGAAACGGAGTTAATGTTTTAAGCCTGCATGATTCTTCTTCCAAGCTAAAAAGATAGAGAAGTTGATGGATTTTATACTATGTAAGAGGGGCTAGAGCAGCTGGAGCACAGTAGAAGGTCAGTGATTGGTGGGAGCTGGGAAAGATTCGAACAAAGATGCATAAATCTTGAGACAGAGGAAGCATGAATGGCAGGAGAAGATTCTAATAGTTGCCCAAAGATAAGATGGGAGAATCACAAAGGTGTTATTAGGAGAATAAAGGCCAGCGCTCAGTGAAAGTAAAATTGAAGAACAAGTGGCAGATGGCCCGGTGGGGGAGAGGCAGTTGCATTGGGAAAAAACATGGGCGGGATTCTCTCAGCCCACGCCGGGCTGGACAATCGCCGGGCCAGGAGCGAATCGCGCGATGCTGCCCCGACTCCGGTCCGCTGATTCTCCGGGGAGGGAATCAGCGCCATTGGCGACGACGTGGTCGGTGCGGTGCCGGTCAGGTGCCGCTCTACGCAGCCCCCCCCCGGCGATTCTCCATCCGGGATCGGAGCATACTGATCGGCGGGCCGGCCTCTCGGGCTGGGGGCTTCTTTTGCTCCGCGCCGGCCCCTGTAGCCCTACGCCATGTTGCATCGGGGCCGGCGTGGAGAAGGGAGCCACTGCGCATGCGCGCAACCACGCTGGTCGCATTGCGCATGCGCACATTGGCGCCGGTTGCACTGCGCATACGTAGACCCGCGGCGCCCATTTGATGCCGGCATCAGCAGCTGGAGCGGCGTGGGTCGCTCCAGTGCTGTGCCTGCCTACTGGGGGGCCTGGAATCGTTGCTCCTGAGGACCTGTTGACGCCGCCGTGAAATGCAATGGCATTTACGACGGCGTTAACATTTAGCCTCAGGATCAGAGAATCCCACCCCATGTTTTGAATAAAAAAGGGATCAAGATGGAGGAGAAAAGTTACAGTCTAAAGTTATTGAACTCAATGTTAAGTCCTGAGGGCTGTAACTTGAATTCCTTTGTCCCAATTATAATAGTGCAGCAGGTTTTCAGTAGCGTTTTTTAAAAAAAAATTTGGAGTACACAAATATTTTTTTTCCAATTATGGGGCAATTTAGCGTGTCCAATCCACTTAGCCGGCACATCTTTGAATTGTGGGGGTGAAACCCACGCAGACTCTGGGAGAATGTGCAAACTCCACACGGACAGTGACCCAGGGCCAGGATTCGAATCCGGGTCCTCAGCGCCTCAGGTTGCAGTGCTCACCACTGCGCCACGTGCCGCCCTCAGGATTTCAGTAGAGTTGCTGATCTTTCAGAATTGTCTTGGGCCATCTTTCAAGAATTAAATATTAACCTCCTGGGCACTGCTGTCAGCAACCATGAGAAAACCTGACATTTTTTTTAAAAGCCCTTTATTTTAAATTTCCTTTAGAAACTTTTGACTATTATCTCTTGTGACCAGCTTTCCACATTCCACTCACCATAAACTGGAACTCATTCAAAAACTCTTCTGCCCCTACCTTAAGCCAAATTAAGTCCTTCTCACCAATCCCCACTGTGCTTCCTGACCCACATTCGCTCCCCGTCCAACCGTTGGATTTTTAAATTTTCATCCCTATGTTTAAACCACGGGTGGCTTCACTTGATCCGCCCTTTCTCTCTAGCCTCCTCAATCTCGGCAACCCTGCAAGGACTCTTATGTTCCTCTTTTCTGCGCTTTTGTGCATCTCGCATTTCCTTTGCCCCACCATGAGTAGCCATGTTTCCAGCTGCTTGGGTCTAAGCTATAGAATTCCCTCCGGTTATGTCGTATGGCACACTTCTGGCATTGTCAAGAGACTTCAGGCTTTGTTCGGAACAAGAGGTATTTATTAGTAAAGAGAACGTTGGTACAGGAGTTTTGCAGCACTGAGCTGCCTAGGAGCTACAGCTGTAGTCCGTACACGTTTAGTACATGACTTCCGGATGTATTCCACCTGAGAGAGGACTCCATCCTCTGGGGTGATCACTCATTCTTGGTTCCCATTGGTCCCTCAAGTCAGGTGACCCTCTTATGCTGTACTGTTTTAAGAGGCAAACACCACAAACACAACAATACCCCCCTTTTAGTTATTTTTATCCACTCTTCAAAATCTGTTTACTCAAACCCTCATTCTAAATAAATATACACAAGTTAGACGTTTGTAAATCAATGTAGCGATTGTTCAACGACAAGATCCTGAGGCTTGCATTTAACATAATAGTTCTACGTCCAAATATAGTCTTGCATGCAATTCTTGGGTACAGGGCTGCTTCTTTCTGAGTCCTGTTCTAGACTCTGCGTTGACCATTACATAATTTACTCTGCAGACGGTGTCACTCTCGAATCCTTTATTGATCCTTTTGTCTATCATGCACCTTACACTACAATGCATGCAGTCACCGTCTTCACAATACAATGCAGTCTTTTATCTTGGCAGCTCATTCACAAACTCAGTGTGCCACATGTGAAGGAATAGTAATCTGTTTCTGGTACTTACATTGTGTGATAAAGTTCCTTCTCTTCATAGAATTTACAGTTGGCATCTTTTCCAATGACCATGTTGTTGTGCTTTTCTATTAGTGTGACCATTTCAGCAATCTTGTTCTGGCATGTAATCTCAGTTTCCTTCTGGATTTTGTTTATTGTCACGTGTAACGAGGTACAGTGAAAAGTATTTTTGCGTGAGCAGCTCTACAGATCATTAAGCACATGAAAAGAAAAGTAAATAAAAGAAAATACATAGGGCATCACAGGTACACAATGTAACTACATAACACTGGCATCGGGAGAAGCATACAGGGGTGTAGTGTTAATGAGGTCAGTCCATAAGAGGGCCGTTTAGGAGTCTGGTAACAGCAGGGAAGAAGCTGTTTTTGAGTCTGTTTGTGTGTGTTCTCAGACTTTTGTATCTCCTGCCCGGTGGAAGAAGTTGGAAGAGTGAGTAAACCAGGTGGGAGGGGTCTTTGATAATGCAGCCCGCTTTCCTCAGGCAGTGGGAGGTGTAGATGGAGTCAATGGATGGGAGTCAGGTTCGTGTGATGGGCTGGGCTGTGTTCACCACTCTCTGATGTTTCTTGCGGTCGTGGGCCAAGCAGTTGCCGTACCAGGCTGTGATACAGCCAGATCGGATGCTTTCTATGGTGCAACTTGTAAAAGTTGGTAAGAGTTAATGTGGATATGCCGTATTTCCTTAGTTTCCTGAGGAAGTATAGGCACTGTTGTGCTTTCTTGGTGGTAGCATTGACGTGGATGGACCAGGACAGATTAGCAATTCAGGAGAAATGTGTACTAAATATAACAAGAAGGAAGAAAGAAATGATGACCGCAGAAGTAGAGTTTGCGGCAACTAAAACAAAAAGAATGTCAATTCACTGAAAACATGCAAAGCATGAGAAGGGAGAAATCGTTATCAAATGTTGTTAGAAGGGAATCATAGAATTTCACTATAGAATCTTAGAATTTACAGTGGAAGGCCATTCGGTCCATAGAGTCTGCACCGGCACCTAGAAATGAAAATGCTAACCATCTCTACCTTGGCCCCGTTGATGCTGACAGGGGTGTGTACAGTACTTTGCTTCCTGAAGTCAACGACCAGCTCTTTAGTTTTGCTGGCATTAAGGAATAGATTATTGTTGCTGCACCACTCCACTAGGTTATCTATCTCCCTCCTGTATTCTGACTCGTCATTATTCGAGATCCGGCCCACTATAGTCGTATCATCAGCAAACTTGTAGATGGAGTTGGAACCAAATTTTGTCACACAGTCGTGTGTGTACAGGGAGTAGAGTCGGGGGCTACGTACGCAGCCTTGTGGGGCCCTGTTATTGAGGACTATTGTGGAGGAGGTGTTGTTGTTTATTCTTACTGATTGTGGTCTGTGGGTCTGAAATGCGAGGATCCAGTTTCAGAGTGAGGAGCCAAGACCTAGGTTTTGGAGCTTTGATATGAGCTTAGCTGGGATTATGGTGTTGAAGGCTGAGCTGTAGTCAATAAATAGGTGTCTGATATGGAGTCCTTGTTGTCGAGATGCTCTAGAAATGAATGTAGGGCCAGGGAGATGGCGTCTCTGCCTGATTTGCTGCTTTGTCTAGTTCTCTCTGGCATGACTTCCTTCAATTGGGAAGTTTCATTTTCCAATCTTTTCCTTTCGTCTTGTGCATCACCAATCTGCTCCTTGGACCTGAGCAGTTCTTTATTTAATGCAGCCACTTTCTCCTCCGCTTGTAGTTTGCACTCAGTCTCCATCTGTTGCAGTTTTGTCTGAGCCAATTCCAGCTCCATCTCCTTTATCTTGATATTCATCTGAAGTACCCTTAGGTGAGCTGACAATTGTAAGTGGCTCCTCTTAATAGAAGAGTTCTCTGCAAGGACGGCACAGTGGTGCAGTGGCTAGCACTGCTGCCTACAGTGCTGAGGACCCGGGTTCAATTCCGGCCCTGGGTCACTGTCCGTGTGGAATTTGCACATTCTCCTCGTGTTTGCATGGGTTTCGCCCCCACAACCGAAAGATATGCAGGGTAGGCAGATTGGCCATGCTAAATTGCCCCTTAATTGGGAAAAAATAATTGGTAGTCTAAAATATTTCTTTTAAGTTCTCTGCAGAGATCACAGTCTTCAAACTGTTTCCGAATTCATTAGAACTCAGCTTTATTTTCCAACGGTTGCCTTCCCAATCTCTCATTCAGTTGAGAACTGATTTGTTTGTATCCGATGATTAAGTTCTCCTTCTTGGTTTCTGATTCTCATTCTCAATATGTCCAACTATTACTTTTGGTCCATTTGTCTCATGTGAATATTGCTCCATCTGCATTCCAACCTTGATTTCCAACTCTTTACTGAACACATCGGAGTTCTTCCTCAAACCACTGCAGTTTTTCTTCTGCCAGAATAACTTTCTCTTGTCGAAGAAAGTCACAATCATTCTTTAGTCCAATACTCTACGTTTGCAATCCATTCAGTTTATCCGTTTCAGACTTTCTTCCAAGGTGAATCCATGATTCACATTGAATCATGGATGCACCTTGTGTGGCATGGTGGCACAGTGATTAGCACTGCTGCCTCACAGCTCCAGGGAGCCAGCCTCGAGTGACTGACCGCGTGGAATTTGCACTTCCTCTCCGTTTCTACATGAGTTTCCTCCACAAAGATGTGTAGGTTAGGTTGATTGGCCACGATAAATTGTCACTTAGTGCCCAAAAGGTTAGGTGTGGTTACTGGGTACAGGGATAAGGTGGAGGCATGGGCTTAAATAGGGTGTTCTTTCTGGCGCAGACTCTATGGACCGAATGGCCTTCCTCTGCACTGTAAATTCTAAGATTCTATAGTGAAATTCTATGATTCCCTTCTAACAAAATTTGGTAACGATTTCTCCCTTCTCATGCTTCGCATTTTTTCAGTGAACTGACATTCTTTTTGTTTCAGTTGCCGCGAACTCCACTTCTGCGGTCATCATTTCTTTCTTCCTTCTTGTACACATTTCTCCTGAATTGCTAACTTGTTCCAACAGTTGTGTTCTCTCTTTGGGATTGTCCATTTCTAAGTCCTCCTCAGCACCCTGAACACTGGACAGTTTCTGCCTCTCTGTAGAATGCCAATTTCTCCAGTTCATTTGTGGTTTCCACACGACTGGTAGTTCGATCATTCAATTGGATCTCTAGAGAATTCCCAATAACGACTCTGGTAAATGACACTTTGGCTCTGATTTCTGCTTCAACAGTACGGTAATTCTTGCATTAGATGATACAGGATGTACTACATGAGCGCCATGGAACAAATCTTCCATGCATTTCACTCTGAGACTAGTAGTTCTCTCACCCATCACAAAACTGATAACCTCCATTACATGGGATTTCCTTGGCTCTTCGAATTCTATGCTATGACCACCGTTGCTGAGTTCTGCTCGTGCCTTTTCTCTCAACACTTTCTTCCTTTTATTCACATCTTCATGCTCGAACTCTAGTCCCTTCACCACTTGCTGGTGAACGTTGTTTCTTATTTGCCCTAGTATATTTCCGAGCTACTTCCACCTTTTTCATAGTGCTTGTTTTTTTTTCTTTGCTTTGATATAGCTGGGCCATTTCTCATTTACATTACAGTCATAAACTTTTACCTCATTTTCCATTTGCTGTAGTTCTCAGTGAAGTCTATGCAACTCTCTTTTTAATTCTTATTACTTGTTCCGCTGTGGGTTGCTTTACTTTCTGACTGACTACAGCTTTATCATTTGCTTGTAATTTATTGCCAAAACTCTTAAGGAACTTCTCATTACAATACAACAGGATGGCTGTAACTGAGCCTTGCTTGCTTTCAGCTCTTCATTTTGTAATTTAAGTGCCCTCTTTCGGTGCCCTCCTCTGAGGCCCTACAGAGCCATCCTTCTGGAGAGTCTTTCACTGCCTAGTCTGAGTCAGGCGTTGCCTCTCCTTTGAGGTCTTAATTTCCTCCACTGAGGTCTTGCTTTGTTTACGGACCTCCTTTTTAGAGATGCCCTCTACCTAAGGTCCTGGGCCTCGTCCTTTGTTCCTTCTTGTGGTTCTTGCATTAAATGTTGTACAACTTTAAATCCATTACCGCTTTAAGACTCAACTTTGTTTTAACTGCCACGGCTGCAGTTTCTCTCTGTGTGTCGGTGTCTTTTCCCACACAGAGAGAAACGGTTTTCTTAGTCCTTTTCGGGTGTCTGGAGGGTGAGTTTTCCGTTCCTTCGCCTGATACCGTTATTTTGATAATTTCACTGGTAGCTGCCGTGCTGTCCGATCAGGACCATTATCTTCTTTTAAAAAAGACTTCTTAATTTCTTTTGGGTTTTTTTCAGCAGGCAGAGGACCTATTTTGTTACCCAACTGCCAATCTTCACTGCTTGCAGTCCCTCTGTGCAGGGGTCACTACCCAGACACCCTGCAGGTTTTGTTCAGATTGGGAGGTGGGGGAAAGTTTCGGTTTCTCACTTGGCCACGTTTCTGGGACAAGCCTTGCTTTTTTAAAATCGTTTTTTTATCGTTTAAGCCTCTGAATTTTTCTCACTGCACCAAATCTCTGCCTACTATTTCTTCTTTTTAAATCTGGACCACAGCTCTCTTCCAGCTGGGTATATAATCATTTTACTTCAAACACTGTCCTTTTTTTTTTAGCTTCGCTTTCGCTCCAATGTTACTCTCCATGCTCCGGAAGACCAATCTCTCTTCATTTTAATTTTCTATATCTTTCCAAACCTCTTGACTCGCCGGCCACACCGGGTCCGTTACTCTGTCTGCCCCTCAGGCTCTGGCACTACCTCGCCCACTCTCTCTGAGTCTATTCCCCCAAAATTGGGTGGGTATCCCTCTTTTCCAAACTTCAATTAGTTTGACGACTCACAGGTTGACTGTGCCATCCAATTGATCCACCTCGTCGGCAATATACTATGTAGTGTGGCACACTTCTCGTGTTGTCACGAGTCTTCAGACTTTATTAGGAACAAGAAGGCATTTATTAATAAAGATAAAATTGGTACAGGAGTTCGCAGCACTGATCTACAGCTCCAATCCTTACATGTTTAGTGTGGTAAACCACTGTTGCACCTGTATTAGGTGATGTACGGTAGGACCTGTACTACAGGTCGGTAGTCCCTGCCTGCTGGCTCCGCCCAGTAGGCGGAGTATAAATATGTGTCCTCCGTGCAGCAGCCATTTCGCCAGCTGCTGTGGGAGGTCACACATCTTAGAACAGTAAAGCCTCAGTTGTATTCAACTTTCGTCTTTGTCCAATTGATCGTGCATCAATTTATTGCTCTAAGATTTTCAGAAGATGGACCTCCGTATCAAGCCGGATCGCCTGCAGCTGGATCCGCAATCAAGCGACGCCAAAAAGGACTTTCAGCACTGGCTAGCTTGTTTCGAGGCGTACATCAGGTCTGCACCAGACCCTGTTCCGGAGGCCCAGAAAATACAGATACTGAACTCGAGGTTGAGCTCCAATGTCTTTCCGCTGATCCAGGACGTGCCGAACTACCACAAAGCCATGGCGCTATTTAAAGAAAATTACGCCCAGCGGACGAACACGCTCTTCGCCAGACACGTACTCGCCACTCGCTCTCAGCTCCCTGTTGAGTCCATAGAAGACTTCTGGCAGGCCCTAATCCCACTAGTCCGGGACTGTGACTGTCAGGCCGTTACGGCCACTGAACATTCTAACCTCCTTATGCGGGACGCTTTTGTTACGGGGATTGGGTCGGACCTCATACGCCAGCGACTTTTAGAAGGGGCCACGCTCGATCTCGCAGAGACAAAGAAGCTAGTGCTCTCTATGACGGTCGCCTCACGCAATATTCAGGCCTATGCCCCCAGCCGCTCGGCCCACCCCTCCTACACATCGTGGACCCCACAGGCGGCCGCCCCAGCGGGGGCTTTAGCCAGCCAATACGCCTGCGCCACGCGCCAGCCAGCTAACCCCGGGGGTCCCCGATGTTACTTTTGCGGCCAGCAAAAACACCCCCGCCAACGCTGCCCGGCCTGTGCTGCCCTTTGTAAGGCTTGCGGTAAGAAGGGGTACTTTGCCGCAGTGTCCCAGGCCTGCGTAGTCACCGCTATCGCCCCCACCCCCCTCATTTACGCAAAGTGGGCGCCGCCATCTTCTCCCCCTCAGACCAAGAGTGGCCAGTGGGCGCTGCCATCTTCTCCTCCGCGCAACACGTGCGGCCCATGGGCACCGCCATCTTATTCAACCCCTGCCAGTGCAGCCCATGGGCGCCGCCATTTTGTCCTCCCCAAGATCTTCAGGCGCCGCCATCTTGTCTTCCCCACAGAACATGGGCACCACCAGCGTTCCAGGACCCGTGCCCACCGGGCACCCCATCACCCGACACCAACGACGACCAACCACGACTCGCCTCAGTGACCATCGACCAGTCTCGTCCGCACAACCTGGCCACCGCATCAACCAGCGTTAAAATCGATGGACACGTGACCTCTTGCCTGCTGGACTCCGGGAGCACCGAAAGCTTCATCCACCCGGATACGGTAAGGAGCTGCTCCGTCGCGGTACACCCCGCCAATCAAAGACTCTCCCTGGCCTCCGGATCCCATTCTGTGGCGATCCGGGGGTACTGTACGGTCACACTCGCGGTCTAGGGCGTAGAATTCAGCGGTTTCCGCCTCTACGTCCTTCCTAACCTCTGCGCTGCCCTACTACATGGCCTGGACTTCCAGTGTAACCTCCAGAGCCTAACCCTGAAATTCGGCGGGCCCCTACCACCCCTTACTGTGTGCGGCCTCGCGACCCTAAAGGTCGATCCACCTTCCCTCTTCGCAAATCTAACCCCGGAATGCAAACCCGTCGCCACTAGGAGCAGACGACACAGCACCCAGGACAGGACCTTCATCAGGTCCGAGGGACAGCGGCTGCTTTGGGAAGGTATCATCGGGGCCAGAAACAGCCCCTGGAGAGCCTAAGTGGTAGTAGTTAAAACTGGGGAGAAGCACAGAATGGTCAAGGACTACAGCCAGACCATCAATCGGTACACGCAGCTCGACGCGTACCGCCTCCCACACATATCTGATCTGGTCAATCAGATTGCACAGTACCGGGTCTTCTCAACGGTAGACCTCAAAGCCGCCTACCACCAGCTCCCCATCCGTAAGGCAGACCGTCCATACACTGCCTTTGAGGCAGACGGTCACCAATATCACTTCCTCAGGGTTCCCTTCGGCGTCACCAACGGGGCCTCGGTCTTCCAAAGGGAGATGGACCGAATGGTCGACCGGTACGGTTTGTGGGCCACCTTCCCATACCTAGACAACGTCACCATCTGCGGCCACGATCAGCAGGACCACGATGCCAACCATGCCAAATTTCTCCACACCGCCACTCTCCTAAACCTCACCTACAAGAAGGAGAAGTGTGTGTTCAGCACGAACCGCTTAGCCATCCTTGGCTATGTGGTCCAGAATGGGGTTCTGGAGCCCGATCCCGACCGCATGCGCCCCCTAATGGAGCCCCCCCCCTCTGTCCCAAGGCCTTCAAACGCTGCCTGGGGTTATTTTCATACTACGCCCAGTGGGTCCCAAACTATGTGGACAAGGCCCGCCCACTCATACAGTCCACCCCTTTTCCCCTGACGGCCGAGGCACAACAGGCCTTCGCCCGTATCAGAGCCGATATCGCCAAGGCCGCGATGCACGCAGTAGACGAGATGCTGCCATTTCAAGTGGAGAGCGACGCATCAGACGTCGCCCTAGCCGCCACCCTCAATCAGGCAGGCAGGCCCGTGGCATTCTTTTCCCGCACCCTTCATGCCTCAGAAATTCGGCACACATCCGTAGAAAAAGAGGCCCAAGCTATCATTGAAGCTGTGCGGCATTGGAGGCATTACCCAGCCAGCAGGAGATCCACTCTCCTCACTGACCAATGGTCGGTAGCCTTCAAGTTCAATAACACACAGCGGGGCAAGAGCAAGAATGATAAGATCCTGAGGTGGAGGATCGAGCGCTCCACCTACAATTATGAGATTTTGTATCGCCCCGGCAAGCTGAATGAGCCCCCAGACACCCTATCCCAAGGTACATGTGCCAGCGCACAAGTTGATCGACTCCGGGCCCTGCACGACAGCCATTGTCACCCAGGAGTCACACGGTTGTACCATTTCATACAGGCTCGCAATCTGCCCTACTCCGTCGAGGAAGTACGGACAATCACCAGGGACTGCCAGGTCTGTGCGGAGTGCAAACCGCAATTCTACCAGCCAGACCGTGCGCGCCTGGTGAAGGCCTCCCACCCCTTTGAATGCCTTAGCGTGGATTTCAAAGGGCCCCTCCCCTCCACCGACCGTAACACGTATTTTTTCAGTGTGGTCGATGAGTACTCCAGATTCTCCTTCGCCATCCCATGCCCCGACATGACGCCTGCCACCATCATCAAAGCCCTCAACACAATCTTCACTCTGTTCGGTTTCCCCGCCTACATCCACAGTGACAGGGGATCCTCATTCATTGTGATGAGCTGCGTCAGTTCCTGCTCAGCAGGGTTTTCGCCTCCAGCACGACGACCAGCTATAACCTCTGGGGAAATGGATAGGTAGAGAGGGAGAACAGGACGGTCTGGAGGGCCGTCCAACTGGCCCTACGGTCCAGAAACCTCCCGGTCTCCCGCTGGCAGGGGACGTCCTCCCTGATGCACTACACTCCATTCGGTCACTACTGTGCACCGCCACTAACAACACACCCCATGAGCATCTCTTTGCCTTCCCCAGGAAGTCCACATCCAGGGTGTCGCTCCCAACTTGGCTCGCAGCTCCAGGACCTGTCCTTCTCCGTAGGCACGTCCAACTCCACAAGGCGGACCCGTTGGTGGAGAGGGTGCAGTTGCTCCATGCGAACCCCCAGTATGCCTACATGGCGTACCCCGACGGCCGCCAGGATACTGTCTCCCTCAGGGACCTGGCACCAGCAGGTTCCACAAACAAACACACCTCTGGCCTGGCTCCATCTCCCCCCCCCTCCCCAGCCGCTCCCAGCAGCAACCCCCCCAGGACCATCCGTCCTCCCCCTGCCCACGCCCGAGGATAAAGATGATTACGGTACGCTCCCGGAGTCACCGAAGGCCAGACCAGCATTGGCATCGCCGCCACCACTGCACCGCTCCCAGCGGCACACCAAGGCCCCGGACCTGTTAAACCTCTAACTGGTTCACTGGACTTCAAAATAAATCTTTTTCCCGCAAATATTGTATATGAAAATTCAATTGCTGTATATAGTTCTCCACCACCCCCGCCACACTCAATTTTAACAGGGGGTGAATGTGGTAAACCACTGTTGCACCTATATTAGGTGATGTACGGTAAGACCTGTAATACAGGTACGGCTGTAGTCCCTGCCCGCTGGCTCCGCCCAGTAGGCATAGTATAAATATGTGTGTCCTCCGTGCAGCAGCCATTTCACCAGCTGCTGTGGGAGGCCACACATCTTCGAGCAATAAAGCCTCAGTTGTCTTCAACTCTCGTCTTTGTCCAATTGATCGTGCATCATTTAGTACATGGCTTCCAGATATATTCCGACAGAGAGAATTCCACCCTCTGGGGTGATCATTCACTCCCTGTTCTCATTGGTCCCTCAAGTCAGGCAACCGTCTTCTGCTGCACTGACAATTGGAGGCCTTTCTACATTTCCTGACCACCGGCAGTAAGATCAGGCTGCTTGTTGGAGCAAGGCGCGGCAATGGTTGAAAGTCGGAAAACAAAAAGAATTTAAAAGATAGGAAGACTCAGCAGGTCAGGCAGCATCCATGGAAGCAACAAAAGTTAGCCAGTCAATATATGAAAATGAAATGAAATGAAAAGAAAATCGCTTATTGTCACAAGTAGGTTTCAATGAAGTTACTGTGAAAAGCCCCTAGTCGCCACATTCCGGCACCTGTTCGGGAAGGCTGTTACGGGAATTGAACCGTGCTGCTGGCCTACCTTGGTCTGCTTTCAAAGCCAGCGATTTAGCCCAGTATGCTAAGGTTAGACCTCTGGGTTTTCAGTTGGCTGTTGGAATGGGAGTAAGAGTCAGATCTGAAATAAGTGAATCTGAAGCAGCTACACCATTCAAATCCAGGCATTGCCTCTTCGCAAGGATATAGTTGCCAGTTGGAGAGCAACTTTGCAAGAATTGTGCATAGACTAGAGGTTTGTACTCCTTTCCGTACAGAAGACTTGGGGCAGGATTTTCAGGCCCTTTCCATTGGCAGGATCTTCTGGTCCCACTGAAGGCAACCCCTCTGTTGCAGGTTCCCGGTGGCAGGGCAGCAAGGCAGGCAAAACGTAATAGATATCTACGAGACTGGAAAATCCCACCGACAGCCAATGGTGATCCCCCTCCACTGCTGGAAAACATGCAGCATTGCGGGGGGGTGGCGTTTTAATTGCAGTGTTTAAGGTGATATAAAGCATTGGATAGAGTAGATAGAAATGATTTCCTCTGGTGGGGGATTCCAGAAAAAGGGAGCATAACCTTAAAATAAGAGCTTGGCACTCAGGTGTGAATCAGGATGTACTTCTTCACCTAAAGGGCACAGGAAACTGATGGAGTCAAATGAACATCTCAAACTGGGATTGATGACTTTTGCTCGGCAAGACTATAGGGGCTATGGAACCAATGTTGTAGATGGAGTTAAAATGCAGATCGGTCATGATATTATTGAATGACAGAACAGACTTGAGGGACTGAATGGTCTCCTTCAGTTCCTAAGTGTTGGTTTATGAAGGAGGCTAGTGTGGACATATGGGACATGAGCAGAAGTTGTCGCTGCATGTTTTTGTCATTGCTGTTCCAGATGCTTGCCAATGCTGCTCCTAAACACATGCTGAATTATGCATCATTATCTAGGATATCTCCAAAGCCTCTGCCATGGTCATGGAATTGTGCACTCTTTGATAAAGTACCAACAGTGATGGTTCATCCTCAAGGCTACTTTCCATTCATTCAGGAATGATGATAACGTCACTGGGCAACTCTTTTCCTTCTTTTCATTAAGTTCTTCCACTCCACATGGGACTCTGTCTACTCTTACTGATGACCCTATTTTACATTTATCAGGCATCTGTTGGTCACATGACTCATCACAGTGAATCATTTCATCTTGTTCCCCACCATAGCCGTGGAAGCAATGGCAATCTTATTTCAGCACACAAGTTCATTGATCAAGCAATGAAGGAGGTCATATAACTTTGTGCAAATAATGTTCAGGATATTGGCCCCCCTGAATTGGAAGTTCAGGGGGTGCCCCAAATTGGCAGATGCAGGAACGGATGTGAAACCTGATCCTGCCTGAGGTTGCATTGCTAATGAGGTATTATGCTGCCTGGCCAATTAACATCTATTGAGCGAGAAACAAGCTTTGTGAGTGGCTGAGTGCTGCTGGGGAAGACGGTGGGCGCTGAGTAAAGGGAGCGTGTGGGCTGACTCTTCTAACGTGCTCCCTCAGTGGGACAGCTGCTGCAAAGCTGTCTCAGGGAGCTGCTGACCTGTAAAAAATAAACACCAATGGAACAACTATGTCTCCAGCGTCTAGGCAGCACAATCATACACAGATCACAGTCCCCAGACACAATTCTTAATTTTATTTGAGCCCTGATCTTTCATCCTACCCTGGATCGAGGTTTCAGCTTAAACGTAAAGGCCACCTTGCCAATCGGTCCATTTGCCAACCGTAGATGCAGACAGGCAATGTTAAATACCAGTCAATTGTTGTTTAATTGGCACCTTCCCATTGCTTGCCATTTCAACACAAGACCCTGCTCCCATGTCCACATGTTTTTCCTTGGCCTGCTGCAATATTCCAGTGAAGCTCAACGCAAACTGGAGTAATAGCATCTCATCTCCCAGTTAGGCACACTACAACCTTCCGCTCTCAACATCAAAATCAACAACTTCAGATGATTAGCTCTACTCCACCTCGAGCCCTTTGTTTTCATTCCATTTCATTTTAACTATCTTATACCTTTTCTTTCTTTCTTGTCTTTATATATATTTTCCCCCCATTCTTTCTTCTTATCTTAACCCCCCTTTCCTTACCTTTTCTCCCTTTGCTTCCCCTTTCCTCCTCCTTTTCTCATTTTACCTCTCTCCCACCCATGTCCTCCCTCTCCCCACATCTACATCTGTCACAGCTTACCCTCTGATCTTAGATTCTCTGTTGTTTGGCCTTTCATACTGTTCATTCTCTCTGGGGACTGCCATTAGCACTCTTTGCCCTTGATGTCTGTGGCTATTAGCACTTTTTCTCTTGGTTTCTGTGGCTATGACTCATCTTTTATTCCCTCATCCTACAATATAAATATCTACTACTTTCTATGCCTTTTAGCTTTGACAAAAGGTCACCTGGACTCAAAATGGTAGCTCTTTATCCCCCTTACAGATGCTGCCAGACCTGCTGAGATTTCCCAGCATTTTCTCTTTTGGTTTCAGATTCCAGCATCCGCAGTAATTTGCTTTTATCCACTGCTTAATTTAAATTGCCTTTTGATTGTCAGCGCGCTACGACTCTCACACCCACCTGCCAAACGAAATATCACACAAGGGAGTGATGGTGTCGGGACACCCAACCTCTTCACGTGCAAATAAGAAATGTAAAATTCTGGCCGGAGACTTTACATGGGCAGTGTCTGAATGTTAGGAAATAATAAGCTGTACTTTTGGAAATGCACTTTTATGTTGCGAAACCATTGTAAGTTTTAAGTATATAGTTATATCTTTGTCAATAATATTAGCATTTGTAATGTGCTTTCAAGTGTAGATGGAATTAAATTGGGACATTATTAAACATAATTTCTTCTGGACTTCAAATTATTGACGGTCGAAATGATTCCCTGCTATTATTAAGGTATGTTGAGGATTTTAAAAACTTTTTTTTGCTATTTCTTTTAAACAATTAATGCTATAGTTATTGACTCATTTAAGGAACAATTGTATAATTTTAAAAATTATTTAAGATGATTATTATTCAATATTTAAGTGAACATAGATTTTGCTATTTGTTTTAAATCTATGAAACTATATAATTCAACAATATATTATCTAGCTTTACGTGTGGCGTCCTGAAAAGTATTTGTATATTTTAATTTATAATATGGCAACTCTAAATTTCATTATAAAGAAGAGAAGTCAGAACTTCACGGACGATGAGTTAGAT
This sequence comes from Scyliorhinus torazame, assembly GCF_047496885.1. Taxonomy (NCBI): domain Eukaryota; kingdom Metazoa; phylum Chordata; class Chondrichthyes; order Carcharhiniformes; family Scyliorhinidae; genus Scyliorhinus; species Scyliorhinus torazame. The sequence continues at coordinate 139,453,861 of NC_092713.1, forward strand.
TCATGGTGTATATATCTTAATAGATAAATTAATCTAATTTAAGTAAAACTTAAAATCCTAGGGAGCAATCTGACGAAAAGAAAACAGAGTGCGTTCTGGGACAGATTAGAGGGGTCGTTCCAAGTACTGAAGCGCCAGGAACGAACCTGCTATTTAATGGCAATCTGGGGGGGGGTTTCGGCCTCAGCGGGGAACGTCCCGCCGAGGCCGCACTCAGTTACATTTCCTCCACTGAGGAGCTGCGCTCGTCAATGTAGGAAGAGATCTGGATGCTATTTAAAAATGGTGCACCGGTCTCTTGATCAATGATCCCCCATCCCAGCCAAAAGCAGCTCAGTGCAAAAGAGGAAATGAAAGCACCTAGGGCAGGATTTGTGTTGAGGGGGAAGGGGGGTCATCCAATGGGCTTTGGGAGGCACCTCAGTTATGCACTGACCCACTGTGGGGGCCAGCGCATCAGGGCCATGTTTGGGGAAACTTGCACCAAATCCCGCGGGGAGAATTTTCCACTGTGGGGGTCAGTGCATAATGGAGGGGGGTGGGGGCGGTACTCAACGTTCCAAGCCATTAATCAGATGCAAATAGACTACTGCAGGGCTTGTAGCTCACTGCTGCCACCAGTGGAGGACTGAAGCATCAGAATGAGATTTGTGCCCGGCCTCGATCCCGATTTTTGGCTGACGCTCCATTCTCCGCCCGATCGGGAAATCCACTCCCGGCGTCAGGCAATGGATAATCCACCCCTTGTTTTTTTGATTGGTGTTCATCATTGGTATTTTTTTGCCTTGTCTACTTGAAATATGTTATTCGGTTATAATTATCTAAAATTTAAATATCACATTTGATGTTTGAATGAGAATTTTCAGAAGTTTAAGGGAAAACATTTATTAATAAATATAGTCTTAAAAATACAAAATTGTTGATGCCATGTTAACATTTCAACTGCATTATGACATTTCATTTAATAACTACCTCAACTTTTCTAAATTTTGTGCAATAAAATATATTTTTTCACTTTAACACAACGATCAATAAAATATTTTTTCAAACTTTAACACAATGGTTCTTTGTATTTTTATATATAGAGCAGGGTGGGAAGGGAACCGCGGGAGGGGATGGGGTGAGGGTACAATGTCCAAAAGCTGCCAGGTGATCTCGAACAGCCTTTAAGTTACGTGATGCCTGGGCTTCCTCACCTGCACCAGCAGATATGCCCACATCAGGCTCCATGTTGCCCTCCTTCAGTTCCTCCATTTCTGATGGCATGTCATCTTCTGGGGGAATGCTCAGTCCATGCTGAAGGACAAATTTGTGTAATGTGCAACACAATACAACTATTGTGAGTTTAATCTTCACTGTTAAGGCAGTGCAGCAATTAGAGTTCAGCTTCAGGTCTTCCTTCAACATTTCACAAAGGTGTCTGATTGCTTCCTTGCTGAAGTGTAGTCTTCTGGCCCAGATAGAATCAGAGAAAAATTACAGCACAGAAGGAGGCCATTAGGCCCATCTTGTTCATGTCAGCCCTAGGACACCTAGCCGCCCTTTCTAATCCCACCTTCCTGTATCCGGTCCATAGCCCTGTAGCTTAGAGCACTTAAGATGCAGATCCAGGTACCTTTTAATTTATGGTCTCTGCCTCCACCACCAACTCGGGCAGCAAATTCCAGACATTCACTACACTCTGCGTAAAATATGTTTTCCTCATGTCCCCGCTACACCTTCTGCCACTCATCTATATCTATGTCCCCTGATTCTAAAATTCTCCACCAGAGGAAACCATTTCCAGTCCATCGTATCTCTTCCCCTCATAGTTCCCCTCAATTAAGTCACCCCTCAGTCTTTTTTGTCCAAGGTAAATAACACCAATCTATCTAATCTCTCATTGTAGCCACACTTTTCTAGCCTTGGAAGCATTTTTGTAAACCTCTTCTGCACTCTTTCCAGAGAAATTATGTCCTTCGTGTAATGTGGTGTCCAGAACTGCATAATATTCCAGTGGTGGCCTCACCAGTGTTTTATACAATTCTAACATTATATCCTTACTTTTATATTCTATATCTCTGCCAATGAAAGAGAGCATTCCGTGTGCTTTCTTAACAACCTTGTCTACTTGAACTGCTACTTTTAGGGACCTGTGTACTTGTATGCCAAGATCTCTCTTTTCATCTACCCCTTTTAGTATATTCCCATTTATTGTATCCTCCATACAACTGTTCGACCCTCTAAATGCATGACCTCACACTTCTCTGTGCTAATTCCATCTGCCACTTTATCGCCCACTCCAACAATGCATCTATATATTTTTGAACGTTATAGCTATCCTCTACACTGTCCACCATTCGGCCAATCTTTGTGTCATCTGCAAATTTCCCAATCATGCTAGCTACGTTCATGTCCAAATCTTTAATATATAGCACAAACAGTAAGGGTCCCAAAACCGAGCCCTGTGAAACACTACTTGAAACAACTTTCCAATTGCAAGGGCAGCCATCGACCATTACTCTTTGTTTCCTGTTACTAAGCCAACTTTTTATCCAGTTTGCCACATTGTGTTGTATTCCATGGGCTTTCACTTTCTTGACCAATCTGCCATGTGGGCTTTGTCAAATGCCTTGCTAAAATCCATGTACACCACATCCACTACACTACCTTCATCAACCCTTCTTGTCACTTTCTCAAAGAATTCGGTCAAATTTGTGAGGCAAGACCTTGCTTTAACAAATCCATTCTGACTATCCCTGACTTTCTATCTGACAGTTAAACCTATCTCTCAGGATTGATTCTACTAATTTGCCCACCACTGACATAAGACAATTGGCCTATAGTTGTTTGGCATTTCCTTCGATCCCTGTTTAAACAATATTACAATTCTAACATTGTATCCTTACTTTTATATTCTATATCTCTGCCCATGAAGGAGAGCATTCCGTGTGCTTTCTTAACAACCTTGTCTACTTGAACTGCTGCCTTTAGGGACCTGTGTACTTGTATGCCAAGATCTCTCTTTTCATCCACCCCTTTTAGTATATTCCCATTTATTGTGTACTCCATACAACTGTTTGCATTTCTCCAGTCCTCCAGTATCTCCCCTGCATCTAGTGAGGATTGGAAAATTGTCCTCAGAGCATCTGCTATCTCCTTCCTGACCTCCTTCAGTAGCCTCAGAAACAATCCATCTGGCTCTGGTGACTTATCAACTTTCAAGGATTTCAATCTTTTGAGTACTTCCTTTCTCTTTATGATTACCCAGTCCAATATCTCAGTGTTCCTCCTGGACTACTATATCTGCATCATCCATTTCCTTTGTAATCACAGAGGCAAAATATTCATTTAAAACCCTTCCCACAGCCTCTGCATCTACATACAAGTTCCCCTCTTCATCTTGATAGGTCCCACTTTCCTTAACTAACCTTTTACCATTAATATATTGGGAAAACATCTTTGGGTTTTCTTTAACTGTACATGCTAATTTTTTTTCATGCCCTCTCTTTAACTTCCTTATTTCCTTTTTGACTCCGTCACTGCACTTTCTATACTTGTCTGGGCTATCTGCAGACCTTTGTTCTTTATGCCTATCATACGCTTTCTTTTTCTGTTTGATCTTCCCTGTATTCCTCTAGACAACTGGTGGGTCTAGATTTAGCAGTACCACTCTTATTTTTGAAGGGGACATGTCTACTTTGCACCTTTAGGATCTCTTCTTTTAGTGCTTCCCACTGGTTTTCTACAGATTTATCCTCTAACAATGTTGGTCAGTTCACCTCAGCCAAGTCCCTTCTCATTTCTACAAAATTTGCCTTCCCCCAGTTCAAAATGTTTACTCCTGCTTTATCTCTGTCCTTTTCCATGGTGATACTGAATCTAACTGAATTGTGATCACTGTCCCTTATATGGTCGGCAATTGTCACTTCACCCACTTGCCCTACGTCGTTCCCCAAGACTAGGTCCAAAATTGCATCTCGTCTCATTGGATTTGTCACTAATTGGGTGAAAATCTTTTCCTGGACACACTGCATGAATGTTTCTACCTCAGTTTTCGTTATATTGTTTGATTCCCAGTTGATATTGGGATAGTTAAAGTCTCCTACTATTATTGCGCTCTTGTTCTTACCGGCAGAGATTTGCACACATATTTACTCTTCTATCTCCCTTTCACAATTTGGGGGTCTGTAGTATACTCCCAGTAGTGTGACTGCCCCTTTTTTATTTCTAAGTTCAACCCATAAAGCCTTGTTTGTTGACCCATTTAGTATGTCATCCCTTCTCACAACCGGAATGGATTCCTTAACCATTACTGCTACTGCCCCTTTTTTTTTAATCTCCCCTCTGTCCTGCCTGAAAACTCTTTATTCAGGGATATTGAGCTGCCAATTTTGCCCCTCCTTTAGCCAAGTTTCTGTTATAGCAATAACATCCTGCTGCCTTGTGTCTAACAGGGCTCTTTACTCATCTACCTTGTTTATAATACTTGCATTGAAGTGCAAACTGTTTAAACCCACCATTTTCCCTTCCTGGACTCTTTAAAAAACTTGCTTCTCCTGTAATTTAAAGTCTATCATTACCTCTTCTATATCACTAGCTAAAGTTCTACCTCTATTTTCCTGATTTAAATTTGACCTATCTGATCCTGACTCCTGGGATCCCACCCCACTGCCACACTAGTTTAAACACTCCCAAATAGAACTAGCAAAAGCCCCCTCTAGGATATTGGGCCCAGCTCTGCCTGGGTGCAACCCGTCTGGTTTGTACAGGTGGCACTTGCCCCAGAACCGATCTCAGTGCCTCAAGAATCTGAATCCCTCCCGGCTACACTATCTCTCCAGTCATGCATTCAACTGATCCATCCTCCTATTACTGCTCTCTCTAGCGTTTGGAGCTTGGAGTAATCCTGCATTTTAGTTTATCTCCTAAATTCCTGTACTCGGCTTGCAGGCCATCATCCTTTAGTTTGCCTATATTGTTGGGACCAACATGCACCACAACCACTGGCTGTTCACCTTCTCTCCCCACAATGTCTTGCAGCCACTCCGTGACATCCAGACCCTGGCACCAGGGAGGCAACATATCATCCTTGATTCACGTTTGCGACCACAGAAGCGTCAGTCTGTGCCCCTAACTATTGAGTCCCCTATCACTGTAGCTCTGCCACTTATTTTTCTTCCACCCATCTGAGCAACAGAGCCACACATGGTGGTGTTGGCTGCTGCTGCTTTCCCCTGAGAGGCCACCCCCACCCCCGCCCCCCGCAACAGTATCCAAAGCAGTATATCTGTTTGAGAGGGGGGGTGACTACAAGGGCCTCCTGCACTGCCTTCCTGAGTCTTTTACTGAAATGAAAAATTGAAATGAAATGAAAATCGCTTATTGTCACAAGTAGGCTTCAAATGAAGTTACTGTGAAAAGCCCCTAGTCGCCACATTCCGGCGCCTGCTCGGGGAGGCTGTTACGGGAATCGAACCGTGCTGCTGGCCTGCCTTGGTCTGCTTTCAAAGCTAGCGATTTAGCCCTGTGCTAAACAGCCCCTGTTCCTGCTGGTCACCCATTCCCTCACCTGTGGTATGACCACCTTACTAAACGAGCTATCCACGACTTCCTCAGCATCGCAGATGCTCCACAGTGAGTCCACCTGCAGCTCCAATTCCGAAATCAGGTTCATTAGAAGCTACATTTGGACACACCTTCTGTATACATGGTGACCAGGGACACTGGAAGTGCCCCTCATTTCCCACATTGTGCACATGGAGCATATCACGGGTCTGAGGTTTCCTGCCATGATGTCCTTCTTGATGAAGCTAATTACTTCCTGAAAAGAAAGTTACATTAGCTAGGGGCCTTATTTACATTAGCTAGCGACCTTGTTTATTATGTAACACTTCTATTGTGATTCTCCACGTCAGTCTGTGCCCCCAACTATTCTATACTCTATACTCCTCTGACATCTCCTCTGACATTTCATATGATGTCCTTTGCCTGTACACTCTTAGGGATGGGGAATTGATCTTCTTCTTCGCCAGATGGATATGTAGCCTGCCTCTTCTCTCATGATCCCTGTGCCTACATCAAAGCCTCAAAAGAACTTCAGTGATTCGAAGAAGTAAAGAAAAAGAGGCAGTGGAGCATGACTAAATTCTGCAACACCTGTCAGACAGATAGTTCACAAGAGGTTTGCATTTGTCAACTGTCGTAATATACATCTATGTATACAATGGAGTGCAGACAGGCAGTGATTGACACACAGGATGACCAGTAAGCACACAGAACAGAGCAGCCAATCACCAGACAGGATACGACCACTATAAAGCCAGAGGGCACCAGTTTTCCCGCTCTCTCGGAACCCAGCCTCTGAGACAGTCAGAGTTGGTGAGCTGGCCAGTGCCTACACCATGTGGTAGCTAGTAAGTCTGGTTAGGCTAGTATCAGGTCTCCAGTCAAGTCAACGTAGTGTCAACCCACAGTTGAACATGTATAAAAGTTTAGATGTTAAATAAAATCGTGTTGCACCTTATCAAGTGTTGGAGGTCTGTCTCTCGCTAGACTGCATCAAGTGCAGTCCACATCAACCCAGCCTACCCAACACATCATGGTACCAGTGAGTGATGCTGAAAATTGACGGTCCTACCTAGAGTGAATCAGCGTTGACCAGCAAACAGACGGACCTACCTTGAGTGAATCAGCGTTGACCAGCAAAGAGCTATCGGGTGACATGGAAAACGTCCGCCCTCCTCCGCAGCTTCGCATCACCGGCAACCCCGGTGCAAATTGGAAGATCTTCAAACAAAAGTTCCAACTCTATCTAGAAGCCACCGACCTCGAGGCCGCATCAGACGCCAGGAAGATCGCACTATTCCTCTCCACAGCCGGGAACCATGCCACCCACATCTACAACTCCTTTACATTCGCTGAAGGCGAAGACAAGACAAAATTTAAAACAGTCCTACTGAAGTTCGACAGTCACTGCGACATTGAGGTGAATGAGAGCTTTGAACGGTACGTTTTTCAGGAGAGGCTTCAGGGTAATGATGAACCTTTTCAATCCTTTCTGACCCATCTCCGCATCCTCGCGCAGTCATGTAACTATGACTCGACCACTGATTCCATGATCTGGGATCAGATCGTTTTCGGGGTCCACTCCGATTCCCTTCTCCAGCTCCTGAAAGTCAAGCAGCTCACCCTCACCATCGCCATTGAAACGTGCGTTCTGCACGAACATGCTAACAATCAGTACTCCCACATCAGGGCGGCAGAAACGGAAAAGCTAACCTCCCACAAGGCGGAACGGATGCAGGCCATCGCACAAATGCAGGGCCTAAGTATCGACGAGAGTGGGCATTCCGCGCACTTTTCCCGGGCCCCTGCGCATGCGCACCACGACCGAGGGGACGGTGAGACCGACGACCAGACTGCGCAGGTGCGTACGTCGTTCATCCTCACTGCGCATGCGCGATGGCGCACGGAACGCGCTGACGTTGGCGTCATGACATGTCCGAATTGTGGCTCCGCCCATTTAAAGCGGCAATGTCCGGCAAAATCACGACGGTGTCTACAGTGTGGCAAGCTTGGCCACTACGCAGCCCTTTGCAGATCTGCTCCACTGCACAGCATCCAGCGATCCCAGCCATGGCGCAGAAGCATCCATTCAATACAGCAGGCCATGCCAGACTCCAACCCCGACAGCCCAACAGATCCTGATGCTGCGTGCCTCAAATCTCCATACCGGGTGGGCATCATTACGAAGCATGCACTGCCTTTCTCCAAGACATTGAAGCACCTCCCGATCCTCAGCGTGGATCCCATGAGTGGTGTGCTGTCCGCACAGTCAACAAAGCTCGCATCCGGTTCAAACTGGACACCGGCGCATTGGCGAACCTCATCTCCAAATCCGATCTGAACACCATCCGCGTCAGACCAAGCATTCTTCCACCGGCCTGCCAGCTCCTTGACTACAATGGCAATGCCATAGCTGCCAGTGGCTCATGCCAACTCTGAGTTTCCAATAAGTCATTTAAAGCGACACTGCGATTTGAGATCGTGGGACCTGACAGAGCATCCCTGCTCGGTGCTCAGGCCTGCAAACTCCAGAAACTGGTTCAGCGAGTCCACACCATGTCATCCTCACAGGCGACGGCCTCACCTGATGAGAACTTCCAGGCTGAAATTGATGACATCATCACGCAGTACCACAGCGTGTTCGACGGAATGGGCACACTCCCATACCGATACAAAATCCTGCTCAAACCAAACGCCACCCCTGTGATCCAAGCACCACGTCGAGTGCCAGCACCCCTCAATGACCGCCTCAAGCAGCAGTTACAGGACCTCCAGGACCAGGGCATCATATCAAAGGTCACAGAACCCACGGACTGGGTCAGCTCCATGGTCTGCGTCAACAAGCCGTCAGGGGAGCTTCGAATCTGCATCGACCCCAAGGATTTAAACCGCAACATCATGAGAGAACATTACCCGATACCAAAACGAGAGGAGTTGACCAGCGAGATGGCTCATGCCAAACTCTTTACGAAGCTGGACGCCTCCAAGGTGTTTTGGCATTTACAGCTGGATGCATCCAGTCGCAAGCTGTGCAAATTCACTACCCCGTTCGGTTGCTACTGCTACAACTGGATGCCTTTTGGCATCATCTCTGCCTCAGAGGTATTTCACCGCATCATGGAACAGATGATGGAGGGTATCGAGGGGGTTCGCGTGTATGTTGATGATGTCATAATCTGGTCCACAACTCCTCAAGAACACATCGATCGCCTCAAGCAGGTATTCCATAGGATCCATGAGCATGGCCTCCAACTCAACAGAGCCAAGTGCTCGTTTGATCAATCAGAAATCAAATTCCTTGGTGACCACATCTCGCAGCAAGGCGTGCGGCCAGATGCTGAAAGGTCTCGGTGATCAATGCCATGAAGACCCCAGAGGTCAAGAAGGCGGTCCTCCGCTTTCTAGGGGTGGTCATCTTCCTCGGGTAGTTAATTCCCAACATGGTGGCACACACCACAGCCCTCCCTCCGCCATTTTGTTAAAAAGTCGACGGAATTCCAGTGGCTGCCTGCTCATGAGAACGAATGGCGTGCACTCAGGGCAAAAGTCACCACAGCCCCGGTTGTGGCGTTCTTCGACCCGACCAAAGAGACAAAAATATCCACTGACGCGAGCCAGGACGGTATTGGGGCGGTGCTCCTCCAACGGGATGACTCCTCCTCATGGGCCCCAGTTGCGTATGCCTCCAGAGCCATGACGTCCACTGAGCAACGGTACGCTCAGATTGAGAAGGAATGCCTGGGCCTCCTAACGGGAATCGACAAATTTCCAGACTATGTGTATGGCCTCCCAAAATTCACGGTTGAGACGGATCACAGCCCACTAGTCCACATAATCCAGAAGGATTTGAATGACATGACGCCTCGGTTACAACAAATCCTTCTCAAGCTACGCCGCTATGACTTTGAACTTGTCTACACGACAGGCAAAGAACTCATTGTTGCAGGTGCCCTTCCCAGGTCTATCACCACACCGTGTGAACAAACTGACTTTGTTTGCCAAATCGATACGCAGATGCAATTGTGTGCCTCCAAACTTCCGGCCACTGATGAGAGGGTCATCCAAATTCGTGAGGATACGGCCAAGGATCCTCTGCTACAGCGTGTGATGCAGCATCTCACGAATGGCTGGCAGAAGGGACAGTGTCCCCAGTTTTACAACGTCAAGGACGACCTGACGGTGGTGGACGGCATCCTCATGAAGCTCGATAGGATTGTGATTCCGCAGAGCATGCGAGCTATGGTGCTCGGCCAACACCATGAGGGTCACCTGGGGGTCGAGAAATGTCGACGCAGAGCTCGAGAGGTAGTCTATTGGCCGGGCATCATCCAGGACGTTACCAACACGGTCCTCAACTGCCCCACATGTCAGAAATTTCAGCCAGCTCAACCCAAAGAAACTCTGCAGCAACATGAGATAGTGACCTCCACATGGTCCAAAGTTGGTGTCGACCTTTTCCACGCCAAGGGGCGTGACTATGTCCTCCTGGTCGACTACTTCTCGAATTACCCTGAAGTCGTGAAACTGTCCGACATCACGTTGAAGGCGGTGATTAAAGCATGCAAAGAAACGTTTGCCAGGCATGGGATACCGCTCACGGTCCCTGTTTTTACAGCCAGGAATGGTCTGATTTTGCCCGCCTATGACAAATATAAATTTCTTTACCCGTCAGTCTGGCCTCAATAAAAGTCGAGATGGATTTGCAGGTATAGCATTAGTTATTTTATTTGACTTGCAAGTCTGTCTCAGTTCAAAGCGGTACAGAACACATCCTGCTTTCTGCACCTCCGGAATCGAGAGAGTCTGTAGAACAAAGAAGTCTCTACTGATACATTCAAATGGCATCAAGTTTCACAAACACGATTCCCATAGGTCATCCTATACTCCTCCTGACCTGGCCATACATCCTAATTGGCTCACTTCCAATCCCTTCCTCTGGCCCCCTATTACCCAGCATCCTTTTCCCCTCCATAGCTGGACACCCTCCCCCTTTGCCATGCGTTCTGAAATCCTTTGTCTGTGAACTAATAAAATCTGACCGGCCTATCTACATTACAGTAACTAATATCTCTAAAACAATTATTTTATATCACATTCGTCACCTATACAACTTTTGTCACGTAACCTCCAACCCCCACTACCCGCAGTCAAACGGGAAGGCCGAAAAAGGGGTCCATATCGTCAAGAGATTACTATGCAAGACTGCAGACTCAGGCTCCGACTTCAACCTGGCGCTGCTGGCGTATAGAGCATCCCCGCTTTCCACTGGGTTGTCTCCCGCGCAGATGCTCATGAATCGCACTCTGCGAACCACGGTTCCAGCCATCCATGTTCCAGACCTTGACCACCTCACGGTCATACAAAAGATGCAGCAGTCTCGGGCCCAACAGAAATCAGCATACGACGCTCATGCCACGGATCTCCCCGAGCTGGTCCCAACTGATCGTGTTCGTGTGCAGTTGCCTGACGGCGGCTGGTCAGCCACAGCTGTGGTGGTCAAGCAAGTGGCCCCGTGATCGTTCCTCATCCGTATGGCTGATGGCTCCTTCCTACGACGCAACAGACGGGCGCTGCGCAGAGTTCCACGCCGGCCACCTAACCATGATGTCCCGCCTCACACAATGCTTTCTCCGGACGTGCCCTACCACGAGGCTACCGATCTACCAGCAATCCTGCCGACCTCTGCGACCACCGCATTGGCGGCTGTCACGCTATCCAAGTGCAGGCGGCCCCTGATCCACCCTTGAGGTTGTCAACCAGAATTTGTCGCCCTCCACAGAGACTAAACTTATAGACTGAACTTTTGCACAACTGTGTTACCTTATCGTTTTGATCTCTGTAAATATCGTTGGTACCATTTCATCTGCCCTATATCTGCACTAGCGACACCTTCCTGTGTACATAAGGTCATTTTAGCACATTCTGTATATAGTCACGCGCATATACACACGCACAAGCACCTTAATATTTATTATCTCAACACACACAATACAGAACAAAAAAAAAGGGGGGGAGGTGTCATAATATACATCTATGTATACAATGGAGGGCAGACAGGCAGTGATTGACACACAGGATGACTAGTAAGCACACAGAACAGAGCAGCCAATCACCAAACAGGACATGACCACTATAAAGCCAGAGAGCACCAGTTTTCCTGCTCTCTCGGGACCCAGCCTCTGAGACAGTCAGAGTTAGTGAGCTGGCCAGTGCAAACACAAGTGGTAGCTAGTAAGTCTGGTTAGGCTAGTATCAGGTCTCCAGTCAAGTCAGCATAGTGTCAACCCACAGTTGAACATGTCTAATAGTTTGGATGTTGAATAAAATTGTGTTGCATTTTATCAAGTGTTGGAGGTCTGTCTCTCGCTACACTGCATCAAGTGCAGACCACATCGACCCAGCCTACCCAACACATCAGCAACTAAGGCATTAAACTTTCCTAAAGCATTTGAAGTAATTTCTAAGCCTTGTAAAGATCAACTTTACATCAGACAGACTCTTAAACAACACAGTTTATAATACATTGCAAAATCCAACTGTACTTTAGCTGAAACTTATTACATACACGCCAAATCCACTGTGTCCATTATAGTTCCTTTAATGGGATTAACATCCTCATAACAAACCAAAGTTTAAAAAAATTGTTCTTTGACTTTCTGTGACTCCAATCCCACTTTATACATTAAAATACTTTGTAATGGAATTAAGAGTCTCATGACAAACTAAAGTTTAAAAGAATCTTCTTTCACTGCATGTGCATTTCAAACGTATTTATTAATAACATTATAAAAGATTAACCCACCGATGTCTTCTGCCTCTGTTTGCTGATTCTGGATGGGAAAATAAAAGTGCAAATAAACAAGTGTAAAAATGTAACTAATATCGGGGAAAGTAGGTCAAGCTAGCGCTGTCCGAGATTTCACATTCAGCTGCTTCAGCGCTTGCAGCAAAGGACTCCAAAAACAGGTACGGGAGGTTGAATTTGGTGCGCTTTCAGCATGCATGCCTCTGCATCAGGACTTCCACACAGTCCCAATGCGCATGTGCGACGCATGATCTCCACACGCCAGCACAAAACACAGAAGCTATGGGCCAATATATCTACACCTACCCTGTCATGACCTGTAAGAATTTTTAAAGTATCAATGAGATCACCCCTCATTCTTCAAAACAAGGAGAATACAGACAAAGTCTTGGCAATATCTCCTCATAAAACAATTCTGCCATCCCAGGAATTAATTTGGTGAACATCCAGTACACTCACTCTGTGGCGAGTATATGCTTTCTTAGATAAGAGTGCCAAATACGCCCAAAGAAGTCTCACCGAGGCTCTATATGAAACTGCAGCAACACATCCTTACTCATATAGTCAAATCCCCTTGCGAAAACTGTCAACAGACCATTCGCCTTCCTAATGGCTTGCTGCACCTGCATGCTAACTTTAATTGATCCATGGACAAAGGCACCTTTGGACAGATGCACTTTCCTAACCTCACACTATCGAAGAAATATTTTGCCTTTCTAATTTTTCTGCTAAAGTAGATAACTTCACACTTGTTCACATTATTTCCTGGGTATGATAAATGCCCTGGACCAAAGAGTTGAGCCCAGATTGAACAAAGGGTAAGTCACACACAAGCTCCAAATCGGGCTCCTCGCCTGGTGTCGGTCTGATTGCGTGTCACCCGACCTGCTCTGCCTGATCTGGATCTCACCCGGAGAATGTTTAATTTTATTAAATACCCGGACGATGACTTCACCTGGTACGGCACTCACCGGCCACGCCTGGGAAACCTCACCAGGGCGCCGTTTAGTACTGATCCACACAAATGTGGACCAGGTGTAATTGCACCTGGGAGGGGTGTCCACCCCCCACCATTGGGGACTCCTGGGTGGACAGAGATAGGGCTGGGAAGCACCCTGGCACTCCCACTGGCACCTAGGCATTTTGGCATTGCCAGGATAACCAGGTGGCATTGCAAGGGTGTCCAGGTGGCACTGCCAATGTGTCAGACAGGTGTTTCAGGATGCCAATTGTCAGGTTGGTACTGCCAGGGGTTGGGCCCGGGGGGGCCAAGTAGAGGGGTGATGAAGATGAGGTTCCCAGGCGTCTCCCCAAGGTTGGGAGAATGAGGGGGTGCAGTCAATAAATTGGGGGAGGTGGACCTGAAAGTGGGGCAGGAAAGATCGGGGCTGCCAGACAAAATGGCGGCCCAATCTGCGAGGGCTCATTCCTGCTGGCAAGCAGGAAATCCCCCTCAGTGCAGCCTTGGCTGAGATAAATGCCCAGAGTGCCTTTGGATTACAGGAAACCGCACCTAATAGTGGACTTTAACTTCAGTTTGCTGAATCACGTCCTCTATCTGTCATGTTCTAGTCCATTCATGTAGACTGTCCTTGAAGATCCCTTGCAACCACCTCACAACATAAGTTCCCACCCAGTTTGATCTCATCATCAATTTTGGAATGATTACAATTGGTCCCTGCATCCAATTCATTCATATAATTGTGACCTAGCACTGATCATTGCAGTACCCCGCCTGAAAACAATGTCTTGTTCCTATTCTCTACTTTCTGCCTGTTCTCAATATTTCCCCCAATCCCATATGCTCCAATTTTATTTGCTAATCTGTGTGGGGCATAATAAAAAGCCATCTGACAATCCAAATACACCACATCTACTAGTTCCCCTTTATCTAAAGTAAGCACAGTCCCAGATGACCATAGACTGCTTTTCCTTTTGAGGAGGAGAGCTGACTGGTGGTGATTTAACCTGAGGATCACCACACCTCAGGTGATGGGCGAGGTTGAGAGGGCAGGGCCTTCATGAATAACCTCAGCTGGTACGGGGATTAAACCTGTTGTTGGCCTCAATCTGCATCACAAACCAGTTGTCCAGCCAACTGAACTAGTTTAGCTCATCTTTATCTATGTGACAATAACATCCCCAAAAATCTCCAACAAATTGACCAAACATGATTTTCCTTTCATAAAATCATGTTGACTCTGTCCAATTTTACCATTGCTTTCTAAGTGTCTAGCACATCCTTTAGAATAGATTCTAACATTTTCGCTACTACTGATGTCTGCAGTTCTCCCTTTTCCCTAAACAATGGGGTTATATTTGCAATTTCCCAGTCCACAGGAATCTTTCCAGAATTTATAACATTTTGAAAGATAACCACCAATGCATCCACTGAGTGGGATTCTCCATCCCGCCGCACCTGTTTTCTCGTGTCCCCCCCCCCCCCCCCCCCCACCCCACCCCGCAACGGGATTCTCCGATCCCGGCAGCCGGCCAATGGGGTTTCCCATTGTGGGCACCCCAGGACGTTGGGAAATCCGTGTGTGTGACCGCACGGCTGGCGAAACGGAGGATCCCGTTGACGGAGAACTCAGCAACTATCTCCATAGCCATCTCGTTTAACTCTTTGGTCCAGGGCATTTATCAATCTTCAATCCAATTAACGTTTCAAGTGCTACCTCTTTACTAATACTAATGTCTTTCAGTTCCTCAGTTTCATAAGTCCCTTGGTTGCGTAGCATTGCTGGCAGATTTCCTGCATTGTCTTCTATGAAGACAGATGTAAGGTAACTGTTTTGTTTCCTCGCTATTTCCCCGCTCTCCATTATAAATTCTCCTGTACCCACCTGTAATGGGCCCACATTTGTCTGAGCTAATCTTTCTCTTTTCACATACCTAAAGACTCTTTTACAGTCTGCCATTATTCATAGAATTTTACAGTGCAGAAGGAGGCCATTCGGCACATCGAGTCTGCACCGGCCCTTGGAAAGAGCACCCCACTTAAGGCCACACCTCCACCCAATCCCAGTAATCCCACCTGACCTTTTTGGACACTAAGGGCAATTTAGCATGGCCAATCCACCTAACCTGCACATCTTTGGACTGTGGGAGGAAACCGGAGCACCCGGAGGAAACCCACGAAGGCACGGGGAGGACAGGCAGACTCCGCACAGACAGTGACCAAGCCGGGAATCGAACCTGGAACCCTGGCGCTGTGAAACAACTGTGCTCCCGTGCTGCCCAATTGTGTTGCTCAATAATTTACATTCATTTTCTCTTTTCCCTTTCTTATTCAGGTTCTTGGTCCTTATTTGCCTGGTTTTAAATTGCTCCCAAACCTTAGACGTATCACTTTTTCTGGAATCCTTCCTTTGATCTAATGCAATCTTTAACTTTTGTTAACCACAGTTAATTCACATTTCTCTTTGGGTTTTATTGTCTTAGAGGAATGTATATCTGTTGTAGACCGTGTGCTATTTCTTTAAGTACTAGCCATTGCCTGTCTTTTAGTGCATTTTCCCAATCCATCATAGCTAATTTGCCACTCATAGCTTCATAATTTCCTTTCTTCAGATTTAACACCCTTGTATCCGAATGAACTATATTGCATTCAAACTTAATTGCCTTCAAACTAAATTCTATCATATTACGGTCATTATTTCCCAAAAGTTCCTTTGCAGTAAGATTATTTATTAGCCCTTTCTCATTGCAAAACACTAAATCTAAAATAGCCCAGTTGACTCCTTAACATACTGCTCCAGAAACCCATCTCATATAAACTCCAAGAATTCATCCTCCACTGATTTGGTTAATCCAGCCGCTGTGTAAATTGAAGTTGTTCATTTACATGGGGTGTTCATTTTTTTATGGGGTCATTTATATTCCCCTAAAAAGAAGACATGGGGCTTTCAGTTCCCATCCCAGCCAAAAGGCGTACACCCTCCCAACACCGCAACCATCACCACCACCACCCGTATCAACGCACCCTCTCCCAACCAAACCCCACTGACAGTGCAACATTTTGAAGTACTGCACTGGGACATCAGCCTGGATTAGGTGCTCAAGTCTCTGGAGAGAAATTTGAACGCACAATATTTTTTCTCAGAGGCAAGAGTACCAGAAATGAGCCCTATCGGAATTCAGTCAGCTTATGTCTGATGTCGCTGGTCTGCAAGCAGACATTGTGACATTAACTGTGATCTACTTTTTCCTCTGTAGCTAGGACTCACCTGAAAATTTAGCGCTGCTGTTTTCAGTAATTATTATCGCACTAATAACATTTCATTGTAATTACCCGAACTCTGAACAATGTGAAATGCTTAGCTGACATTAAAGCGGTAATTCACACAATTTATCTGACACATCCTTCTGCCCACCTTCTAGTTCTCATGACAGGTTTTGCGATCAATCCAACTGTGATAAGTACTTGTTAATTGAAATCAGTGTCTTATCTACTATACTTGTCCCTGAGAACGGAAATATAGCTGTTAAGCAATTTTGAAATAAATGCAGACACAAAAAGAAACCAAAAGGCTTGCATTTTTATAGCACCCACAACAAACTAGACACCCCAAAGTACTATACAGATAATGACACATTTTAGAAGTGTTGTCGCTATTGTAATGTAGGAATGGGGCAGCCAGCAATGACACTTTTTCTTTCTGTTTATGCCATGTCTCAATCTGGGAGTAGTCGAGAGCAGTACTTTTCAGGTGAATGGTCACAGACCTGCAACATTAAATCAGTTTTTCTCCCTCCACAAATGCTGTGGACCATCGGCACAGCAACACCAGTAAGAAGACTTTGCATAAAAAACATAACAAAACCAACATACTCCGGATGATGGAAATCTGAACAAAATAACAGAAAATGCTGAAAATAGCCAGCAGGTCTGCCGGCATCCGTGGAGAGAGAAACAGAGTGAATATTTCAATTCTATTTGATTGTTCTTCAGAGCTAAAGAGGAAGAGAAATGTGATGGATTTTATAAGAGGGAGTGGAACGGCTGGAGCAGATTAGAAGATAAGTGATGGGCGGGAGTTAGGATAGATTGCAACAAAGATGTGTTGGGCATAAGGCAGAGGTAGTATTAATGACTGTGAAGGGCTATGGTAGGTGCTGATAGTGGCATAAAGGTAAGATAGCAGATTGTGTTGCTTGGAGGACAAAGGTCACTGCTCAGTGAAAGGAAAACTAAAGAACAGGTGACAGATGGCCCAGTGGGGGCAGGAAGGGGAGGTTTTGCAATGGGACACACAAAGGCGGCACGGTGGCACAGTGGCTAGCACTGTTACCTACAGTGCCAGGGACCCAGGATCGATTCTGGCTTTGGGTGACTGTGAGGAGTTTGCACTTTCTCCCGTGCCTGTGTGGTTTCCTCCGGATTCTCTGGTTTCCTCTCACAGTCCAAAGATGTACAGGTTAGGTGGATTGGCCACAGTCAATACACAGGGTTATGGGGTTAGGGCAGGGGATTGGGCGTGGGTAGGATGTTCTTTCAGAACATTGGTGCAGATTTGATGGGTCGAATGGCTTCCTTCGGCACTGTATTGGTTCTAATGGAAAATATTTTGGATTAAGAAAGTGTCAAGGTGGAGGATTGATGGGCACGCAGGTCCCAAACAGCCTTCAGGATCCCCCATTCAGGACATTTACACAGCTGGACTAAAATGCGTTTTAAGCAAAGATTCTGGAGTGGTTCTTCTTTTTCTGTTTTGAAATTCAATGCGTTAATGTATTCTTTTTAACAACTTTGGTCAATTGATGGCTGCAACTGCACATTGGTGGTCATGCTTGAAACAAAATAAAGAGCCCTGGTATCTGTTATTATGGTTTTATCTTGGGATTGGTTATGTTCTTTCTCTGAAAGAGACGTTGCTGGAGGCAATAGTCATTTGTTGAAAAAATATTTATTTATTATTTATAAATGTTAAGTGAAACCAAGACCAAGTTGGAACTACTTTCCGAATGCTTCCTAGTCAGCTTCTCTCAGTGAGACATCTACTGTGACAATGCAGAAATGCAAATTACTGCGGATGCTGGAATCTGAAACGAAAGAGAAAATGCTGGAAAATCTCAGCGGGTCTGGCAGCATCTGTAGGGAGAGAAAAGAGCGAACGTTTCGAGTCCAATGACTCTTTGTCAAAGCTCCAAAGCTCTTTTCTCTCCCTACAGATGCTGCCAGACCTGCTGAGATTTTCCAGCATTTTCTCTTTCGTTACTGTGACAATGCTCCTAAACATGTGCATAAGAAGCTATCAGTAGAGTTAACCCTTTACGCACAGTATACAGGGCCAACATTTTCAGATTTACTGCCAGGCAGCCAGCCCAAGGCAGGCAGCTAGTTTATTTTACCTCTTCTCATTCTTCCTATTTATGTACTCTTACACCCAAGTTCAAACCTTTTTGTTTCCAAACCCCACCCTCTCCCTCTCCTTGCCACCCCTTTTTGACACAACACCCCCACCCCAAGTTGTGGTCACAAGAAGTAGGGAATTCCCATTGAAGCCACCCCACACTGCAAGGAAACCCGTGAACAGGAGAATGCTGCAGGTGGGACCAGAGGATCCCACCACCAGCAAACGGCCAGAGAATTCCGCAAGAGAGAATTTGCAGCCTGGAAAAGGCCCTTCGGCCTATTGTGTCCATCGATCATCAATCAATTATCTACTCTAATCCCATGATCCAGCACTTGGCCCGTAGCCTTGTATGCTATGGCAAACAAATGCTCATCTAAATACTTCTTAAATGTTGTGAGGGTTCGCGCCTCTATCACCTTTTCAGGCAGCGAGTTCCAGATTCTAACTACCCTCTGGGTGAAAAGGTTTTTCCTTACATCCCCTCTAAACCTTCCGCCCCTTGCCTTAAAGCTATGGCTCCTGATTATTGACTCCTCCACTAAGGGGAAAAATTCCTTTCTATTCACTCTATCTATGCCCCTTATAACTTAAACATTTCAATCAGGTCCCCCTCAGCCTTCCAATGCTCCAAGGAAAACAACCCCAGCCTATCCAGCCGCTCTTGACAGTTGAAACACTCCAGCACAGGCAATATGCTGGTGAATCTCCTCTACATCTGTCTGATGCAATCACTTCTTTCCTGTAGTGTGGCCGCCAGAACTGCACACAGTATTCCAGCTGTGGCCTAACCAGCATTTTATACAGCTTAATAATAACCTCCCTGCTCTTATATGTTGTGCCTTGGATATGCATCGGCTAATAAAGGCAAGTATCCCATATGTCTCTTTAACCTTCTATGTCTTCTTAATCTTCTTAAATGGCAAGTTACATTTGTGCCACACAAGTGCCAGGCAATGACCATCTCCTACAAGAGAGGATCTAACAATCACCCCTTGATATTCAATGGCATTACCATCATTGAATCCCCCACAATCAACATCCCGGGGATTAATTGATCAGCAACTGAACTGACTAGTCACATTAATACTGTGACTACCAGAGCAGGTCAAAGGCTAGGAATCCTACTGCGAGCAACTCACCTCCTGACCCCCCCAAAGCCTATCCACCATCTACAAGGCACAAGTCAGGAGTGTAATGGAATACTCTCCACTTGCCTGGATGAGTGCAGCTCCAACAACGCTCAAGAAGCTCAACACCATCCAGGAAAAAGCAGCCCATTTGATTGCCACCCCATTCACAAACATTAAAACCATCCACCACCAACAAACAGTGGCAGCCGTGTGTACCATCTACAAGATGCACTGCAATAACTCACCAAGGTTCCTGAGGCAGCACCTTCCAAACCCAGAACCGCTACCTTCTAGAAGGACAAGAACAGCAGAAACCTGGGAACACCACCACCTGGAGCTTGCCCTCCAAGTCACTCACCACCCTTACTTGGAAATATATCGTTGTTCCTTCACTGTTACTGGATGAAAATCCTGGAACTCCCCCCTAATAGCACAGTGGATGTACCTACACCTCAGGGACTGCAGCAGTTCAAGAAGGCAACTCACTACTACCTTTTGAAGGGCAACTAGGGATGGACAATAAATTCTGGCCTAACCAGCGACGCCCACATCCTGTAAAAATGAATTGAAACACAGCTTATCTACCTGTCCTGCTGACTTCAGGAATCTATGGACTTGCACACCAAGTGATCCCTTTCATTTCCTAGGGTCCTACCATCATTGTATATTCCCTTGCGTTGTTAGTCCTCCCAAATGCACTACCTCACACTTTTCAGGGTTAAATTCCATTTTCCACTGTCCTGCCCATCCAACCAGCCATTCTATATCGTCCTGTAATCTAAGGCTTTCCTCCTTAATATTTACCACACCACCAATTTTATGACATCTACAAACCTACGGATCATATCTCATATATTCACGTCCAGATCATTAATTTTCACATCCAGATCACGATACAAGAATAATGGATAATCGTAGCAACCAATCCTTTACAACAGCTCCAGACAGGGGAATCTCAGTGGTGAGTTTGGTGGACCATAAGGTCAAAGGTCACCAGTTCCTTCCACGCATACTATGCTTGCCAAATGTCATGTCTCATATACATTGCATTCAAATTGCTATTTTCTTCTAAAGGTCTTATCGAGACCATAAGACCATAAGACATAGGAGCGGAAGTAAGGCCATTCGGCCCATCGAGTCCACTCCACCATTCAATCATGGCTGATTTTAACTCCATTTACCCGCTCTCTCTCCATAGCCCTTAATTCCTCGAGAAATCAAGAATTTATCAACTTCTGTCTTAAAGACACTCAATGTCCCGGCCTCCACCGCCCTCTATGGCAATGAATTCCACAGACCCACCACTCTCTGGCTGAAGAAATTTCTCCTCATCTCTTTTCTAAAGTGACTCCCTTTTATTCTAAGGCTGTGCCCCCGGGTCCTAGTTTCCCCTGCTAATGGAAACAACTTCCCTACGTCCACCCTATCTAAGCCATTCATTATCTTGTAAGTTTCTATTAGATCTCCCCTCAACCTCTTAAACTCCAATGAATATAATCCCAGGATCCTCAGACGTTCATCGTATGTTAGGCCTACCATTCCTGGGATCATCCGTGTGAATCTCCGCTGGACCCGCTCCAGTGCCAGTATGTCCTTCCTGAGGTGTGGGGCCCAAAATTGCTCACAGTATTCTAAATGGGGCCTAACTAATACTTTATAAAGCTTCAGAAGTACATCCCTGCTTTTATATTCCAAGCCTCTTGAGATAAATGACAACATTGCATTTGCTTTCTTAATTACAGACTCAACCTGCAAGTTTACCTTTAGAGAATCCTGGATTAGGACTCCCAAGTCCCTTTGCACTTCAGCATTATGAATTTTGTCACCGTTTAGAAAATAGTCCATGTCTCTATTCTTTTTTCCAAAGTGCAAGACCTCGCACTTGCCCACGTTGAATTTCATCAGCCATTTCTTGGACCACTCTCCTAAACTGTCTAAATCTTTCTGCAGCCTCCCCACCCCCTCCATACTACCTGCCCCTCCACCTATCTTTGTATCATCGGCAAACTTAGCCAGAATGCCCCCAGTCCCATCATCTAGATCGTTAATATATAAAGAGAACAGCTGTGGCCCCAACACTGAACCCTGTGGGACACCACTCGTCACCGGTTGCCATTCCGAAAAAGAACCTTTTATCCCAACTCTCTGCCTTCTGCCTGACAGCCAATCGTCAATCCATGTTAGTACCTTGCCTCGAATACCATGGGCCCTTATTTTACTCAGCAGTCACCCGTGACGCACCTTATCAAAGGCCTTTTGGAAGTCAAGATAGATAACATCCATTGACTCTCCTTGGTCTAACCTATTTGTTATCTCTTCAAAGAACTCTAACAGGTTTGTCAGGCATGACCTCCCCTTACTAAATCCATGCTGACTTGTCCTAATCCGACCCTGCACTTCCAAGAATTTAGATATCTCATCTTTAACAATGGATTCTAGAATCTTGCCAACAACCGAGGTTAGGCTAATTGGCCTATAATTTTCCATCTTTTTCCTTGTTCCCTTCTTGAACAGGGGGTTACAACAGCGATTTTCCAATCCTCTGGGACTTTCCCGGACTCCAGTGACTTTTGAAAGATCATAACTAACGCCTCCACTATTTCTTCAGCTATCTCCTTTAGAACTCTAGGGTGTAGCCCATCTGGGCCTGGAGATTTATCAATTTTTAGACCTCTTAGTTTCTCTAGCACTTTCTCCTTTGTGATGGCTACCATATTCAACTCTGCCCCCTGACTCTCCTAAATTGTTGGGATATTACTCATGTCTTCTACTGTGAAGACTGACGCAAAGTACTTATTTAGTTCCTCAGCTATTTCCTTGTCTCCCATCACTAGATTACCAGCATCATTTTGGAGCGGCCCAATGTCTACTTTTGCCTCCCGTTTGTTTTTAATGTATTTAAAGAAACTTTTACTATCATTCCTAATGTTACTGGCTAGCCTACCTTCACATTTGATCCTCTCTTTCGTTATTTCTCTCTTTGTTATCCTCTGTTTGTTTTTGTAGACTTCCCAATCTTCTGACTTCCCACTACTCTTTGCCACATTATAGGCTTTCTCTTTTGCTTTGATGCATTCCCTAACTTCATTAGGGAATTCTAGTTCAATAAATCAGTATTTCTTCCATTATCTCCCAAGTAACTCTGTTCTACACATCTACACAATGTTCTATTTCATGGTCTCCTGTGAATTCTAAAATTAGCAATTGTACCACACCTCAAACTTATTGTTTCCAGTGAGAAAATTTATGTAATCTCTCTTTATAATGCAATCCCTCCATCACCACAATCTCACGATCTCGGATGTATCCTTTCAAGATGTGCACTACGCTTTTTTGTACTGCGGTGACCAGAGCTGTACCCAGGGTTCCAAGTGCACTCACCATACCAATGATTTTGACTCAATATTCATAGAATTTACAGTGCAGAAGGAGGCCATTCGGCCCATTGAGTCTGAACCAGCTCAGAGCACCCTACCCAAGGTCAACACCTCCACCCTATCCCCATAACCCAGTAACCCCACCCAATACTAAGGGCAATTGATCATGGTCAATCCACCTAACTTGCACATCTTTGGACAATATTGACCTCTAATGCATCCCTACATCTGATTTGCTTTACTCATGGTTACCAGAGCTGCGCTAGTTTAAATTTACTGTCAATCAGGAACTTCAGACCTCTTCCACTTTCCATGCACCTTATTCACTTTTCATTTAAATAGATATCTTTGAAAATGCAGTTTGGGAGAAGTCACCAAGATTGCTCACCTTCATTTTCTGAAAAAAAGGCAGGTCCTACACACAGCACCATGACATCCACTGCAGGGGAAGGAAGGAGGCAGGTTCCCAATCCATCCACGCTTATGCTATTGGTATCAATCTGATCATTGCTGTGGCAATGTGCATTTTTCCATGTTTTGGCCTGGAGCTATGGATAGTGATGGTAGAAGCTCCAATTTCTTTCCATCACATTCTTGACCAGAAATCTCTCCAGCTCTTACCGCCTGCCATGTGTTGGAAGGATCCACAAATTTACCCTTAACCTCTTTGGTCACATTATGAATGCATCTTCCTTGGTCATCAAGTCCTGAGGTGGGAAATGAACCCAAAGCTTCTGGCTCAGAGACAAAGACACAACCCATAGTGTCACAAGGCGTCCTCACGAAGACTATCGATGTGAATTACGAATCAAAAGGGAGACTGTGAGTAACCTGGCTGGAGCAATGCAATATCAATCCTTGTCTGTTTCTTCAGGTTTGAAATGTGACAAATTAATCCAAAACTCTAGTTCTCACATGAAGGCTAGTGTGAAGCCAGTTCTTAAGTACAAGATGTAGGTTATTTCAACACTTCGAAGTTACTTCAATTTATTTCTCTCACCATGCCCACACATGCATATATACATTGACATTTTGAAACGAGGAGGCCTTTTATCCTTTTTGTTTGTGTGTGTAGTGCATGTGACCTCAAACAAATTGAATGGAGAGTAAGCAGTACAAGCCAGAGCAGTAAAAAAGGAGAAAGACTTGCATTTATATAGCGCCTTTTATGCCAGATTACCCCAGCACCTGCTACGACCAATGCAAGATCATTCAATTCCAGTGGTGAGAAAAGTGGCCCAACAGCAACGTCCTCTTCCAGACCAACTTGTCCAGCATTAAGGCATTGCCAATTATTCACTAAAAGAAGCTCCACTGGTGAGGACATGCCATTTGTACACCCGACACCTGAAGCAACTTAGTCATGACAGGAGATTCCTAGGACAGCGGAAATGCTTCTGGGGTCTCTTGAAAGCATTCCTGAAGAGATCAAACAGCCTCACCAGGCACCAGAGACTCTGGCTGTGACCACCCGAAATGGAGAAGGCTTGTTTGGGAAGGCACCGAACACATCGAGAGATTTCATTGGCAACATGCAGAGGTGAGGTCGAATTGTGGGAGGCAGCGCAAAAACCATCAAACAACTGTCTATCCAACCCATCGAGTACCACTTGCTCCTATATGACAGTCATACATTGGACTGATCCACCTTCTCCAAACTCATCAAACAGCAGTAGAAGTAAATTATCCTGGATCGTGAGGGTCATGAAATAATTTTGAAATGCAGTCACAATTTGAATATGGGGATAGGCAGCAGTTTGTACAAAGTAAGATCCCACAAACAGCAATGAGAAAATAATCAGAAAATCTATTTTTAATGATTTTGATGAGGGATAAATATTAGCTGGGACACTGGGGAGTACTCCATTATATTCTTCTTTGAAATGGTGCCATGGGTTCTTTTGCATCCAACTGAGAGAGCAGGTACAACCTCAAATTAATGTCCAATCTGAAAGACAGTGGGCGGGATTCTCCATTGGCCGTGCTGAAATCAGGAAATACAATTGGATGGAGAATTGACTCCAATGCAAAAATCGCAGCGAGCACCAATTTCACACCAAATCGGAAGTCTCCATCGCCTCGATAGCGGCGTCCATGCCTTCCAGAATGCACATACAGTAAACACCCTTGGCTTATCATTAGCGGGACTGACCCGGTATTCTCCGGAGCCTTTGCGATTCTCCACTTCTGGGGCGGGATTCTACTACAATTGGCGGGGCAGCCCATGCCGGCGCCAAGAACGGCGCAAATCACTCCGACATCGGGCCGCCCGGAAATTGTGGAATCCTCTGCACTTCCGGGGGCTAGAGCGGCGCTGGAGGGGTTGCACCGCGCCAACTGGTGCTGAAGGGCCATCGATGGCCGTCGCGAGTTGGCACATGCGCAGGACTGCCAGCATGTCTGGCGCATGCGCAGAACCGCCGGCGTGTTTCCTGCCCATGCGCAGGGGGTTTCCTCTCCGCTCCGGCCATGGCGGAGCCTTACAGAGGCTGGCGTGGAGAGAAAGAGTGCCCCCACGGCACAGGCCCGCCCGCAGATCGGTGAGCCCCAATCGCGCGCCAGGCCACCGTGGGGGCCCCCGCCAGTGCCGGATACCCCGCGCCCCCTGAGGACCCCACTAGACGGCCGACAAGCCAGGTCCCGCCGGGATGGACCATGTCCATTTCACGCTGGCGGGACTGGCCGAAAACGGGCGGCCGCTCGGCACATCGGGGCCCGGAGAATTGCCGGGGGGGGGGGGAGCACTGCCAACGGCCCCCGACTGGCGCGGCACGATCCACGACCCTGCCCGAAAACCGTCGCCGGATAATTCGGCAGCCGGCTTCGGAGCGGCGGGGCGGGATTCACGCCGCCCCCCTCCGACCCAGATTCCCGACAGCGAGGTTGACTTATGCCTTTAAAGATTGTAAAACCGGTGTCGTGGCCGATGAGGGAGAGAGGGCAGGTAGGACATGGAGAGGCGTGTCTGCAGGCCTCCGGGCTGGACATTGGCCGGTTTGGCTGGGATGGCGGGAGCCCTGCCAGGGCCCAATGGTTGGGGGGTGATGGGGGAATGGGTCATGTTGCTGGGGTGACAAAGAACAAAGAACAAAGAAATGTACAGCACAGGAACAGGCCCTTCGGCCCTCCAAGCCCGTGCCGACCATACTGCCCGACTAAACTACAATCTTCTACACTTCCTGGGTCCGTATCCTTCTATTCCCATCCTATTCATATATTTGTCAAGATGCCCCTTAAATGTCCCTATCGTCCCTGCCTCCACTACCTCCTCCGGTAGTGAGTTCCAGGCACCCACTACCCTCTGCGTAAAAAACTTGCCTCGTACATCTACTCTAAACTTTGCCCCTCTCACCTTAAACCTATGCCCCCTAGTAATTGACCCCTCTACCCTGGGGAAAAGCCTCTGACTATCCACTCTGTCTATGCCCCTCATAATTTTGTATACCTCTATCAGGTCGCCCCTCAACCTCCTTCGTTCCAGTGAGAACAAACCGAGTTTATTCAATCGCTCCTCATAGCTTATGCCCTCCATACCAGGCAACATTCTGGTAAATCTCTTCTGCACCCTCTCTAAAGCCTCCACATCCTTCTGGTAGTGTGGCGACCAGAATTGAACACTATACTCCAAGTGTGGCCTAACTAAGGTTCTATACAGCTGCAACATGACTTGCCAATTCTTATACTCAATGCCCCGGCCAATGAAGGCAAGCATGCCGTATGCCTTCTTGACTACCTTCTCCACCTGTGTAGCCCCTTTCAGTGATCTGTGGACCTGTACTCCTAGATCTCTTTGACTTTCAATACTCTTGAGGGTTCTACCATTCACTGTATATTCCCTACCTGCATTAGCCCTTCCAAAATGCATTACCTCACATTTGTCCAGGTTAAACTCCATCTGCCATCTCTCCGCCCAAGTCTCCAGACAATCTAAATCCTGCTGTATCCTCAGACAGTCCTCATCGCTATCCGCAATTCCACCAACCTTTGTGTCGTCTGCAAACTTACTAATCAGACCAGTTACATTTTCCTCCAAATCATTTATATATACTACAAAGAGCAAAGGTCCCAGCACTGATCCCTGTGGAACACCACTGGTCACAGCCCTCCAATTAGAAAAGCATCCCTCCATTGCTACCCTCTGCCTTCTATGGCCTAGCCAGTTCTGTATCCACCTTGCCAGTTCACCCCTGATCCCGTGTGACTTCACCTTTTGTACTAGTCTACCATGAGGGACCTTGTCAAAGGCCTTACTGAAGTCCATATAGACAACATCTACTGCCCTACCTGCATCAATCATCTTAGTGACCTCCTCGAAAAACTCTATCAAGTTAGTGAGACACGACCTCCCCTTCACAAAACCGTGCTGCCTCTCACTAATACGTCCATTTGCTTCCAAATGGGAGTAGATCCTGTCTCGAAGAATTCTCTCCAGTAATTTCCCTACCACTGAAGTAAGGCTCACCGGCCTGTAGTTCCCGGGATTATCCCTGCCACCCTTCTTAAACAGAGGAACAACATTGGCTATTCTCCAGTCCTCCGGGACATCCCCTGAAGACAGCGAGGATCCAAAGATTTCTGTCAAGGCCTCAGCAATTTCCTCTCCAGCCTCCTTCAGTATTCTGGGGTAGATCCCATCCGGCCCTGGGGACTTATCTACCTTAATATTTTTTAAGACACCCAACACCTCGTCTTTTTGGATCACAATGTGACCCAGGCTATCTACACCCCCTTCTCCAGACTCAACATCTACCAATTCCTTCTCTTTGGTGAATACTGATGCAAAGTATTCATTTAGTACCTCGCCCATTTCCTCTGGCTCCACACATAGATTCCCTTGCCTATCCTTCAGTGGGCCAACCCTTTCCCTGGCTACCCTCTTGCTTTTTATGTAAGTGTAAAAAGCCTTGGGATTTTCCTTAACCCTATTTGCCAATGACTTTTCATGACCCCTTCTAGCCCTCCTGACTCCCTGCTTAAGTTCCTTCCTACTTTCCTTATATGCCACACAGGCTTCGTCTGTTCCCAGCCTTTTAGCCCTGACAAATGCCTCCTTTTTCTTTTTGACGAGGCCTACAATATCATTCGTCATCCAAGGTTCCCGAAAATTGCCGTATTTGTCTTTCTTCCTCACAGGAACATGCCTGTCCTGTATTCCTATCAACTGACACTTGAAAGCCTCCCACATGTCAGATGTTGATTTGCCCTCAAACATCCGCCCCCAATCTATGCTCTTCAGTTCCCGCCTAATATTGTTATAATTAGCCTTCCCCCAATTTAGCACATTCATCCTCGGACCACTCTTATCCTTGTCCACCAGTACTTTAAAACTTACTGAATTGTGGTCACTGTTACCGAAATGCTCCCCTACTGAAACATCTACCACCTGGCCGGGCTCATTCCCCAATACCAGGTCCAGTACCGCCTCTTCCCTAGTTGGACTGTTTACATATTGTTTTAAGAAGCCCTCCTGGATGCTCCTTACAAACTCTGCCCCGTCTAAGCCCCTGGCCCTAAGTGAGTCCCAGTCAATATTGGGGAAGTTGAAGTCTCCCATCACCACAACCCTGTTGTTTTTACTCTTTTCCAAAATCTGTCTACCTATCTGCTCCTCTATCTCCCGCTGGCTGTTGGGAGGCCTGTAGTATACCCCCAACATTGTGACTGCACCCTTCTTATTCCTGATCTCTACCCATATAGCCTCACTGCCCTCTGAGGTGTCCTCTCGCTGTATAGCTGTGATACTCTCCTGAACAAGTAGCGCAACTCCGCCTCCCCTTTTACATCCCCCTCTATCCCGCCTGAAACATCTAAAACCTGGAACGTTTAGCTGCCAATCCTGCCCTTCCCTCAACCAGGTCTCTGTAATGGCAACAACATCATAGTTCCAAGTAGTAATCCAAGCTCTAAGTTCATCTGCCTTACCCGTAATGCTCCTTGCATTAAAACATATGCACTTCAGGCCACCAGACCCGCTGTGTTCAGCAACTTCTCCCCGTCTGCTCTGCCTCAGAGCCACACAGTCCATATTCCCTAGTTCTCCCTCAACGCTCTCACCTTCTGACCTATTGCTCCCGTGCCCACCCCCCTGCCATACTAGTTTAAACCCTCCCGTGTGACACTAGCAAATCTCGCGGCCAGGATATTTATGCCTCTCCGGTTTAGATGCAACCCGTCCATCTTATACAGGTCACACCTGCCCCGGAAGAGCTCCCAGTGGTCCAGATAACCGAAACCCTCCCTCCTACACCAGCTGTTTAGCCACGTGTTTGTCTGCTCTATCTTCCTATTTCTAGCCTCACTGGCACGTGGCACAGGGAGTAATCCCGAGATTACAACCCTCGAGGTCCTGTCTTTTAACTTTCTGCCTAGCTCCCTGAACTCCTGCTGCATGACCTCATGCCTCTTCCTGCCTATGTCGTTAGTACCAATATGTACAACGACCTCTACCTGTTTGCCCTCCCCCTTCAGGATTCCCTCTACCCGTTCGGAGACATCCTGGACCCTGGCACCAGGGAGGCAACATACCATCCTGGAGTCTCTTTCACGTCCACAGAAGCGCCTATCTGTTCCCCTGACTATAGAGTCCCCTATAACTATTACTCTTCTGCGCTTTGACCCTCCCTTCTGAACATCAGAGCCAGCCGTGGTGCCACTGCTCTGGCTGCTGCTGTTTTCCCCTGATAGGCTATCCCCCCCGACAGTATCCAAAGGGGTATATCTGTTCGAGAGGGGGACAACCACAGGGGATTCCTGCACTGACTGCCTGCCCTTTCTGGTGGTCACCCATTTCTCTGCCTGCACCTTGGGTGTGACCACACTTACATAACTGCGATCTATGACGCTTTCCGCCACCTGCATGCTCCTAAGTGCATCCAATTGCTGCTCCAACCGAACCATGCGGTCTGTGAGGAGCTGCAGTTGGGTGCACTTTCTGCAGATGAAGCCATCCAGGACGCTGGAAGCCTCCCGGACCTGCCACATCTCACAGTCAGAGCACAGCACCCCTCTAACTGACATTGCGTCAATTAATTAAAATTAAAATTTGTCTTTTTTTTTTTAATAAATACTTTTTTTTAAATTACAAAGTTACTGTCAACTACCTGTTACCTAGCACTAGATTTCTAATAGAAATGCGATAGCTAACTATAATATCCTCCGATCTCTGGCTTAGATATCCTCTAAATTATAATTAAGTTATTATGTTTAATTAGTTCCCAAATAGTCAAAAAAATTTAGGTTAGAATCCCAACCAGCCACTCAGGTCACAGCTTTTCTGTCCCCCCCGACACACACAATTTGAAAAAAGGTATAAAAGTAAAAATCACTTGCTTACCTTCTGAGATGTTCTCAGGTTCTCTCGCTGACAGAGACTGCTCCTCCACCTCCAATCATTGGCCTGCACAATGCTAATAATATATAATATAATATGGCACTTACCTTACACCAATGGGTCTTATTATTAGGTTAGAGGAGGAGGGTGGGTGGGAGACACTACACGTGTAGTGTCTCGGGTTTCCTCTCCACCAGAATTTATTGGGGGGGGGGGGGGACTTGCCAGAGGTCGAACTTCCGGTTCCCGCCGAAATCCAATGGGCTGCTCCTGTAAAGGTAAGGTTTTTAAACTCACTACTCACCTCCAAGAAGGCCCCTGCGCACCGCTGCCGCCGAAATCCAAAGGGCTGCTCCTGTAAAGGTAAGGTTTTTAAACTCACTACTCACCTCCAAGAAGGCCCCTGCGCACCGCTGCCGCCGAAATCCAATGGGCTGCTCCTGTAAAGGTAAGTGCTTTTAAACTAACTACTCACCTCCCAGACCCTCCATGGGACTGGGGCAATGTTCAGGCACGGACCGCCATTGCCGTGGCCTGCAAGGCAACCATTTTGCTGCGCTCCCCAGTGACTAGCCACCTTGGCCCCTGGTTCTGCAGAGTGACTCCAGTCCTAGGGTGCCCCCCCCCACCCCCACACCCCACCCTCCACCACCCCCTACACCCAACCTGCACCATTCCACTACCCCCCCACCCAACTGGACAGCACCAGCTGGTGGGGCATCACCAGCCCACTCAAGGGCAACACCCACTGTAGCCCCCACGGGGGCCGCAGTGTGTACTCCTGGCAACGGCAGCACCAGCCAATGTTAACCCTGGCAACAGGGAGGGTGCCGGGCACCAACGGGGCCAGGGGTGCGGGAATGGGGGGGGACATGTTGGGCAGAATCTGCAGTGCCAACTGGAGGCACCATGTAGGCCGTTGGACCAGATTGGGCACGGGGGTACGAACCATGCTAAAATGTCAGCCTTTCACCCCCTTAAGATAACGGATATTGGAATTCAACCAGCAATGGTGGCCTTCCTACTAGACATGGTCGCCCTCGGGAATGCCTTGCGGTTGTACGAGTTGGAGCTGATGGAAGAGGAGGAAGCTGCAGCAGCGATGCATGCCCCAGAGGAACAAGAGGCAGCCGCTTAGGGTGGAGAGCAGGCTGCCCAACAGGCCGAGGAGGAGGAGGTGCAAAGGAGGCGCCGCTAGAGGCCTTGTGTGTACCGGCAGCACCTGTCGTTTGAGGACCTGGTGGATGCGGTATGTTATCGAAGACTCCGGCTGAGCAGGGAGACAGTGCTACGTATCTGCCAGATCATGGTGGATCTGGCACCATGAGGAAATGGGGAGGAAACCCACTCCCAGCGGCCGTCAAGGTGACGGTCTCCCTGAACCTTTAGGCCATGGGGTCCTTCCAGGTGCCGAGTGGGGATCTCGCAGAGCTTGGTGCACAGGTGCATCTGTGCCATCACGGAGGCCCTGTATGCCCATTTGGCACAATAGATCCATTTCAATGTGGACCGAACTCCCAGGATGCCCAAACAATGGGGTTTGCCACCATCACCGAATTGCCCCAGGTCCAGGCGGTGATCGACGAGATGCATGTTCCCCTATGGCACCTGCAGATGACAGGCCGCTCTACACAAACCAAAGAAGGTTCCACTCAATGAACATGCAGCTGCTATGTGACCATCTGATGTGCATCATGCACGTCTGTGCCTGCTACCCGGGCAGTGAGCATGACCCTTTCATCCGGGCACACTCGACAGTTCCTGACATGCTTGAGAGACCCCCCTTCCGACTTGGGGGTTGGCTCCTAGGCGACAGGGGTTATCCACTGTGGTTGTGGCTGATGACGCCTAATCAGATGCAACAGACTGACGCTGAGATCCGCTACAACGATGCCCATGCAGCGTCAGGTGTGCGATCGAGCGGTGCGTCGGCATCCTGAAGATGGGGTTGAGGTGCCTAGATGCTGAGAGGATCACCCTTATCCTGGTGCCTGCTGCGTCCTCCACAAAATCATGCAGCAGAGGGGTGATGTGCTGGAGGAGGAGGATGAACGGCAGGCCTCATCTGATGAGGAGGCTCTGGAAGAGGGTGAGGATGGACAGGACATGGGGCCCAGGCAGACATGGGAGGCCGCACGACGTGTTC
The DNA here is from genome assembly GCF_047496885.1 of Scyliorhinus torazame. Taxonomy (NCBI): domain Eukaryota; kingdom Metazoa; phylum Chordata; class Chondrichthyes; order Carcharhiniformes; family Scyliorhinidae; genus Scyliorhinus; species Scyliorhinus torazame. Next base: position 139,486,555 of record NC_092713.1, read on the forward strand.
GCCAGGGCCAGCATGCAGGGGACGCTCTGATCACCTCCTGATTCACTGACTGGGGGGGAGGAACTGGTCAGAGGCACGGACACCACAACCGACGGACACCACAACTCACCCCCACAATCTCCCGCCCTCCCCCCAGCCAGCCCCTGCCTGCAACCCATCCATCATACATACTTGCCGCACTACAGGGTGCGGGCCCTGGGTTGGCAGTAACACCAGGTCTGGTCCATGGGATGCAGAATGATGACAACCCGCTCTGCAATGAGCTCTGGTGCTCCGCCTTGTATGACAACGTCTGACTCCATCCCACAGTAACTGTTTCCACCATCCATCTGGGTGATCCCTGCATACAAGTTGGTCATTCCATCACACCGTGCCGTTGGATCCCTGGGGTGGCAGTGGTGGGGATGATCAATGAGGGGGGAGGGTATGGAGCCCAGCCCACCCACAATGCCCACCCATCGCCCCCCCCTGCACCCCTTCACTGGCTAGCCCAGACCAGCCCACCCCTCACACCCATCTGACAGAGCACCAAGGCAGGAGGTTGTAACAGTGTTAAAAGGTGTTTAATGCGCACAGATATCTGTGCATAGATATGTGCCCCAACCCCGATAACTATACTGTGCCCTGCACCAGTACCAACTTAATTGTTGTCTAACGTTCTAGCCTTATGGACCTTAACACTATATCTAGGTGGATCCCCAGACAGTCCATCAGGTGGCATGCAGGCGGCCTGCTTTGAATCCCGCCCTGTGACCTGGATCTCTGTTGACGGGTGTTTACTGCGGCGATGGGCCTGGATGGGCCAGGCTGCTGCACGGTGTCCCAGGTGGCATGGTGCCACCCTGTCCTGCCCACCAGATATGCCGGGGGCAGGAGGGGGCAGTCCGAGGTGCTGCGGTGTCCCCGCACTTCCCCTGCGGGAGTCACCGGCATGGGCCGCTTCACCTCCTCCATCCTCAGGGTGCCCCATGGCCCCCGGGCTACTCCATGGGATGGGGGTGCAAGTGGAGGTATCCCCTGACGCTTCCCCACCACCTGACACTGCCAGTGCTGGAGGTCAGCTCTGGTCTCGACCAGTGTCTGCATCTCGCAGCCCTAGAGCACAGGGAGTGGACCATCGCCGTCTGGGACGGCGCCACATCACGCTGTGACTGGGCCACCACCTTCTGGGTCATCTTCATCAGCCAGTGGTGCACCACCTCCCTCTGGGTCTGGGTCACCTCCCTCTGTGTCTCCGCCACATCGACCAGCGCCTGGAAAATGCCACCGAATTCCTAGCCATGGCCGCTGTGACTGGGCCACACTCAGGATCGTCGCAGCAATTCCCAAATGAGGCAGCAACCCTGTCGTGAGCCTCGGCCAGCTCCTGCACAGAATGCCACAGGCCTTGGACATGCTGATCCATATCTGCAACTTAACCATGGGCGAGTATTGTGAGGGATCCCTAGAGAATCCTGCTATCAGGCCACCATTTTGAGCCTGCGACCCGATAGCGATGTCCTGCGGCTGGTCCTCCCCCCCGCCCCTGCACAATTCAGTATCCCCCCCAGGATTTTATGGTTCACCCCCCCACACCCACACACCCCGCCACAGCCGCCCTACCCTACCAGGGTCTCCCTAATTAAAGAGACCCCCCCCCCCGAGACCCCTTAATCAAAGTGACCCCCTTTCTATTCATTTCAGACTGCTTGAAAGTCACTCAACTATGAAGGGAGATGAATGCAAAGCACTTAACTCTCATTGATGTGATCCAGAATTTGTCAATCAAAACTTGATATTTATAAACATTGCAGTTAGTTTTACAGTTGACCACTTCAAAGACACTCAAGGTGAAGGGACATGAAAGAAACAATGCTGACAGCTGTGTGCATGTGGAAGTTGTCAATCACAGCCTAATAAAATCGAAATGAATGAATGATTTGCAGATCAAAGATATGAAGGGGTTTAAACCCAGCTGACTGGTTTTCTCTTTCCAGGAATTGACAGGTGCTGCTTCCTCTTCCAGAGCCTAAAGGTGTATTCTACAGGTGAATTTTAAAGCAGTTATTTTTTTTCACTGCGTCTGTCTGGACTACTCTGTACCTTCCAGAGAGCAGCCTCTCTTCGGGGAGACTTCCAGACAGTCTTTATCACCTGATTGAATGACTCTTGATCGTCAGTCAAACAACCTATTTTCTCCTCTTTATTTCCAAATGGGAGGCTCCTGGGTGACTCATAAATTAGAGGGTTTCTGGGGGAGCCTCTTTAATTATGAGGTCTCTGGGGGGGGTCTCGTTAATTCAAGGGCCACTTTAATTATCGGGTCTCTAGTGGGGGTGCAGTGGGGAGGGTCTGGTGGGGGTGGAGTGCACAGGTCTTGCATTGTGGGGGGCAGGGTGGCCATCTGATGGACACCTGGGGCAACTCCTTTTAAGGGTTACCCCTTGGCCCACCGCCCGGTCCACCGTGCAGTCCACTGCGTCAGGTACACGGTCAGGACCTGCACCAATTTTCGCGCACTTGATTCCCAGGCCAGAGGACTGGATAATCATGAGGGCCCGGGGAATATGGTGCCCGGCCCATTAATAGGATGGGAATGGGTCTTAATGACCCATTTACGTCCTCCCTCGGGCGCGAACCCGATCCCATGGATCGGCGCCCCAGCGATCCCATGTTTCCCCCCCGACATTGGATTCTCCACCGCATTGGGAACTCCGCTACCGGCGGAGGTTGGCAGAGAATCCAGCCCGAGATGTGCTTTTGTGTTAATAGCCCAAATTGAACATAATCCTCGAACTTCCATCACATGGCCTTCTACTTCTAAGCACTCCGCCCAGACTCTTCCCCATTGGTTGCCTGACTTGGCAATCCACAGACCACATTGCCCTGCCAGATTGGAAACCAAACAGTCTTCATCACCCGATTGAATGAATCTTGATGGTCAGTCCAACATCCTATTTTCTCTTCTTTATCTCCAAATTAGTTTTTCGAAAGAATAAAAATAGTGTCGAAGGAAAATAAAAACACATTTTTTTGATGCCCCTGCAGCTTTTCACTCAATACTCTCACAAGTCACATCCTGGGGATGAATCTAATTCCTGGACAGTTCTGAAAGCTTGGCAAGCCCAGATATATCACCACAAAACTGACATGTCAAGTCGTGGTGCTATTGTTTGGTTTCACTAACTTGGGGAGGAGTGAACATTCTGCTGTCAAACCTCCGCTTCTCCATGCTCTGTTTATGTTTGTCATCAGACCTAGGCTCTGCCCCCACCCCCGGATGTCTGCTCTTAGTTTTAAAGAGTTAGAAGGAGGTGTATGGTTTTCTTCTTCCTCCCCTGGGTTCTGTTCAAAGACTTTAAAGAAAGACTTTCACTTCTTCCTCTACCTTGTTTTGTACCTAGACAGAAGAGAGGGAATTGTCCTTTTTTCATCTCACTTGTCAACATGCCTCCCCGGACTTATATTGTACAGCCAACAGAGGAAGCTACTTAATTCTGTAAATGTGATAGTGAATGCTTGACCACCTGAGAATGAGCGGCGCTCCAATTCCCCCAGTAGCGTGTTTCTCCGCAGCGCCTTCTGCTGGTGGCGGGATTCTCTACTCCTGCCGCTAATTATTGGGATTTCCCATTGAAGCTACCCTATGCTGCGGGGAAACCTGCGGGCGGGGGTGCACTGCTAGCAGGAAAAGAGAATCCCAAAGGCCAGAGAATTCCAGCCAATATATCCAATATATATTACTTCTAATGGCAAAATCACATTTCCATAGTGGACCAATCCTACATGGATGGAAGCTTCAAGGAGGCCTCTTAACTCCGTGTCAGCCATGACTCTGTGGTCGCACTCACACATTTTTCTAAAATAGGATTTTTTCAACTTCATAAACATTGACGACATTGTGATCTTTCCTTTGTGTCACTAAATTCGCCGTTTACCATTAATTAGCTTCAAAGATTCAAGATCGTTGTGTCTCTGAGTCGTAAGGTTGGGGGTTCAAGTCCCATCCTAGAGATTTATACAAACAAGTTAGGCTGACAACTCATGTCAACAAGCAAACACATGAATCAGTGTAGTATTGAAAGAATGCTTTTCAAAGAAAAACAGGAATTCTCCCTGGTGTTGTGGCCCATATGTATCCAATAACAACATTCACTGAACCATTGATTATCTAATTACTGTCACACTGTTGTTGGTGGACCTTACAGAGTTTCCAGACCTAGATTGCAATACTGCTACATTGTAACATCAACTACACTTTAAACATACGTAATCAGCTCTGTAGCATTTTAGGAGTTCATGAAGCTACAGAGGTGCTGCTTAAAGGTAGGTTCTCCCCCAAGGACATATAATCTTCCTAATATTGATCTATTCTGTGAAAATTTACACAAGCTGTTTCACCACCTTTAAGTTTACTGAAGGAACATTTAAGCTCATGTCTTCAGGGTCTGTGGCATGTTGATTGGCCGCTGTTTATAGTAATAAAATAATTGAGGTGCTTGGATGGCACATGCAACCTTGGCAACAACTATTTGGAAAAAACATGAGTGTGTCTTCTTTGCTCTGTGTTATCTGAAATTTGCTTTGCATGTCTTTTAATGTATATTAGTTTAGTGTTAGTATACATGAAACATAGGGCTAAATTTTTTGCTCACTGGACCCGTGCTCATGGCAGGCCCGGAAGCGCACGTGAAGCCTGTTCACAGCCATAGTCAGCCCTGGAGCATAATTTCAGACTAGCTGGCTAATTGAGGTACCCTCAATAATGTCGCTTAGAGATTAAACTGTAAAGAAGGCTTTATTAGACTAATAACTATGCTACAGCTATGGATGAGAGCTGACTGCTATACAGACCATGAGGCAGGCCTTTATGTATGGCTCCCAGATGGGCGGAGCCAGAGGCGGAGTCCCCAGGGTTCCAAGCCCGGTCTTAAAGGGGACATCACCTTACATGATGATAAGGCAGTAACCGTTCATCACATTCACCCCCTGTTCAAAAAGGAGTCCGGCGGGGGTGAAGTGCCATCATAGGTCCATCCGTCTCGGTGGCCGGATCGTCCTCCTCGACTTCCTCAATTCGGGCGGTGGTGTGGCGGGCACAGACATCCCGGTTGAGGGCACATCCGGGAGCACAGCGGTCGGAGCTTTGGTCCGGGTCGGGGCAGAGGAACTAGGCAGGGCTGGGGGTAGTGGAGCCGGCGCCGGCGGGGTGTGTAAAGGGGGGGCGCACGGTAGGAGCTCACCAACGGGTGGTAGGGCCGGAAGGGGTGTGTTGTAGGGGGCGACGGGTCCTGCAGGGGAGCGGCGCGAGAAGGGGCGTCTGTGGTGGAGGATCCAGCGGGCGCCAGATCCCGGAGGGAAACCGTATCTTGCCTGCCATCGGAATACTCCACGTAGCCATAACTGGGGTTGGCGTGGAGCAGTCGGACCTTTTCAACGAGGGGGTCCGTTTTATGGCTCCTCGCGTGCCTCCGGAGAAGAACAGGTTCCAGAGCCATCAGCCAAGGTGGAAGCGAGACCCCGGAGGTAGACTTCCTGGGGAAGAGAAACAATCGGTCGTGAGGGGTCTCATTCGTGGCCGTGCAGAGGAGTGACCTAATGAAGTGTAGGGCATCGGGTAGGACCTCCTGCCAGCGGGTGGTTGGGAGATTTCTCAACCGCAGGGCCAGAAGGACAGCCTTCCACACAGTCGCGTTCTCCCTCTCCACCTGCCTGTTTCCCCGTGGGTTATAACTGGTCGTTCTGCTCAAGGCGATCCCTTTGCTGAGCAGATACTGACGCAGTTCATCGCTCATGAACGATGTACCCCGGTCGCTGTGGATATAAGCAGGGAAACCGAACAGGGTGAAGATGCTGTGCAGTGCCTTAATCACCGTGGCTGAGGTCATGTCGGTGCAGGGAATGGCGAATGGAAAACGGGAGAACTCATCGATCACGGTGAGGAAATAGGCATAACGGTTGGTGGATGGGAGGGGCCCCTTGAAGTCCACGCTCAGTCGCTCAAAGGGGCCCGAGGCCTTCACGAGCCGAACCTTGTCTGGCCGATAGAAGTGCGGTTTGCACTCCTCACAGACCTGGCAGGCCCTGACCATGGCCTTGACCTCCTTGGTTGAGTAAGGTAGGTTGCGGGACTTGATGAAATGGACGAGCCGGGTAACCCCCGGGTGGCAGAGGTCATTGTGGATGGCTTGCAGGCGGTCCTCCTGCGCGTTGGCGCATGTGCCGCGGGACAGGGCATCTGGGGGCTCGTTGAGCTCCCCTGGACGATACTTGATATCGTACGAGTAGGTGGAGAGTTCGATCCTCCACCTCAAAATTTTATCGTTTTTTATTTTGCCCCGTTGCGTGTTATCGAACATATAGGCGACCGACCGTTGGTCGGTGACGAGGGTAAACCTCCTACCGGCGAGGTAGTGTCTCCAGCACCGCACAGCCTCCACAATGGCTTGTGCCTCATTTTCGACTGCAGAGTGTCGAATCTCGGAGGCGGTGAGGGTTCGGGAGAAGAACGCTACTGGTCTGCCTCCTTGATTGAGGGTAGCAGCCAGGGCGATGTCTGATGCATCGCTCTCTACCTGGAAAGGGATGGTTTCGTCCACCGCGTGCATGGCGGCCTTGATGATGTCGGCCTTGATGCGGTTGAAGGCCAATTGAGCCTCAGCCGAGAGGGGAAAAGTGGTGGTCTTTAGGAGTGGGCGGGCTTTGTCCGCATACTTGGGGACCCACTGGGCGTAATAGGAGAAAAGCCCCAAGGACCGTATTTGGGCCTTGAGGCTGCAGGGGAGAGGGAGTTCCTTAAGGGGGCGCATGCGGTCGGGGTCGGGACCTAGGACCCCGTCTTCCACGACATAGCCGAGGATGGCCAGCCGGGTGGTGTGGAAAACGCATTTGCCCTCGTTATAGGTCAGGATAAGGGCTCGGGCGGTCTGGAGGAACTTTTTGAGGTTAGCGTCATGGTCCTGCTGATCATGGCCGCAGATGGTGACATTGTCCAAGTACGGGTATGTAGCCCGCAAACCGTACTGGTCCACCATTTGGTCCATCGCCCTTTGAAAGACGGAGACCCCATTTGTGACACCAAAGGGGACCCTGAGGAAGTGGAAGAGCCGGCCGGTGCTTCGAAGGCAGTATAGGGGCGGTCTTTTGGTCGGATGGGGAGCTGGTGGTAGGCAGATTTGAGGTCGACCGTGGAAAAGACTCGGTATTGGGCGATCCGATTGACCATTTCCACGATGCGAGGAAGTGGGTACGCATCAAGCTGCGTGAATCGGTTTATGGTCTGGCTATAATCCACGACCATCCGTTTCTTCTCCCCGGACCGGACTACCACCACTTGCGCTCTCCAAGGGCTGTTGCTAGCCTCGATGACCCCCTCTCCCAGTAAACGCTGGACCTCTGACTTGATAAAAGCCATATCTTGGGCACTGTAGCGCCGGCTCCTGGTGGCGACGGGCTTACAGTCGGGAGTGAGGTTAGCGAATAGCGAGGGGGGTGCGACTTTCAGTGTCACAAGGCAGCACACCGTGAGGGAGGGCAAAGGTCCGCCGAACTTCAGTGTCAGGCTTCGGTGGCTGCACTGGAAATCCAGTCCGAGCAGCAGGGGGGCACAGAGGTGAGGGAGGATATAAAATTTGAAACGGGTGTATTTGGCACCCTGGATCGAGAGATCCGCAATACAGTACCCCGTGATTTGTACCGAGTGGGACCCAGATGCGAGGGCTATGGTTTGGGATGCGGGCTGGGTGCGTAGGGAGCAGCGCCTTACCATTTCAGGGTGGATAAAGCTCTCCGTGCTCCCGGAGTCGAAGAGGCATGCAGTGTCATGCCCATTGACCTGGACCTGCATCATGGAATTCTGCAGGTGTTTTGGCTGAGTTTGATCGAGGGTGATCGCACCAAGTCGCGGGTAGTCGGATTCGTCAGCCGAGTCGGACTCGTAAAATGGCCGCTGCCGTCGGTCGCACGTGTCGGGTCGAGAAGATGGCCGCCGACCAGATGGCCGCTCCCATGATTCGCACGAGGCTGATGACGCGTCAGAAGAGGGCGTGTCGGGTCGGTGCGAGGCCTTCGGGCCTGAGAGCCAGATTTTCGGGCCGGCTGTTCTTTGTTTTTCTGGCCCCTGGGTCTGGCCAGGCAGACCCTCGCAAAGTGCCCTTTCTTCCCGCAGTCGCTGCAGATCGCTGAGCGGGCTGGGCAACGTGGGCGTGGGTGCTGGCCCTGCCCGCAGAAGTAGCAAGGTGTGCCCCCATGGTGAGCGGGTCGCCACGTGGCGCAGGCCTGTACTACGGGCGAGTCTGAGGAAGTCCGGGGGGGGCTGGCAGAGTCCGCGGGGTACGTACCCAAGTTATGTCGGGCCACCTCCAGCGAGGAGGCGAGCGTTAGCGTCTCCTGGAGGTCTTTCGCCCCGTTTTCGAGCAGCCGCTGCCGGATGTAGGTCGAGCGGATTCCGGACACGAAAGCATCCCTGATGTGCAGGTTCATATGGACTTCCCCTGTCACATCCTGATGGTCACAGTCCCTGGCAAGCGCGGTGAGTTTCTCAACAAACTCGTCGAGCGATTCCCCCGAGCGCTGCCGGCAGGTAGAGAGCAGATGCCGGGTGTGCACCTCATTGACGGGTTTGACAAACCGCTTGCGGAGCAACTCAATCGCTTCCTCATAAGTCGACGCCTTTTCGAGCGTGGCGGAGATTCTGTGACTCACCCGGGCGTGGAGTAGACGCAGCTTGCGTGGCCCAAGGATGGGAATCTCTGCGGAGTCCAGGTAGGCCTCGAAGCACCGCAGCCGGTATTTAAAAATTTCCTTTGCCTCCGGTGTTCGTGCTTCCAGATTGAGCTTCTCTGGTTTTAAGTCTGCATCCATCCTGAATCTAGTTTAGTCTAATAAATTGAGGTACCCTCAATAATGACGCTTAGAGATTAAACTGTAAAGAAGGCTTTATTAGACTAATAACTATGCTACAGCTATGGACGAGAGCTGACTGTTACACAGACCATGAGGCAGGCCTTTATGTATGGCTCCCAGATGGGCGGAGCCAGAGGCAGGGTCCCCAGGGTTCCAAGCCCGGTCTTAAAGGGGACATCACCTTACATGATGATAACGCAGTAACCGTTCATCACACTAATTAATGGCCGGTCAGTATGAAACATACTCTGTGAAAGGCTGAGCGCTGCTGAAGAGAGTGGGAGATGGACGAACGCAGAGTAAACGGAGCGTGCAGGCTGGCATCTCTAATGTGCTCCATCACGGGGACAGCCACTGCGGAGCTGTCAGAGGGAGCTGCTGACTTGGGAAAATAAACATCAGTGGGAAAACCATACACTCAGACACAAACCTCAGTCCCCAGACACGTGTTAATTTTATCTGAGCCCTGACCTTTAAACCCGCCCTGGAGCAACGTTGTAACTGAAACCTGGCCAATCTGCCCACCCGCCAATCGGTCTGCCTACCTCTACAACAGGGGAAGCCAAGAAGACACACTCATGTTCTCTCCGAATAGTTCAGTTGCCAAGTTATATGCACCATCCAAGCACTTCACTTATTTTATTACTGCCTCAACGGTGAATACTTGCGGGAACCATTAGGTCAAAGGTGTCCAGTTACTTCCCAGCGTGCTATACTTGCCAAATGTCATGTCACCACTTTCAAAATGAGTAGGAGAAAACTGTGTTACAAAAGGAAACAGAAGAAGGAAGACAGCAGCCCACACAAATAAATCACATTCAGAAGATATCGCAGAAGTATTCTGGGGCATTTCAACACAAGCAGAATAGTCCAAACAGAAATCTTTGGAAACTAAAACAGATGGTGCGGGAATGGTGACGGATTGTCAGCATCAGTGATGAGAAGGTGGCCTATTGATATGAGCAGGCATTTGCACTTGCACATTTGGCATCTGACAGGAAGGTTGATGAACAGTTTACTCTTCATAGCAAAGGTCACAAAGGGAGACTTTTGTACTTTTTAAAATAGATTTAGAGTACCCAATTCATTTTTTTCAATTAAGGGGCAATTTAGCGTGGCCAATCCACCTCCCCTGCACATCTTTGGGTTTTAGGGGTGAGACCCATGTAGACACGGGGAGAATGTGCAAACTCCACACAGACAGTGACCCAGGGCCGAGATCGGACCTGGGACCTCGCCGCCACGAGGCAGCAATGTTAACCACTGCACCACCGTGCTGCCCGGGTATTTATAGATCTCTGAGGGGGCTGGGGCCGTTTGCATTTCTTCTCTCAGCTAAGAATGTCTGATGTGGTTCTCCCTGATTTCATTATAGTTTCCATGAGCTCTTTTCTGCTGTTGGTTTGGTATGATTTTTTAAAAATCTTTGTTTTATTTATTCATGGGTGGGTGAAAACTTGTTTATTCTTGATTTGTTCAATCTCTTGTCAATGCTTACCTTTGGTTGGAATTTGTCTTCAAACTGTGTGGGTGTTCTGATTTTCGATGCCTTCTCCAGTTTTAGATTTTCTTTGCTTGCCCTTTCTGCTTGTGTCACTGGCCTTATTCGTCCAAATGTATTCATCTCCTTTATCCATCATTTGTTTATATGGGGCAGCATGGTAGCATTGTGGATAGCACAATTGCTTCACAGTTCCAGGGTACCAGGTTCGATTCCGGCTTGGGTCACTGTCTATGCGGAGTCTGCACATCCTCCCCGTGTGTGCGTGGGTTTCCTCCGGGTGCTCCGGTTTCCTCCCACAGCCCAAAGATGTGCAGGTTAGGTGGATTGGCCATGATAAATTGTCCTTAGTGTCCAAAATTGCCCTTAGTGTTGGGTGGGGTTACTGGTTATAGGGATAGGGTGGAGATGTTGACCTTTCCAAGAGCCGGTGCAGACTCGATGAGCCGAATGGCCTCCTTCTGCACTGTAAATTCTATGAAATCTATGTGTGTGCTACAGATCTTCCGGGACCATGTACAAGCTAGTGGGACTGCCTGTTTCCAGGTCTTTGTGCATACCCAGGCATCTGAAGGCCCATAGGCATGGCCTGTAATTACTGTACCTAGGTTATGTACTGACACACCCTAGGCTTACGTAACATTACCAACTTGCACTGCCTGCCTCACTGTATGGAGTTATGGGAGCATATACTAGTGCACCATTACTACAGTGTGTAGTTTCCCAACAGCATCTTCCAAATCTGCAATCTCCACTAACTTGAGGGACAAAGGGACTTGGTCATGGGAACACCACTGTCTGAATGTTCCCCTCCAAGCCGTCCACCATTTATTGCAATACAACCTCCATAAAAATTTCTGACTGGTGATCCAATCATATTTATCGCAACATTTAAGAAACATTTGGACAGGAAATAAAATTGCCAAGGCATAGTAATCTATGGACCAAGTGCTGGTAGATGGGATTAGTATAGATCGGTATAGATTAGCATAAATTGGTATTTGATGTGGGCGGCATGGTGGCACAGTGGATAGCACTGCTGCCTCACAGGGACGTTGCCAGGGATCCGAGTTCAATTCCGGCCTTGGGTGACTGTCTATGCAGAATTTGCACTTTCTCCCCGTGTCTCCGTGGGTTTCCTCCGGGTGCACCGGTTTCCTCTCAGAGTCCAAAGATATGCAGGGTTAGGTGGATTGGATGCTAACTTTCCATTAGTGTCCAAAGATATGCAGGTTGGGGAGTGGGCCTAGGAAGGGCGCCCCTTCAGAGAGTCGCTGCAGACTCGATGGGCCTCCTTCTGCACTGTAGGAATTCTATGGACGGCATAGACATGGTGGGCCAAAGTACCTATTTCTGTGCTATATGACTTGATAATTCTATAATTCAGCCCCATCCCCTGTCCAACCATATAGGACTAACTATAAGGGATAGTTAAGAAATTCCTTGTGGGAGGAGTGATCAAATCTCAGCCTTTCAGCTGTACATCAACCCGAACATTCTTCCACACCTCCCTTCCAAGGCAAAAGTGTGAAGATCGAAAATGATGACTGTGGGATTGTTGAAAATGGTTCAAAGATCTGAGGTTGGAATGAGGAAAACTGGGGAGCGAGAGTCAACATCCGAAGGACACAAGAGGAATGAAGAACCAGGGGATTACAGGAATGCATGGAAGACAATGGGCAGAGTAGAAATGGGTGGCATGCAGAGACTGCACCGGGGTGCAGAGTGAATCACTTAGAAAGTCACAACAAAACAGTGAAAGAAAGGCAGAAGGAAACTTCAAAATCTAAATAATAAAGAAAGTGCAAAGCATTAAATTTTGTCTCTGTAAAACCGAGGACAATTAACATAAAGTAATAAAGAAATGAAATAAAATATCACCAAAGTTAATAGATGCCAATGAAAATCAAAATGAAAGCACGTACCAGATAAATAAAAGAAGAATAAAATGATTTTGTTTGAATTAAAGTATAGTAACCATTTTGGAAAATATTTGAAAGCGTGTTTCAAAGCAATTTATTTTGTGAAAATAATTTGATTGAAGGCATTTTTAATATATACATATTCACAAAAATAAAAATGCTAACCGGCAACAGGTAACAAAACCTCCTCCTCCCTGCACCCCCCCCAAACCACCCTCTCTACTCACCCCGGTCACTCCGGTACCCTCCTCTCTTTTCCAGCCTAACCCCCCCCCCCGCCCCCCCCAGAAACAAAAAGAATAAACTCCCCTGCAAAGACTCAAAACTCCTTAAAGTCGATAAACAGTTTCCACCTCAAGGTGAACCCCTCCTCCACCCCACGAATGGCGAACTGAACATTTTCCAAATGCAGAACTTTTGCCGAATCACTCACCCATACCCCAGTCCCACCAACCCAACAAAATCGATCTCCGGGCTATCAGGGAAGCAAAGGCCCCCACCTGAACTCCCAGATCCACTGACACTCCAAATATCGTAAGAAGTCTTACAACACCAGGTTAAAGTCCAACAGGTTTGTTTCGAATCACTAGATTTCTGAGCACTGTTCCTTCCTCAGTTGAATGAAGAGGTGGGTTCCAGAAACATATATATAGACAGAGTCAAAGATGCAATATGATACTTTGAAAGCAAGCCTTTGCAGGTAATTAAGTCTACAGGTCCAGACGGAGCAACTGGAGAGAGGGATAATTATAGGTTAAAGAGGTGTGAATTGTCTCAAGCCAGGACAGTTGGTAGGATTTTGCAAGCCCAGGTCGGATGGTGGGGGATGAACGTAATGCAACATGAATCCAAGGTCCCGGTTGAGGCCGTACTCATGTGTGTGGAACTTGGCTATAAGTTTCTGCTCGGCGATTCTGCGTTGTCGCGCATCCTGAAGGCCGCCTTGGAGAACGCTTACCCGGGGATCAGAGGCTGAATGCCCTTGACTGCTGAAGTGTTCCCCGGCTGGAAGGGAACATTCCTGCCTGGCGATTGTCACGCGCTGTCCGTTCATCCGTTGTCGCAGCGTCTGCATGGTCTCGCCAATGTACCACGCTTCGGGACATCCTTTCTTGCAGCGTATGAGGTAGACAACGTTGGCCGAGTCACACGAGTATGTACCATGTACCTGGTGGGTGGTGTTCTCACATGTAAAGGTGGTACCCATGTCGATGATCTGACACGTCTTGCAGAGATTGCCATGGCAGGGTTGTTTGGTGTTGTGGTCGCTGTTCTGAAGGCTGGGTAGTTTGCTGCAAACAATGGTTTGCTTGAGGTTGCGCAGTTGTTTGAAGGCAAGTAGCGGGGGAGTGGGGATGACCTTGGCAAGATGTTCGTCTTCATCGATGACGTGTTGAAGGCTGCGAAGAATATGTCGTAGTTTCTCTGCTCCGGGAAGTACTGGACGACAAAGGGTACTCTGTCGGTTGTGTCCCGTGTTTGTCTTCTGAGGAGGTCGGTGGCGGTTTTTTGCTGTGGCGTGTTGGAACGCGCCATATCCCGTTCGTAACTTCTTACTGTACTCACCCCAGTCCAACGCCGGCATCTCCACATCATGACTCCAAATATCACCACCTCCGGACATGAAGCTACCTCTACCTCCATAATCTTTGACATTACATCCGAAAATGCCTTCCAAAACTCCCTCAACCTCAGACATGCCCAAAGCATGTGCACATGGTTTGGCAGCCCCCCTCCCCCCTTTGGTTACAGTGCAGAACAAGGGGCCAAACAAAGTAAATACATGAGCAAGAGCAGCATAGGGCATCGTGAATAGTGAACAGATCAGTCCGAGGGGGAGTCATTGTGGAGTCTTGTAGCTGTGGGGAAGTAGCTGTTCCTAAGTCTGGAAGTTCGGGTCTTCAGACTTCTGTACCTTCTGCCTGATGGAAGGGTCTGGAAGAAGGCAATGCCTGGGTGGGAGGGGTCTCTGATAATGCTGTCTGCCTTCCTGAGGCAGTGAGAGGTGTAGACAGAATCAATGTGGGGGTGGATAGATTGTGTGATGCGTTGGGCTGAGTTCACCACACTCTGCAGCATCTTCCAATCTTGGACCGAGCAGTTGCCATACCAGGCTGTGATGCAGCCGGATAGGATGCTCTCTATTGCACATTTGTATAAGTTTGTGAGAGTCGATGCAGACACGCCAAATTTCTTTAGCTTCCGTAGGAAGTAGAGACATTGTTGGACTTTATTGACTGTTGCATCAATGTGAGTGGACCAGGACAGACTGTTGGTGATGGTGACTCCCAGGAACTTATTCTGGAACTTAGCAATCAAAAGGTCCACAAACTCTTTGATAGACCACTGGCCAACAATAACGTCCCCGGAACACTCCGCCATCTTTTCATGTGTCGCACCTCGAACAAACTTTTGCTCAAGCTGCTGCCTCTTACTTGTTACACTCCACATCTGGTAAGCCATAAACCGGCCCCACCGATGGAGTACTGCTTAGTGCTCATGCACCTCACATCAGCAAATACCTCCCAAATCGAGTGGGAAAGGACCAAAAATTTCCACTTCAAGCGGGAGCCACAAAATATGCGACCATTAACTCCATGGCCCCCATTGGAAGTCTGTTCCAAAACAATTTTACCATGACTAATCCAGTCTCAGATTTTTGTGAATAAATTTGCTTTCCCACTCATTCAACAACATTTATTGTAAATGAACAATATCTTCTAGATCTATAGGCTGTATTTTTAGTCAACTACCTTGATACATTTTTTAAAAATTCATTCATGGGGCGTGGGCATCACTGGCTGGTCCAGCATTTATTGCCTATCCCTAATTGTCCTCGAGAGGGCAGTTAGGAGTCAACCACACTGTTGTGGGTCTGGAGTCACATATAGGACAGATCAGGTAAGGATGGCAGATTGTCTTCCCTAAAGGATGGACTTTTATGACAATCAGCAATGATTTCATGGTCATCATTCGACTTTTAATTCCAGATTTTTATTGAATTCAAATTTCACCATCTACAGTGGCGGGATTCGAACCCAGGACCCTCAAGAATTACCCTGGGTTTCCTGGTTTACTAATTACAATACCACTACGCCACCGCCTCCCCATTACCCAAAGGCTCATCATTAACCTACTTGCAATATCTCTTGTGTTGAAATGATATATTTTCCCATTATATGGTAACACTGAATTTAAGTGCCAGATGTTAGACACAGATCTTACTTAAATTGAAAAATTACAATAGATCATAGATACAGCTCCTAAATTTCCATCAATAAGCACAAACCCTGGCTTCACTATGGGTCAGCGTTAGTCTAGCTTGTTAAATTAATGGTTACCGCATATACAATATTGCATAGGTCCAGGCAGCGAGTGGTCGAGGCGATTATCCGCCCGACTGTCTGTCCCTCTACGACAGCTACATTTGCGGCCGGGTGGCCTTCAAGAGGGAGCATGTGGTGTCCATCGGCAATTTTCATGTCTTCCGCAACCTGTGGGCACCGCGGGTCTGGGGTGCATCATCACCCCGGGAATAACATTTTAATTTGAATTAATTGAGTTTCCTTTTGATGGTTTATTTTAGTTACAGTGCCCCACTTGTGACTGTCACCCTGCACTCCCCACCTCTTCTCATTTGGCTAATTTACTGATTATTGGTTTTATTAAAAGAGTATGTCACATTGTAATAGAATTATTTGCACAATAAAGAAAACTGGCCACGAACATTACACTTGGTTGAGCTTAACCCAATGTTAACCATACCTGTATGGTTTTCTGCTCCGGTATTGCCACCAGGTGTAGTCACTATATTGGTATCAATGAGCTTTCAAGAATATCACACTTGAGGGGGAAGGAAAATCTGGAACAAATACATTTTTTGTTATAATCCTATCACCAGAAACAATCTAAATGGGTGGGAGACACTGTTTAAAGATTTTGATCCCAGCAATAACATTTTCATTATTTTTTAAAACAGCAAAGATGTTTGAGGAGAGACAATTTTCTTCGATGAGAATTTTTAAGCACAAATAATTTCTGGGGACCAGGAGTATTACAGCTTATTTTGTCTTTTCACGGAGTTTAGGCACACACTATGGAGCCTCATGTGTTACAAATGATGCCTAAATTAATGTTTCTATTAATTGGCATACATCTCAAACTGCAGCTATATGGCAGATTAGGCATTATCCAGCAATGTTCCAAACTTCCAGGCCTACAGAACGTAAACAGGGCAAAACAACGAGTACGAAATATAAGCACAATGTAGGACTGCACTGTCTAAGCTTTGCCAACAAAATTTTTGTGGGCCAGAAAGCATCATTTGAACACTCCAGCCTTGATTTTCTCAAAACCACAAGATAAATAGTGACAAAGAGAAATAATCTTGACTCATCCATCAAGCAAACAGGTCTCACCACTCCTTCGCCATCAAGTCTGTTTATTTGGGTCAAAGTGTCTTTCAAATGCCAATTTAAAATTCATCCACACGTATATTTGTTTCTACAGATGAATGATCAGAATATTTGGGGACCATGGCCGATCCAATAGATTTATTTGAAGTACGCTACTTGGTAAAGAATTTCAACAACAGTTTGTTTAATTTATTAAACAAATTGTTGTTGGCATCAACAAATATTGAAAATAATGGACACTTCAGGGGTTAAAGGCCATTCAGGAGAGAATGAAAGTCATGGGCCTCACTGGTCATACAATCAGGAATATACTGAAAATACTGACAACAGGACCGATCATCAGGACTGTCAAATGGGCCTCCTCTCATTCCTATGGTCGGGAATTTTGGCCCACCCAGTGGCGGAGACGGTTTGCCATAAGTCGCCGGTGAGATCTTCCGGTCCTGCCACGGTCGATACTGTTTTGTACAGCTCAACCGCACAGCTGGGGAACCAACCACGAGGAGGGGGGTTGCCTTCAATGGCCCCAGAAAATCTTGCTCTATGTTTTTCTACATGCTGCCCTATGTTTTCCTACATGAGGATGTTTTCCCTCATGGGAGAGTCTTGGATCAGAGGGCATAGTCTCAGGATAGAGGGGTGCCAATTTAAGACTGAGATGAAGAGGAATTTTGTCCCTCAGAGGGTTGTGAGTCTTTGGAACTCCTTGCTACAGAGAGCGTCCTTATGTATATTTAAGGCTGAGATCCGTAACGGAATCAAGGGTTACTGGGAAAGGGCAGGAAAATGGACGTGATGAATGTTGGATTAGCCATGATTCTATTGAATGGCAGAGCAGGCTCACAGGGCCGAATGACCTACTCCTGTTCCTATTTCTCATGGTCTTACTACAGTGACTACACTTTAAAAGAACTTCTTGGGTTGTAAAACACTTTGGAGCACCCTGAGATCATGAAAGGCACCATGCAAGTTCTTTTTTTTCTTTTAAGTGCTGCCTGTTCCTCATCTCAATCTTTGATGACTTTTTAAAAATAAATTTAGAGTACCCAATTAATTTTTTTCCAATTAAGGGGCAATTTAGCGTGTTCAATCCACCTATCCTGCACATCTTTGGGTTGTGGGGCGAAACCCACGTAAACACGGGGAGAATGTGCAAACTCCACACGGACAGTGACCCAGAGCCGGGATCGAACCTGGGACCTCGGCGCCGTGAGACTGCAGTGCTACCACTTCGCCACTGTGCTGCCCTCAATCTTTGCTGACTTACGTGGTTCCTTTACAAACTATCAAATTTATATTCTTTGTCCTTCTTTTCAAATCCGCTATTGTCTCACCGCACGCTACCTCTGTAACCTCTTGCAGACCTATATACACCTCAGCCTCACTCTTCAGTCTTTGACTTTGAAACTGCCTCCTAAATGTTTTTGTCCTCTCCAGCTCCTTCAGAAACCTTCACATAGCCCACCCTTTTTAACCTAATTTGTTATCACCAGTCCCAATCTTATTCACTCCATTTCTATTTTCCTGTAACCTTCATTTGCGAAGCACCTTGAGAATATTTATTATGTAAAAGATGTTATGTAGTGTTACTGTATGTATACAGAGGCCTCTATAAAAATAATGAAATGAATGCATTGAATATTCAGACACTGTTGGCATGCACAATAGTTTTTAAGTTGCAGGTTTTTGTTTAGATTGTTAACTTAATTTTGGTGGAAGTGCAGGGAAGATCTTAGATAGCACAGAACAGTTTGTTGTTTAGGGGAGTTGTGTTCAGCATTACAGATGGTAGATATGCTTGTCTTCATTGTAACAAATTATGGTGGCACTGAGAAGGCTTCTTGTATAACCAAAAGGGGTTTATTGAGAAGAACAAAAAGGTTAACTATCTATAGGCACAGAGGTCTATCAAACAGGTCTATACTCTATGACTCCTAGGGCCTCATGCTTTCTCCCCATCGGTCGAGGTTCACACGCTCACGCACAATAGGCTCCGAACCAATTACGGGCACGCAAGGGATCATCCTGAAAAGGGGTCACGCTACCACATAAACCTAATTGAGCCAGGCACATTACATCGTGCAATAAGCTGTGCTCCTTATGAGACAGACACTAATGTAGGTCAGAACTGGCAAAATAACTCACAGAAAGCCATTCATTTTCAAAGTGGGAGAGAAACTGCTCAAATTGTTTTTGTCTCAGTCGCAGCTAAACCTCAATCATAGGAAACTCTTTGATCATGTTCCAGTTGCCTTTATGATTTGCATAATGGCGCCTTTGAGATCAGATTGTAGGTGTTTTCTTTTGTTATTAATTTTAAGAGGGTTCTTTCCATTCTCAGCAAAGACACACACTTCAAAATGCTGAGAAGCCATTAGAGTCCTCACAACAAATGTGAAAGGACCAAGGAAATAACACCTTTAAATGTGACTACTTTCATACTGCAGCTGCACCATGACAGATTTATCAGTTGGTTTCCAGACTTCAGAACCCTTCTACCGAATATGTGACACACATTGAGTGTAAGATAGAAAAACAGAAGGTCATAGAATCTTTTTCTTGCCTTCACTGGCCTAGTTGTCTTCCTTCTCCACTTCTCTTCACTTCACCCTGACATACCCATTGATCTGCTCTTTCCTTTCCATAAACAGATAGCTCACTCATGCCACTCCACACCCCTGTCCCCCATGTGAACTGCATCTTTTGACCACTGCGATCTGTTCATCCACCATTACAGGACTATCAGTGCTCCCCATATATTTCACAACATAGTTGTCTTTGCTGAGGCCTGCATTATTACCGATACAGGGCTTCAATAAAACTGGTGTGCAAGATTTCTATCGTTGACTTAAAGATATATCATCATTTCTTTACTGCCGCTGGGTCAATTCTGCAATTCCCTCCCTAGCACCATTTGGGAGTACCATTAGCAAAGGGTTGCCGGCAAAAGAAAGACTTGTATTTATACGTCACTTTTCATGATGACGCAATTTACCAAAGAGCTTTACAAGTCAATGAAATACTTTTGAAATGTTTTCACTGTTGTAGTGCTGGAACCACAGAAGCCAATTTGAGCCCAACATGTTCCAATAAACTGACAGGTGACAATCTTATTTAGTGATGTTAATTGATGGATAAACATATATTATTTTAGAAAATATTTTATTGAAGCATTTGCAATTTTCACAGTTTACAGTTTAACACTTTAACATTCCTTACACAACCGCGCGGGCCAACGCATGCAAAAAAACTAAAAACATCTCCTAATACCCCCGCCCTATTTCCTAATTACCCGTGTACTAAGTTCCCTGTCCTTGTCTTACACTACCATGCCTTCCATTTTCTTCCCCCCCATTTAAACCCCCCCCCTCCCCACCTTACGTTCAATTTTCCTTGAAGGAGTTGATGAATGGCTGCCACCTCTGGACGAACCCCTGAATTGATCCTCTCAAGGCGAACTTAATCTTTTCCAACCTGAGAAATCCTGTCATGTCACTGACCCATGCTCCTGACTTTGGAGGCTCCGAGTGTCTCCATCCCAGCAAAATCCGTCTCCGGGCCACCAGGGAGGAGAAGGCCAGAACATCGGCCTCCCCCCCCCCTCGGCCCCCGGATCTTCCGATACCCCAAATATTGCCAATTCTGGACTCGGAGTCACGCTCCTTTCCAGGACCTCTGACATAACGTCCGCAAATCCCTGCAAGAATCCCCTCAACTTCGGACACACCAGAAGATATGCACATGATTCGCCGGACTTCCCCGACAGCGTCCGCACCTATCCTCCATTTCCTAAAAAAAGCTGCTCATCCGGGATACCGTCATGTGCGCCCTATGAACCACCTTGAACTGCATCAGGCTAGGTCTAGCACAAGACGAGGATGAATTAACTCTCTTCAAAGCCTTTTCCCATAATTTGATTTCCAACTCTCCTCCTAGCTCCTCTTCCCACTTCCTCTTCACCTCCCCGATAGGGACTCCTTCCCACTCCATCAACTCCTTATATATCTCCGAGACCCTCCCCTCCCCAACCCCTGTTTTTGACATCACCTTATCCTGTAGTCTCCTCAGAGGGAGGCGAGGGAAGCTTGGAACCTGCCTCCGAACAAAGTCCCGTACCTGTAGGTACCGAAACCCATTCCCACACGGCAACTCAAACTCCTCCTCTAAAGCCTCCAGGCTTGGGAAACCCTCCTGAATGAAGAGATTCCCAAATCTCTCAATCCCTGCCCCCTGTCACCTCCGAAAGCCCCCATCCAGTCCTCCCGGAAGAAAACGATGATTGTCACAGATCGGTGGCCACACTGACGCCCCATCCAATCTCATGTGCTGTCTCCATTGTCCCCACACCCTCAGGGCTGCCACTACCACCTGGCTTGTGGAGTACTGAGCCAGCAAGAATGGCAGGGGCGCCGTAAATAAAGCCTCCAAACTCGTACCCTTACAGGATGCCGCCTCTACTCGCTCTCAAACCGATCCCTCCCCCACTACCCACTTCCTGACCATCGATATGTTGGCCGCCCAGTAATAATTAATAAGACTCGGGAAGGCCAAGCCCCCCTCCCCGCGGCCCCATTCCAGGAGTCCCTTCTTCATCCTCGGGGATTTCCCAGCTCACACAAAACTAGAGATCACCTCATTCATTTTCCTAAAAAAGGCCTTCGGGACAAAAATCGGAGACATTGAAAAAAAAAAAATGCAATCTTGGGAGGACTGTCATCTTCACCGTCTGCACCCTCCCTGCCAGTGTCAGCGGGAGCATCGCCCACGTGCGGAAACCCCTTTTCATCTGATCGATCGTTTGCCCAGATTTAACTTGTGGAACTGTCCCCAATCCTTAGCCACCTGGATCCCCAGATACCTAAAGCTCCTCCCCACCACCTTAAAAGGTAACTCCCTCAGTCTCTTTTCCTGCCCCCGCGCCTGAATCGCAAACACCTCACTCTTTCCCATGTTTAACTTGTAGCCTGCAAACTGCCCAAATTCGTCCAGCTTCTCCATACTTCCAGCCATTCCCCCCAACGGGTCTGTGATATAAAGCAGTAAATCGTCCGCGTAGAGCCAGACCTTGTGCTCCATCCCCCCCTCACTGTCCCCCACCAAACATTCAATGACCTAAGGGGCTCTATGGCCAGGGCAAACAGTAGTGGGGAGAGCGGGCATCCCTGTCTTGTTCCCCTACAGAGACTAAAATATTCTGACCGGACCCAGTTGGTTCTTACATTCGCCACCGGAGCCTGGTATAGAAACCGGATCCAATCGACAAATCCCTGCACAAACCTAAACCTACCTAATATATCCCATAGTTACTTCCACTCCACCCGGTCAAAGGCCTTTTCTGCATCCATAGCTACTGCCACCTCAACCTCGCACCCTCCGCTGGCACCATTATAACATTGAGAAGCCGTCTAATGTTGGACGTCAGGTGCCTGTCCTTCACAGATCCCGTCTGGTCCTCCCCGATTACCTCCAGGACACAATCCTCTATACCTGTGGCCAAGATCTTTGCCAGCAATTTAGCGTCTACGTTCAAAGGGGAAATCGGCCTGTACGATCCACAGCTCTCCGGGTCTTTGTCTTTCTTCAAGATGAGAGAGATCGATGCCTGTGATAGCGTTGGGGAGAACACTCTCAGCTCCTTAGACTTGTTAAAGGCCTTAACCAGGGGTGGCCCCAGTAACCCAGAAAACTTTTTATAAAACTCCACTGGGTATCTATCAGGGTCCCGGGGCTTTACCCGATTGCATCGCCCCTAGCCGGTCCCATTGGGTCCCCCAGGCATTCCACCAGCTCCTCATCTACCTTCGGGAACTTTAGCCTCTACAAAAATTGCTTCATACCCTCCTCCCCGGCTGGGGGTTCCGATTCATAGAGTCGACTATAGAATTTGCAAAACACATCGGGTGGGATTCTCTCATCCCGCGGCAGAGTGTCCACGCCGTTGTAAACACCGTCGCATTTTGCGACAGCGTGAACGGTCTGCTCCCAGGACTAATTCTGGCCCCTACTGCAGTTCACGCCGCCCCAGCTGCCGATCGTGGCACGAACTGGGCGCCGCGGGATCCGCGCAAGCGCAGTGGCTTCCTTTAATGCGCTGGAAATGAGTCCCCCAGCCAGAGAGGCCGGCCCACCAATTGGTGGGCCCCGATCACGGGCCAGGCCGCATTGGAGGCCCCCCCGGGGTCAGAGCCCACCTCCCCCCCCCCCCCCCCCCCCCGCCCCACAGGCCGCCACCCGACCCTTCCACCCGACCCCGCCACCCATCCCGGCCCGGGAATCGGCGGGCCGGCCGCGCTGAGCGGCCCACGACCGGCGCCGCGCCAACCACGCCGCGCCAATGAATCACATGCCGGCGTCGGGCAGCGTGGCCCGGTTGCGGAAATTCTCCGGCCCAGCTCAGGGCTGAGAGAATTCCGCCCATCATTTATCACCCCCAGGTCCACCATTACCTTCCCCCTCATATCCTTTACTTCCCCAATTTCTCTTGCCGCCTCCTCAGTTGATGTGCTAACATCCTACTGGCTTTCTCCCCAGATTCGCATATTGCCCCTTGCACCCTCCTCAACTGCCCTTCTGCCATACCTGTAGACAGGAGCCCAAATTCCATTTGGAATCTCTTACGCTCCTTCAGGAGCTCCTCATCTGGGGACTCCGCATATCTCCTGTCCACTTGTAAGATTTCACCTCCTAGCCTGTGCAACTCTGCCCGTTCAGTGGGCCCGAATCAAAATAAATTCCCCTCTGATAACCGCCTTCAATACTTCCCAAACCATCCCTGCCACGGTCTCTCCTGAGTCATTGCTCTTTATGTACCACCGAATGGCCTCCCTCGCCTGCTCACAAATCTCATCCTCCACTAACAACCCTTGCCACTCCCCTTGTTTTAAAGTCCAATGCCAAATGGAACACCTGTCCGACCCATCTATTCTTCAGTCTAACTTGGTCTCCCAGCTTCAAGTGCATCTCTTGCAACATGGCTACGTCTGCCTTCAGCTGTGACAGGTGTGCGAACACACGGGCTCTTTTGACCGGCCCACTCAGCCCACGAACATTCCACGTAACCAGCTTGGTCGGGGCTGGACCCACCCCACCTCCCCTGTCGATCAGCCATGGCTTTTCCTAGGCCAGCCCCTGGCCCATGACCCGCACCTCATCTGGCCCGCGCCTTGGCAGCTAGCGTCATCTACTCTCCTCCTCCAACCTCCTAAAAGTCCCCTCCTCATCAGCAGCCCCCCCTCCCCTTCCCGCCCCCCCCCTCTCACCCCCTCCCATCCCCCCCCCCCCCACCACATTAATCTTCGGCTCACCCCCCTCTCTGCTTCTGTGAACTAGCCCTCCCAGCTAGCCTGGCAGCATCCGCCCCCGGCGCCTAGTATCCTACCACCTACTGGTTCCCCTCCCCCATTCTTAGTATAAGTTCCCAAAACAATGGCACAACTCACAAAAAACAAACGAACAGTCATTCCCAAGGTCCAAGCACAGAGACCCAACCCTCCTCCCTTAACAAAATCTTATCTATTCTAACACCTTCAAGCAGGACCAAATAGAAAAACCCGGACCAAGAAAAAGGAATTGTACATGTAAAAACTCAAACAGCTTTTCAAACATCGCAACTTAGATTACAGAGTTAAAAGACTAAGATTTTTAAAAGGGCAACGCATAACTTCCAACTCAGTTTTCCACAGTCAAGGTTTAAGATCCTTGTTTGTCTACCAGATTATTGTCCTTCATGAAGTCCGCCACGTCCTCCGGCGAGCCAAAGTACAGCTCCCGACCCTCATAGGTCAGCCAGAGACTGGCCGGGTAAAGCAGACCAAACTTTAATTGCTTCTCATACAGGGCCGCCTTGACTTTATTAAAACTCGCCCTCCTCTTTGCGAGTTCTGCTCCCAAGTCCTGGTACACCCGGATCTCAGAATGTTCCCACATGCTCCGATTTGTCTGCCTGGCCCACCTCATGTTGCGTTCCTTATCTGGGAACCGATGCAGCCGTACCACCATCGCCCTCGGGCGCTCACTCCCCTGGGGCTTATGCATAAGTTCCCTATGGGCCCGATCCATCTCCAACGGCTTGGCGAACGAACCTTCCCCTATCAGCTTCTCTAGCATTTTCCCCACATACGCACCAGCATCCGATATTCTGTCTCCGAGAAGGGTTCTCCAGGTCCTCCACCTTCTCCAACAGCCGTTTCTGTTGATCCTGTAGCATCCCAATCTCCATTGCGATCACAGTGGACAGCTCCTCTCGTTCCACCGCCAGCTCCTCCAACTTCTGGATCGCCTGCCCCTGAGATCGTCAATCTCTCCTCCACACGGTCGACCACCGCCATGATCGAGTCCACCGCCCGAGCTAGATCCTCCGCACATTCCTTGCGATGTTGAGTGAACTTCTCAGTCAAGAAGCCCACCAACTGGTCCATCGGCCATTGAGCTGGCGAGGTCAAACCCTGTTTCCCCGCCATTGCCTCCTTCAAACTCTGGTCAGCCAACTTTTGATTTCGCCTTTTTCAATATTTCCTTGGGCGCAGCTCCATAGACTAGGGGTCACCTCCTTCTCCTCTCGCTTTTACACTCTTATTCTGGAAAATTCCTATGGAAATCCAGCTTAAAAGCCGCAAAAAGACCACCAAGAGCGGGAGCTCCCAAATGTGTGACCTTTCACTCCATTGCCGCCACCAGACGTCCGATGGATAAATATTGACTGAGACACTGGGGAGAACGCTTCACCAAATCCTGAAAAAAAATTAAACAAAATAAACTGTTCTCCATTTGGAGATAGAATTTTGAGTTATATAACCAGAGGATGAAGTTCCAGTGGTCAGAGCTCGATCACGAGTGCTTGTACTGATAGGAGAAATTTGAAGTGATGAACTGAGGAGTTGCACAACAGGAACAAAGAGTACAAGAGCAAGGAGGTTATGGTGAACTTGTAGAATACACTAGTTCGGCCTCAGCTGGAGGTACTGTGTCCAGTTCTGGGCAGCGCACTTTAGGAAGGATGTGAAGGCGTTGGACAGGGTGCAGAATTGTTCCAGGGATGAGTGGCTTCAGTTATGAAGATAGAATGAAGAAGTTGGAACAGTTTTCCTTGTGCCTATCTGAAATCCCAGAGCCCCGATTGGAATCCATTCCACACCCCCAGACTGATGACAGCCCCATTTCTCCGTAACAAAACATCCTGGGTGACAGCAAACATCATTAACCGCAACCTGGTAACTGACCTGAGTGGTGAGGTCCTTTATGATGTCAGTTCAGACCAATAACTTTATTTTAAGAAGTAAACAAAATTCAAAATCTTGGTTATTTACTAAAAGAATTAAACCACAAGGTTCAAATGGTTAAAAAAAATGTTTTTACTTTACAAGAAGAGTCAACAAAGCAAACATTAAATACTATCTATCTTATGCTCTAACATCCAGAATCGACGTCAGCTAAACATGAATTAACATGTAAATTGTGGTTGAATATAAACTTGGCAGATACAACTAAAACAGACCTTACGAATCGTTTCAGCAGTCCACTTAGATTTTAATGATCAGAGTGAGTCACAAAACCCTTCAAACTCTACCTTCATCATGTGGAATTTCAGCCCTGATTATTCGAGAAGCTAGTCTGACCCCAGCTGACAGCAGCACACAATCTACCCAAGTTCCACAGGCATGGGGCTGGATTCTCGGTTAGCCGACGCCGAAATCGCAAAATGCGATTGTGCGGAGAATAGCTTCCAACGCCAAAATCGAGCTAGACGCCCATTTGACGCCAAATCGGGATTCTCCAGCCCCCCCCAAAATGACATAATTGTGGCGCTCGCCGCGCGTCCTGAAAGTACAGTAGGCGGATCTGACGACTGATTCTTCGGGGTGGGGGACATGCCCAACACGCCGAGGAGGCGAAGGAGGAGGAGATGCCAAGGAGGCGCCGGATGAGGTCCTGGCGTGTACTGGCGCCGCATGTCGTTTGAGGACCTTCCAGACCGGGCATGCAGAAGGAGACTGCGGTTGAGCAGGGAGACAGTCAGTCACATCTGCCAGATGATGGCACACTTGGCACCGCATGGGTATGGGGTAGGACACGACGGGCTCGTTCCAGTCACCGAATGGGGACCTGTCCGGCATCTCCCAGGAATCGGCGCACAAGTGCATCCGCGCCGTCACTGACGCCAGTATGCCCAGGCGAAGTACCCTGTGGACTGTGCCCACCAGGATGCCCGGGCAGCGGGGTTTGCTGCCATTGCCAGGATGCCCCGGGTCCAGGGGGTGATAGACAGGATGTATGTCGCCCTACAGCCACCGGCGGATAACAAGCCACTTTACACGAACAGGAAGTGGTACCATTCAATGAACATACAGGTGCTCTGCGATCATCAGATGTGCATTATGCACGTCGGTGCCCGATACCCGGGCACTGTGCATGACGCATTCATCTTGGCACACTCGGTGATCCCCGACATGTTCGAGGAACACTCCCCCGCGGCTGCTGGGTTGGTTGCTGGGCAACAGGGGTTACCTGTTGCGGTCGTGGCTGATGACGCCTATACGGAGGCCACAGACCGACGCAGGGACCCGCTACAACGACATCCATACAGCGACCGGGGTGTGGTCGAGAGGTGCTTTGGGGTTTTGAAGATGCGATTCAGGTGCCTGGATCGCTCTGGAGCGGCCCTCCAGTACGAGGCCAGGAGGATCGCCCGCATCGTGGTGGTCTGCTGCATCCTCCACAACATCGTGCAGCAGAGGGGTGATGTGCTGGAGGAGGATGAGGAGGAAGGGCAGGGCTTGTCAGACAGAGGATGATGGGGACGGGGACAATGAGTGGGACATGGGGCCTGGCCAGACACGGGAGGCTGCACAATGACATCGCCAGGGCCAACGCGCATGGGATATCCTCGCTGCGACATGGTTCACAGACTAGGGGGCCAGGGGGGCCGCTGGCCAGGGGCACGGACACCACCATATCACACCCACACCCCCTCACCTTCCACACCACCGAACACCCTCACCTCCCACACCACCAAACCACCTGCAAGTTACACCCCCTCCGTTACACATATCTGCGGCGCGACGACCTGCGGCACTGAGTTGACAGTGACAGCGGGTCTGGTCCATGGGATGGAGGATGATGACAGCCCGCTATGCGATGAGCTCCGTGCTCCACATCGTTTGACAATATCTGACTCATGCCCACAGTAGCACCTTCCACCTGGGTGATCCCTGCATGCAAGCTGGCCAGTCCATCACACGGTCCCATCGAATCCCTGGGGAGACGGTGCTGGAGACGGTTGAGTGGGTGTGGGGGAGTGGGGGTGTAATACGATCCACTCACTGGGCTTTCACTCATCCCCCACTCCCTACTACCCCCAGTCAGCACAGACCGCCTCACCCCCACATCCATCAGACAGAGCACAAAGGCAGGGTCCAACGGTGATAACAGGTGTTTAATGTGAAGAGGTATATACAGTCTGTGCCCTAGCCCCTATAACTAAACTGTGCCTTGCACCCGTGCCAATGTAACTGGTGTCTAACTTTCTGGCCTTACGGGGCCTATCACTACGCCTAGGTGGTTCCCCCGGACGGTATAGCAGGAGTGGAGGCGGACTGCTGTGACTCATGCCCAGCGACAAGGGTCCGCATTGGTGCACATTTCCTGGGGCGGCCCGGCCTGGATGGGCCCGGCTGCTGCTCGGGCATCCCGGGTGACATGGTGCCACCCTGTTCTGCCCACTGCCCACCAGATGCACCATGGACAGGAGGGAGGAGGTGGGGAGTCCGAGGCGCTGCGGGGTTCCGACACCTCCCATGCGGGAGTCACCGGCACGGGCCCCAGCACCTCCTCCTCCCTCGGGGTGTGCTATGGCCCCAGGCTACTCCATGGGACGGGAGTGTGAGCGGAGCCATCCCCTGAGGCCCCCCCGCCACCTGCCGCTGCCAGTCCTGGAGGCCCGCTCTGGTCTCGACAAGGGTCTGCACGTTCGCGGCCATGGAGCACAGGGAGTGGCCCATCTCCGTCTGGGTCTGCACCACATCACTGTGCGACTATGACACCACCCTCAGGGTCTGTGCCACGTCAGCCAATGAGAGGGCCGCATCCCTCAGGGTGTGGGCTACGTCCCTCTGGTCTCAGCAATGGCCTGCTGTGACTGGGCCACGCTGAAGAACGCCACACCAGGTGATTCTGGCACATGGTTGCCTGTCGAGGGCAGCCCTGTCCTGGGCGTCGGCCTCAGCCTGCACAGAATGCCCCAGGCCTTGCACATTCTGACCCATATCCGACACCATCGCCCCCATTTCCTCCACTGTGGACGCCACCCGTGCGGTTTTGCCATGACCGGCACCAGCCCCTGCTCCTGCACGTGGATGGAGTCCTCAACCTGCGCCCGCAGGTGCTGGAAGCCGGCCATCATCCTCTCCCGTAATCCCTGTGTCTGTGACTGCATCTCCACTGTGGGTGGAACTGGATGTTGCAGGAGCCCAGGACCCATCTGGGCAGCAGCTGGATCATGGCCCCGGCCTGCCCTCCGACCATCTGGCCCTTCGGCTGCTCCTACCTCCACCTGATGTATTGGACCGATTGTGTGGTGCGCACCAGATATTGTCCCAGGAGCCTCTTCCCTAGTTTGCCCAACCGAGGTGATAGTCTATGAGATGGTGGAGGGTGGAGGAGACAGCTGTGATGTAAAGTCCGTGTCCTCCCCCTACCCGAACTCCGGGGTCCCCTGAGTCTCGGGCAGAGGGCTGGTGTTCAGGCTGCTCTCCCCATCGGTGCTCTGCCATCCGGGGGGCACCGGCTCTGGCACTGGCTGGGGGCGGGTGGCTCCGGATGGACCGGGCCCATCTCCGGTAGGTCCTGTAAGACACAAGATGACATGTATCGTTAGATAGCCGGACAGGGGGTGAGGCATGAGGGTGATGGGGGTGAGTGGGGTGAGAGGGTACGGGGGGGTGAGGGTGAGGGAGTGTGGGGGTGTGGGGTGAGGTTGAGCTGGGTGTGGGCAGGCGAGGGGTGAGAGTGAGGGGGATGTGGAGGGTGAGAGGTGAGGGTGAGGGGGGCGTGGGGGGGACACACATGTGTCATGAGGATCCGCAACTAGGCAGGGGGTCTCACTTCCTCGCCCACCGTCGACCTCCACCTCGGCGACCTCCCTCTCCTCCGGTCCTCCAACCACGTCCAGTACCCTCTGCTGGGGCATGGTGAGGGACCACAGTTCTGATGGTCCCCCTCCAGTCTTCTACCACTCCCGGAGTTTATGCACGGTCTTGTCCTGGGGAGGGGGGGTGGGGGGTTCAAACACAAACAACAACACCGTCGACAGTCCGGCGCATGCAGCCCAGGGGTTGTGTCGATGATGGCATCAGTGGCCAGGTCACCCGCCATTGAGGCAGGCATGTGGGGCAGGGTGGGAGTCTGGCAATCCCCGGTGGGGGCGGGGGGGGGGTTCCAGGTAACATGTGTGTGGATGGGGTAGGGGTTTTGGTGCCATGCGCACAGTGCTGCCTACTCACCCTGGCCTCCCTGAGGAGGTTGTGCAATTTTTTTCTGCACTGGATGGCAGTCTGGGCGACTTCGCCAACAGCGCTGACCGTGTCTGCCACCTGCGCCCAGGCACGGCGAACAGCGCCGCCAAACGACCTTCCTCCCGGGCCGGGATACAGCATCATCCGCTTCCCCTCCACGTCGTCCAGGAGGGTCTCCAGCTCTGCATCCCGGAACCGCGGTGCTGCTCACCTTCCAGCCACGTTGGCTGCGACGGTGTGTGTGGGGGGAGGGATGAATCGCATTAAGTTCGGCTGCAGCTGTCCGGCAATCATGGGACTGACAAATCCGTCGCTGTTTGCTCGCAAACGCTGGCGTTTCACGTGACGACCGTGCTTGCCCCTTTGAAGTTGGTGAATGGTTGCATCTGTCGCGCCAATGAAATTACTGTGGAAATCTCCTAGATGCCTGTTCAGGTACACTGAGGGAGAATTCAGAATGTCCAATTCACTTAACAGCACGTCTTTCAGTGGGAGGAAGCCAGACCACCCAGAAGAAACCCACACAGACACAGGAAGAATGTGCAGACTCCGCACATACAGTGACCCAAGCCAGAAATCGACCCCAGATCCCTGGCACTGTGAAGCAACAGTGCTAACCATTATGCTACTGTGCTGCCAATTGACAGTGGTACATTAAAAAGGAACAAATATTGCATTACATTGAACACAGCCTAGAGGATACTAAGGTATTCCTAGAACTAAACTGCTGTGCTGTAGCTATTATGTTGACAGTGAGATTTTTTTCTTTGTAGGAGTTATATTATATAAAAGTAGATTGTTCTTAAGGCATCTTCACTATATCTGTGCAGTCGATCATTTCGAAGCTGGCAATTGTTAAATGATGCCTCTTGCTATGGTGTACAGTGTTCCTAAATTAGTCGAATGTTGTTTTATCTCTTAATGTTAATCTCAGTTGGGTTTCTGCAGATCCAATCAGAATGAGTTCAATTCAGTTTCCCATATAATAGAATCACAGAATTGTTATGCCACAGATAGAGGCAATTTGGCCCATTGTGTCTGCACCGGCTCTTTGAATGAACATTATGATTTAGTGCCATTCTCCTGCCTTTTCTCTGTACCCTTCTACATTATTTCTATTCAAATAATCTTCTAATGTCCTCTTGAATGCCTCGATTGAACCGAGCTCCACCATACTTCTAGGCCCGAACCATTCACTGTGTGTCAGTAATAATACCCCAGTAAAATTGTATTCTGACAACCTTGTGCCAGTAGGTAAACTGGCATTCTGTTCTCTAATACTGATTTAAACCACCACACACCTGATTCATGAATAAGCCAAAAAAAGGATCAATTTATTGCATCCTTAAAAATGTTGCCAGTTGAAAAATATAAAGGGCGGTGTGGCGCACCCTCGCCGGCAGTGGGGTTCTCCGTCCCACCGCACCACATTTCTGGTGTGGCGCACCCTCGCCGGCAGTGGGATTCTCCATCCCGCCGCACCACATTTCTGGTGTGGTGCACCCTCGCCGGCAGTGGGATTCTCCGTCCTGCCAGCCGGCCATGTGGGCAGCCCCACGCTGTCGGGAAATCCACAGGCGTGGGTGCACTGCCGATGCAGTGGAGAATCCCAACAGCGGGGAATCCAGCCCAAGGTCTCAGTGGCTGCACTGTTGACTGTGCATATTTTATAATAAAAGCAGGGTTACAAATTTTCCAAAGAATTCACACCCATTCATCACCAAGTTTGTCATAATTTCTGACATATTTCTCCTGTCTGGTTACAATCTTGCGAAGTACTGGTTAATTGTGTTCAAATCCTGCAGAACAATTTGAGGAGACCTGATAACTTTTCAGGCATAGCATGAATATTTTTGATTATATCCACTAGGCTTTGCTTCTTTACAATTGGCACTGATACAAGTCACTTGCAGCTCATAGTCTGTGGATGCTGTTGCAGCAAATATCATCAGAATAAAATCCAGCATAACTGCATACATCACACATTATCTTCTGGCAATTTTATCTGGAGAGCATCCACCTTGGCTCTGTGTGATAATGTCTATATTAATTAACCACTAACCGGGGTCTTGTGGCACAATGGGTAACGTCCCTGTCTCTGAGCCGGAAGCTCCGGGTTTGAGTCTTACCCCAGGACAAGGTGGTCAAGGAAGGTATGTTCCTGAAGTGACCAAACAGGTTAAGTGTCAACTTACAATCCTTCCAACACGCCAATGGCTGGTGGTAAGAGCGGGAAAGACTTCTGGTCAGCCCCGCTTGATGTGGAGTGGCGCCTCTCAAGCTATAACCTTCTGGCGACAGACTGGCGACCTGTTCCGGGAATTACTGGCTATAGTTTGGAACGTCTGCCTTAGCACACCACTATGTGTGGGAAGAGAATGGGAATTGGAACTTAAAACTGTGTGTGCCATGCAGCACTGCAAACTCTGAATTCAAAGGTAGCCCATGGTATTTTTATGATGCGGATCGTTTTCATCACACGGTACTGCCTGAAGGATTCAGCAGCAACTATGAAAGGCAATTTGGTTGATAGTTCATGTTGCCACATTCAGGGACAAAAGCAAAAGCCATGTCTACAGGTGTGAGCTGTCTTTTAAGGGTTCGGAAGGAAGGTTTCTCTGCCTCCATTAGTTCTGCTTTTGCGAAATCTGCAAAGCTGCCTCTTTAGCTAGCATGACTAGCATTAATTGACCCCCCCTAATTGTCCTTCAGGTAGATCTGGGATGTCTTCTTGAATGCAACTGGCTATTTTACTCAGCCATTTCAGAGTCAAGCATATCCCTGTGGATCTGGAGTCACATGTCAGCCAGAATAGACAGGAACAGTAGATTTTTTTCCCTAAAGATCGCTAGTTGAGTTTTTAATGACAATGCGGCCATTTCATCATCATGATTATTGAAATTCGCTTCTGATTCCAGATTTATTTAACAAATCAGATTAAAATTCCAAGCTTCCGTGGTGGGATTTGAACTCATGTCTCATTAGTTCAGGCGCCTGACATGCTAATACTAGTAATTTAATCACTATGCTACCAAATCCCTTCCAGTAAAGGCTAAACGGACTCCAAAACGAAGCAGGTTAAAAGACTCCCTCTGCCAAGGTGTGGTGTCATACTTGACACTTGCTGCAGGCTATAGATAGCATTAGCCACTTCATATTGACACTATTGTACACAAACAATAAGACCTTTCACTACATACTCCGGAGTCTAATGTCATGGAGACATCTAGTGGATTGAAAGAGAATCAGCAGGGATAGAAATAATGCAAGCATGGTGATATTTCATTATTAGGTATGTAATGTGCAGGTTAGGTGGATTGGCCATGATCAATGTGTGGGGTTACGGGTATAGGGTGGACGAGTGGGCTGAGGTAGAGTGCTCTTTCAGAAGATCGGTGTAGACTTGATGGGCCGAATGGCCTCTTTCTGCACTTTAAATATGTTAATGTTAATTTAAAAAAATATACTGTGAATAAAGGAATTGGACATTTTTATGCCTTAAGATCCTGGGGTCATGACATTTGCTCATTCTGTCAGCCTCACTCATCTTCACTTCTGCTTGTCTTCTTCATTTCTGTCTCTTTCTCTCATCTCTTTCTATTCTTTTCCACTTCTCTTTCCATCTTCCATTACTATCTCTTACTTTTTGATTTCCTATTCTACTATTTTTTCCCCCTTCCCCTTTCTTTTGTGAGCAGGTAGAGACAGCAGCCTGGGCATTTGAGCAGAAACTCTGGCAGAAGCAATAGTGAGTGCCAGGCCAGGCGTCCGGAAGGTGATGCCTCTGCCATACTATAGATTCCTGAATGGAGGGCAGCAATGCTTTTGGGACTGGGAGCAATGTGTCCATTTGCTGTGTTACTGCTAGGAAAGCTAACAGTGCTGATCTAGTTTATAACTTCCACTACCTCAGAGCCAAATCAACAGCTTCTGCAGGTGGGTTTTCCAAAAGATTAATAGTTTTTGGTAAATAACATTGATCACGCTTCATTTATTTTTTCTTTGTCCATGGGATGTGAGCACTGCTAAGAAGGCCAACATTTTTTGCCTATCTTGAGTTTCCCCCAAGTAGGTAGTGGTGAGCCACCATCTTGAACTGCTGTAGTCCATGTGGGGTAGGTAACCCGCTGTGCTGTTAGTGAGAGTGTACCAGGATTTTGACCCAGTGACAGCGAAGGAATGGTGATATATTTCCAAGTTAGGATGGTGTGTGGTTTGAAGGGGAATTTGCAGGTGGTAGTGTTCCTGTGCATCTGTTGCTCTTGTCCTTCTAGGTGTTAAGAGGTCATGGGGTTGGAAGATGCAACACATCTTGTAGATGGTGTACAATGCTGCCAATGTGTGTCAGTGGTGCAAGGAGTGGCTGTTTTAAGGTGGTGGGTGGGATGTTGATCGAGTTGGTTGCTTTGGCCTGGATGGTGTTGACCCTCTTGAGTGCTGTTGGTGCTGCACTCATGCACTCCACTCAAGCAGATAATAGTCTACTACATTCTTGATGTTTGCCTTGTACATGGTGGACCATAGAACCATAGAAAAGTTACGGCATAGAAGGAGACCATTCGGTTCATCTTGTCCATGCCAGCCCAAGAATGCCCAGGTTCCCTTCCTAATCCCAGCTTCCTGCACCCAGTCCTTAGCCCTGCAGCTTACAGCACTTAAGATACAGGTCCAGGTACTTTTTCAAAGAGTTTACGGTCTCTGCCTCAACCACCAACTCGGGCAGCGAATTCCAGACACCCACTACCCTCTGTGTAAAAAGGTTCTTCCTCCTGTCCCCTCTACACCTTCTGCCACTTATCTTGAATCCATGCCCCCTAGTTCTAGAATTCTCCACCAAGAAAACAATTCTATGCTGTCCAATCTATCACTTCCCCAGAAAATTTTGTACACCTTAATTAAGTCATCCCGCAGCCTTCTTTGTACCAAGGAAAATAACCCCAAACTATCTAATCTTTCCTCCTAGATACACTTTTCTAGCCACTGGCAACATTCTTGTAACCCTCTTCTGCACTCTCTCCAGAGCAATTACGTCCTTCCTGTAATGTGGTGACCAGAATTACACAGAATACACCGGTAGTGGCCTCATATTTCCTGGCATATTTACAAATACAGGAAGGATAGGTTTTAGGGGCTTTCTTGGGCCAGGCAAAATTGGGAAGTAATCAATGTTCAGCCTGTAGTTATTAGATTAGGTATGTTCAGGAGAGGCTCATTCATGAAGAATATTGAGGTATCAGAGTGGATGCTGTTGTTTTGTTTTATAAATTTAGTGTACCCAATTCATTTTTTCCAATTAAGGGGCAATTTAGCATGGCCAATCCACCTACCCTGCACATCTTTGGGTTGGGGGGGGGCGGGGGGGGGCGAAACCCATGCAAAGCGGATCAGCAAACATCAGTTCATCTGAGGAGAGATATTTCTGAATTGGAGGAGCTACAGAAGAGGGGAGGAGAAGGTAAGAAAAAACTAAGTACACTCTCACAATGCTCCCACTGACCATGAGCACTGTGAGATTATTTTAATATAAACTTTCTGAAGTTATAATAAAAATATGTTGACCATCTTTACTTTGAGGATACCCTCCATCATGCTGTGTGACACTACCACAGTGCTAAATACAATAAATTTTGAGCAAATCTAGCAACTCAAGACCGGGCTTCCATGAAGCACTGTGGGCCATCAGCAGCAGCACTGAAATTGTACTCAACCACAATCTGCAACCACATGCCCAGGATATCTGGGATATCTACCATTACCACCAAGCCAGGGGATCAACCCTGGTCCAATGAAGAGTGCAGGAGAGCATGCCAGGATCAGCACCAGGCATACCTTAAAAATGAGGTGTCAACTTGGTGAAGCTATAGCACAGGACTACTTGTGTGCCAAACAGCATAAGCACCAAGACATAGGCAGAGCTAAGTGATTGCACAACCAATGGATCAGATCTAAGCTCTGTAGTCCTGCCACATCCAGCCATGAATGGGGGCGGACAATTAAACAACTCACTGGAGAAGAAGGCTTCACAAATATCCCCATCCTGAATGATGGAGGAGCCTAGAACATCAGTGCAAAATATAAATATGAAGCATTTCCAACAATCTTCAGCCAGAAGTGCCAAGTGGATGATCCATTCAGCCTCCTCCGAAGGTCTCCAGCATCACAGATGGCAGTCTTCAGCCAATTCGATTGACTCCACATGTTAACAAGAAATGGCTGAAGGCACTCCTGCAAAGGTTACTAACCTTGTCAATATTCCAGTAATAGTACTGAAGACTTGTGCTCCCGAATGTTCCACAGCCCTAACCAAGCTTTTCTACTACATCTGCAACACTGGCATCTACTCAGCAATGTGGAAAATTATCCAGGTATATTCTGTACTCAAAAAGCAGGATAAATCCAAATTTGTTAATTACCGGCCCATCAGTCTACTCTCCATCATTAGTAAAGTGATGGAAGGGATCATCAACAGTGCTATCAAGTGGCACTTACTCAGCAATAACCTGCTCACGGACGCTCAGTTTAGGTTCTGTCTGTGCCACTCAGCTCCTGATCTCATTACAGCCTTTGTTCAAATATGGAGAAAAGAGATGAACTCCAGAGGTGAGGTGAGAGTGACTGCCCTTGACATCAAGGCAACATTTGATTGAGTATGGCATCAATAAGCCCGAGACAAATTGGAGTCAATGTGGATCAGGTGGAAACTTTCTGCTGGTTGGAATCATACCTGGCACAAAGGGAGATGATTGTAGTCATTGGTGGTTATCCACCTCAGTTCCAGAACATCACTGCAGGAGTTCCTCAGGGTAGTGTCCTAGGCCCAAACATCTTCATCAATGACCTTCCTTCGATCAGAAAGTCAGAAGTGGGGGCAGCACGGTAGCGCAGTGGTTAGCACTGCTAACTCACGGCACCGAGGTCCCAGGTTCGATCCCAGCTCTGGGTCACTGTCTGTGTGGAGTTTGCACATTCTCCCCGTGTTTGTGTGGGTTTCGCCCCCACAACCCAAAGATACGCAGGATAGGTGGATTGGCCACACTAAATTGCCCCTTAATTGGAAAAAATGAATTGGGTACTCTAAATTTATTTTTTAAAAAGAAAGTCAGAAGTGGGGATGTTCGTTGATGGTTGCACAATGTTCAACACCATTCGCAATTCCTCAGATAATGAAGCGGTCTATGTCCAAATGCAGCAAGACCTGAACAATAACCAGGCTTGGGCTGACAAGTGCACTGTAACATTCACACCACATAAATGACCATCTCTAACAAGAGAGGATGTAGCCATCACCCCTTGACATTCAGTGGCATTACAATCGCTGAATCCCATGCTATCAACATGACCAGAAACCCAACTGGACTAGTCTTTTAATACCATGGCTACAAGAGCAGGTCAGAGGCTAAGAATCCTGTGGTGAGTAACTCACCTCCTGACTCCCTAAGGCTTGTCCACCATCTACAAGGTACAAGTTGGGAGTGTAATGCAATAATCTCCACTTGCCTGGGTATGTGTAGCTCCAACAACACTCAAGAAGCTCGACACCATCCAGGACAAAGCAACTCACTTGATTGACACCCCATCCACAACTCGCTGCACCACTAACGAACATTGGCAGCAGTGTGACCATCTATAAGATGCACTGCAGGAACTCACTAAGGCTCCTTAGACAGCATCATCTGAACTGACAGCTGCTACCAGCCAGAAGGCCGAAAACAGCAGATATCTTGGAACCCCTCCAAGTTCCCCTCCAAGCCACACACCACCCTGACTTGGAAATAGATCACTGTTCCTTCAC
Source organism: Scyliorhinus torazame (assembly GCF_047496885.1). Lineage (NCBI taxonomy): Eukaryota > Metazoa > Chordata > Chondrichthyes > Carcharhiniformes > Scyliorhinidae > Scyliorhinus > Scyliorhinus torazame. The sequence continues at coordinate 139,524,576 of NC_092713.1, forward strand.
TGTCACTGGGTCAAAATCCTGGTACCTACACCACATGGACTACAGCAGAAGGCAGCCCACCACCACCTCTCAAGGGAAATTTGGGATAGGCAATAAATGCTGACCTGGGCAGTGACACCCACATTCCATTAATTAATTTATTAAAAACTCATCTGACACATCAATGCTGGCATTGATCCATTGGGCTGAATAGCTGTACCTGTGCAGTAAATATTATTTAATATTATATCATGGTAGTTTGATTGCTACCCCATCCACAAACATTCACTCCCTCCACCACCGACAGGCAGTAGCAGCCAGGTGTACCATCTACAGGATGCACTGCAGGAACGCACCAAGGTGCCTCAGGTAGGCTCGTCCAAATTCATCTTGAAGGGCAAGGGCAGCAGATACCTGGGAACACCACCTGAAAGGGCAGACATTGCCTCAGATTAACATTTCATCCAGCGGTCTATCAGTACAGCAAGTATCAGCCTCGATTTTTATGCTCAAAACCTGCAGCGGAACGTGAATCCACAACTTTCTGTCACTGTGGCAAAATTCTATAAATTCTTCTTTTTTAAAAAATTAATTTAGAGTACCCAATTCATTTTTTCCAATTAAGGGGCAATTTAGCGTGGTCAATGCACCTAGCTTGCACATCTTTGGGTTGTGGGGGTGAAACCCATGCAAACACGGGGAGAATGTGCGAACTCCACACGGACACCCAGAGTCGGGATAGAACCTGGGACCTCGGCGCCATGAGGCTGCAGGGCTAACCCACTGCGCCACTGTGCTGCCTCAAGATGTTATAAATTGAGCAACAGCTTACACGCAGCACATTTAATGTGATAAAACATTCCAAGAAGCTTCACAAGAGCATTTTAATGCATCATTTGATATCAAGCCACATCAAGGCAGGTTACCAATAGTGAAGTCAAAAAAGTAGGTATTATACAACATCTTAAAGGAGAAAAGGGAGGGAGAGAAGCCAAGACATTTAGGGAGGGCATTCTAGGGCGTTGGGCCTATACAGGTGGAAGCACCACCACAACTGATGGGATGATTAAGATCAGGGTTGCTCAGGAGGTTAGAATGATAACAGTACCACTCTCTCCAAGGAATGTGAGGCTTGAGGGGATTACATTGATACTGAGGTGCAAAGCCATGGTAACTAGCATTGATTGCCGTAAAAGCTCATCTGGTTCACTCAGGAGTCTGTCATGCTGACCTGGTCTGGCCTACTTGTGACTCCAGACCCACAGCAATGAAATAGCCTTGCAAACCACTCAGTTCAGGGGCAATTACAGAAGCGCAACAAATGCTGATGTTGCCAGGGACACCCGTATCCCATGAAAGAATAAAACAGAGGTACTTGAAGAATCATAGAATCACTACAGTGCAGAAATAGGCCATTCAGCCCATCGAGTCTGCACCGACCCTCTGAAAGAGGCCTCATGCCCCCACCTTATCCCCATAACACAGAAACTCCACCTAAACTTTTGGATACTAGGGGAGATTTAGCATGGCCAATCCACCTAACCTGCACAATTTAGGACTGTGGGAGGAAACCGGACCACCCGGAGGAAACCCACGCATACACGGGGAGAATGGACAAACGCCATACAGACAGTGACCCAAGGTGAGAATTGAACCCTGGTCCCTGAAATTGTGAGACAGTTGTGCTAAGCACTGTGCCACCGTGTCGCGATTAGAGAGAGAGAGAGATTACACTCAAACTTTAAAATTTCCCATTTCCTTGCTTTTCTTCAGACTTTCCTGTTCCCAGTGGGATTGGAAGTTAACCACTCCTGTTAAGGAGATCATTAAGGAGAATATTCCTATTCCTGAAGGAAGTGAAAAGCGAGAGTGATGCGCCCGTCAATTCACTCGAGACGTGAGTAGGAGTAAACTGTGGTTTTAATCAACTTAGAACAGTGCCTGCCTGCGACTGATCCAATACTGAGAACCACCTACAGGTCGACTGCTCTTTATATCTCCCTTCAAGGGGAGGAGCCATGGGCGGAGCCCATACAGGCCCCAACATGTTCCCTGATGGATAATGCCATACAATGGCCCATAGGAGGAGCCCACAAGGGCAACAACATAGCACAGATACAAAGACAAGGGCAACAGCACAGATACAAATACAATGGTGGATTATTGGCATAATACATTCACCACATTCACCCCCTGTTAAAAAAATGAAGTCTGGCGGGGGTGACGGGTTCATAAGTTCAGCCAGTCCGGAGCACGGATTGTGCGCTGTGATCACCGAAGCTCTGGGTTGTTGCTGGCCCGGGTGTCGAGCTCGTCCGTGCTGGCATCGGTAGTGAGGGCGCCGGTGCGGGTACAGACGTGGAATCCGGAAGCGTCTCTTCTGGAGCTTCATTCCTGTGGATCAGTGAAAGGGGGATGGCGGGCGGGAGGGAGCGCGGGAGCCATATAGGGGTGGGGCGCTGGTCATGGTAAGTTGGGTGGGATATGGTGGGGGGGCGGTGGTGGTGGTGGTGGTGGAACCGGCGGGTGCCAGGTCCCGGAGGGAGACCGTATCCTGTAGGCCATTGGGGTGTTCGATATAAGCGTACTGGGGGTTGGAGTGTCGGAGCTGGACCCTCTCTACCAGAGGATCGGACTTATGGCTCCTGACGTGTTTTCTGAGTAGGACTCGCCTCGGTGTCTTCAGCCAGGAAAGAAGTGACGCCCCTGAGGTGGACCTCCTAGGGAAAACAAATAGGCAGTCATGAGGGGTCTCGTTTGTGGCCGTGCAAAGTAGGGACCTAATAGAGTGGAGCGCCTCGGGGAGGACCTCCTGCCAGTGAGAAACTGGGAGATTCCTGGACCGCAGGATCAGTAGGACGGCCTTCCAGACCGTCGCGTTCTCCCTCTCCACCTGCCCGTTTCCCCTGGGGTTATAACTGGTAGTCCTGCTGGAGGCGATGCCCTTACTGAGCAGGTACTGACGCAGTTCGTCGCTCATGAACAACGAGCCCGGTCACTGTGTACATAATTGGGGAAACCAAACAGGGTGAAGACACTATGTAGGGCTTTAATGACGGTGGACGTGGTCATGTCGGGGCAAGGGATTGCAAAGGGGAAGCGGGAGAACTCATTATTAATGTTGAGGAAATATGTATTGCAGTTATTGGAGGGGAGGGGCCCTTTGAAATCGATACTGAGGCGCTCAAAGGGCTGGGATGCCTTCACTAGGTGGGCTTTATCTGGTCAATAGAAGTGTGGTTTACACTCCGCACAGATCTGGCAGTCCCTGGTCATAGCTCTGACCTCCTCGGTGGAGTAGGGCAGGTTACGGGCCTTGATGTAGTGGATAAGCCGGGTGACCCCCGGGTGGCAGAGGTCATCGTGGATAGCCCGTAGTCGGTCATCTTGCGCGCTGGTGCATGTGCCGCAGGATAGGGCATCTGGGGGCACATTGAGCTTCCCAGGACGATATACTATACCGTAATTATAGGTGGAGAGTTCGATCCTCCATCTCAAGATCTTATCGTTCTTGATTTTGCCCCGCTGCGTATTATCAAACATAAAGGCTACCGATTGTTGGTCGGTGACGAGGGTAAACTTCCTACCAGCGAGGTAGTGCCTCCAGTGCCGGACGGCTTCCACGATGGCTTGGGCCTCTTTTTCGACTGAGGCGAGCCGATTTTCGGAGGTGGTGAGGGTGCGCGAAAAAACCGTTACTGGTCTGCCTGCTTGATTGAGGGTAGCGGCGAGAGCGACCTCTGATGCGTTTCTCTCCACCTGGAAGGGGACGGACTCGTTCACCGCATGCATCGCAGCTTTGGCGATGTCCGCCTTGATGCAGCTGAAGGCCTGGCGGGCCTCAGTCGCCAGTGGGAAGATGGTGGCCTTGATTAGTGGGCATGCTTTGTCCGCATAGTTGGGGACCCACTGGGCATAATATGAAAAGGACCCAAGGCACCTCTTCAGGGCCTTGGGGCAGTGGGGGAGGGGGAGTTTCAGGAGGGGGGCGCATACGGTCAGGGTCGGGTCCTAGAACCCCGTTTTCCACGACGTAGCCGAGGATGGCTAGTCTGGTTGTGCGGAAAATGCATTTCTCCTTGTTGTACGTGAGGTTTAGGGTTTGGGCAGTTTGGAGAAATCTGTCGAGGTTGGCGTTGTGGTCTTGCTGATCATGACCGCAGATGGTGACATTGTCCAAGTACGGAAATGTGGCCTGCAGCCCGTACTGGTCCACCATTCGGTCCATTGTTGTTTGGAACACCGAAACCCCATTCGTGACGCCAAAGGGGACCCGGAGGAAGTGGAAAAGGCGGCCGTCTGCTTCAAAAGCCGTGTAGTGGCGGTCCTCCGGGCGGATTGGGAGCTGGCGGTATGCAGACTTCAGATCCACCGTGGAGAACATCCAGTAGTGTGCAATCTGGTTTACCATGTCTGCAATCCAGGGAAGGGGGTACGCATCGAGTTGCATGTATCAGTTAATGGTTTGGCTGTAATCAACAACCATCCAGAACTTTTCCCCGGTCTTGACGCCCACCACCTGAGCTCTCCATGGGCTATTGCTGGCCAGGATGACTCCCTCCCGCAAGAGTCGCTGGACCTCGGACCTCATGAACATTCTGTCCTGCATGCTATACCGCCTGCTTCTGGTGGCGACAGGTTTGCAGTCGGCGGTGAGGTTTGCGAAGAGTAGGGGAGGGTCGACGTTTAGGGTCGCGAGGCTACATACAGTGAGTGGGGGTCCCGAACTTCAGGGTTAGGCTCCTGAGGTTGCATTGGAAATCTAGTCCCAATAGGAGAGGAGCGCAGAGGTCTGGGAGCACATACAATTTAAAATTGGCGTACTCGGCGCCCTGTATTGCTAGGGTTGAGGTAGTGCACCCTCGGATTTGCACCGAGTGCGACCCAGAGGCGAGGGAGATGGTTTGGTGCGTCAGGAAAATTGGGAGCGAACAGCGTCTTACCATGACCGGGTGAATGAAGCACTCTGTGCTCCCGGAGTCGAAAAAGCAAGGCGTCTCGTGCCCGTTTACCTGGAGGTCATCATGGAGCTCCGGAGGTGCTTGGGCCGCGACTGGTCCAGGGTGATCGCGCTGAGTCGCGGGTAGCTGGCGTGGTCGGAGGTGCTGGGGCGGTTCCGCGATGACTGCCCTTGTTGATCGTACGCGTCGAGTGGCGTAGCAGATGGCGGCCAAGGTTGCGGCCCCCGGTGGTCGAGCGTGGCGGGCAATGAGGAAGATGGCGTCCAAGATGGCAGCCCCCATGGCTCGCACGTGACCGGCCGCGTGGGGAAGGATGGCCAAGATGGCGGCCCCCGTGAGTCGCACGTGCTGTGAAGGCTGGAAGATGGCTGCCCCCACGGTAAGAACGAGGCTGATGACGCATCTACAGGGGGCAGAGTCGGCAGACACACTGCCACACTGCGGGGTCTGCGGGCCTGTGAGTCTGAGGATCGGGCCTGTGAGTTAGAGTTCTTGGACCTGGCCAGGCAAACTTTGGCGAAATGTCCTTTTCTTCCGCAGCTGCTGCAGTTCTCGTTATGGTCCGGGCAGTGCTGCCGGGGGTGTTGGGACTGGCCGCAGAAATAGCATGGTGGGCGGGTGGCCGCGCGGCACAGGCCTAGGGTAGTCTTTGGTCGGGGGTCCACGAGGGGGTCGTGTGGTCAGCCGGGAATGCGTTAAGGCTCTGGAACGCTACTTCCAGAGAGGAGGCTAACTTTACCGTCTGATCCATTTCCAGGGCCCCCTTTTCGAGTAGATGCTGTCTCACGTAGTTGGACCGGACTCCCGGTCGAGTTCCATATGTTGAGTGGCCATAACGGCCTGGTAGTTACAGCTGCATGCAAGATCTTTGAGGTCGCATAGGTAGTCTCCTAGCGATTCCCCGGGGCGCTGGCGGCGAGTGGTGAGGATGTGTCGCGCGTAGACCTCGTTCACTGGCCGTACATAGAGGCGTTCGAGCATCGCGAGGGCATCTGCGTAGGAGGAGGCCTCATCAAGTTGAACAGAGATTCGATGACTCACCCGTGCGTGGAGGAGGCTCAGCTTCTGTTCGTCATTGACGGACGGCGTGGAGGCGGCGGCGAGATAGGCCTTGAAGCAGCAGAGCCAGTGCGAAAAAATTTATTTTGCCTCCGCGGCCTGCAGATCGAGTTCCAGTCAGTCAGGTTTGAGGGCCGATTCCATAGTTGAGTTTAAGTTGATTAAATTGATGCGACCATCAATTCACTCGAGACGGGAGTAGAAGTAAACTGTGGCTTTAATCAACTTAGAACAGTGCCTGCCTGCGACTGAGCCAATACTGAGAACCACCTACAGGTCGACAGCTCTTTATATCTCCCTTCAAGGGGAGGAGCCATGGGCAGAGCCCATACAGGCCCCAACATGTTCCCCTATGGATAATGCCATACAATGGCCTATAGGAGGAGCCCAGAAGGGCAACAGCATAGCACAGATATAAATACAAGGGCAACAGCACAGATACAAATACAATGGTGGATTATTGGCATAATACATTCACCACAGAGAGTCAAGTTATTTTTTGTTTTGCCTGTTTATGTCATCATTCTTTTGTTTAATTGTAATATTAGTCACTTCCTTTATGGTACCCACAGGAATGCAGCTGCTGTTTGTGGTGGGTAAAGGATCTGACTCACTCAAAGAATAGATTTCATCAGCCACAAACAGCTGGGACACATTTATTTAGATACCAATTTATTTAAGATAAAGGTTCAGTAGCAGGCCAGTTGCCCAACATGTTGCCACCTCTGTCTGATTGTTACTGAGGTGATATTTCAGGGAGGAAGTTGAGCAGGGTGATTAAGCAGGCATATGAGAGGTCATTTTGTACAGCATTGCAGTTTTGTCAGAGGTGCAAGGGCAGCACATTTGTCAGCAGTTTGCCCAAGCAAATGAGAAAGCTGAGCGGGACACCATTGATTACAGCAACGCACATTAAATTCTCCGTATGAAAATGGGAATCAGCCGACTTGAGCTCAGGTAAAGCTCAGAGTTGTCATGCTTTAAGCAGAGCTCTAGGGTTGACGGTGCTGACTGAAGGGCTCCTTTGTCAAAAGTATTAATGCCTGACATAGCCTCTGATAAATGGGCTCCTCTGAATCAGACCTGAGATGGAGCAGTGGGAGGAGCAGTAGCCCCAACAACAGGTGCAGACACATGGGGCCATGGAGTCAGAGGCGCTGTTCAAGGGGTCAGAAGGCAAACGCTTACGGAATCAAGTGTACCATCAGGCGATTATCTTCCTGAGTATGATCGAGGCTGACGACTATGCCTATCAAAGCAGATGAGGGAGGACCTGCAGGGATTCTTGGAGAAAGATCGTATGCCCCAAGTCACAGGGGCAACACGGTGTGGGGACACAAAGGCATAGGGCCACCAAGAGATTGATCACCAAGACGCAGGGGCACCCTATGCCAGAAGCTGGCACTGACGTGGAACTTTCTCCAATGTGCCTCATTTCAGGGATCAACAGCTGACCTATGTGGCATTGCGCAATCAGCAGCACAAAGCTGCACTTCTCAACTGATGGATTCATTTTCTCTTAGAGCATTTAAGTTTCCCATCTTCAGCAATCAGACACAGGGGGCTATGGGATCTACCTCAATTGCAAAATCCCCTTAGGTACTGGATAAGATCGGCTGTTCACACTCAGTGGCACAGTGGTTAGTATTGCTGCCTCACAGCACCAGGTACCCAGGTTCAATTCCAACCTCGGGTGACTGTCTGGAGTTTTCACATTCTCCCCATGTCTGCATGGGTTTCCGCCGGGTGCTCTGGTTTCCTTCCAGTCCAGAGATGAGGAGGTTAGGTGGATTGGCCATGTTAAATTGCCCCTTAGTGCCCAAAGATGTGTAAGTTAGGTTACAGGTTGATGGGGATAGGGAGGTGGAGGATGGGGGAGCGGGCCTATGTAGAGTGCACTTAGAATATCTACTGTGGGGGACTTCCGGGTGCGGCGATGACCAGCTAAGTCGCACGTTTCGGCACCTCCCGTTTTAACGGACTTTTGGGCTCTTATCGGGAGCCCCAACGGCAATTTTCAAAGGCTAAACCCACTGTGAGGCGACATAGAAGGGAGTCTCCCCGGATGTGGATGGACAGAAGAGATAATAGTGGCCAGATTGCGGAGGATCCTCTGGAGCAGCGGCAAAGAAGGGAAGTGAGAAGCAAGATGGCGGTGGAGGGAGGCCAGTTGGTATGGGGCCTGGAACAGCAGGAGTTCCTCCGGCGATGTGTGGAGGAGCTCAAGAAGGAGGTGCTGGCGCCGATGCTGCAGGCGATTGAGGGTTAAAGGAGGCGCAGAAGACCCAAGAGATGGAGCTCCGTGGAGTGAAGGCAAAAGCTGCCGAAAATGAGGGCGAGATACAGGGCTTGGTGGTGAAGACGGAGACGCACGAGGTACTGCATAAGAGGTGTATGGAGAGACTGGAAGCCCTGGAAAATAGCTCGAGGTGGAAGAACTTAAGAATCTTGGGTCTTCCCGAAGGGGCAGAGGGAGCGGACGTTGGGGCGTATGTGAGCACGATGCTCCATACCTTAATGGGAGCTGAGGCCCCGACGAGCCCCCTGGAAGTGGAGGGAGCGTATCGAGTCCTCGTGAGAAGACCAAAGGCAGGAGAAATACCTCGAGCAATAGTGGTGAGGTTCCATCGCTACAAGGACAGGGAGATGGTCCTGAGATGGGCAAAAAAGACACTGAGCAGCAGGTGGGAGAACGCGGTGATCCGTGTGTATCAGGATTGGAGTGCGGAGGTGGCGAGAAGGAGGGCGAGTTTCAATCGGGCTAAGGCGGTGCTCCACAAGAGGAAAGTGAAATTCGGAATGTTGCAGCCGGCAAGACTGTGGGTTACACACCAGGGTAAACACCACTACTTCGAGACGGCAGAAGAGGCGTGGACATTTATTGAAGAGGAGAAGTTGGACTAGATTGGAGAAAGAGTGTTTGAAATGAAGTAGTGAGGTGGTGGCAAGGGACTGTGAATCGGATGGGGGAAAATTTTCTTTCCCCTCGAAGGGGGGACACACGAAGAAATGTGGGCGCCGGTGGGGAAGGGGAGGGGGAAGGAGAGAGGGAGCTGCGCCATCAGGGGCGGGGCCGAGAGTGAAGCGCGGGCTTTGTTCCCGCGCTATGGAAATTGTGGCGGGAAAAGGGGGCGCAGGAAGGGGGGGGCGTCACATGATGGGAGGCTAAGGATAAACGGGGGAAGCCGAGGTCAGCCAGAGTTTGATGACTTCCGGAAGCAATATGGGGGGAGCAACTAAGCTAGAGAGGGATCGAGCGGGGGGGGGGGGGGGGGGGGGGGGGGGCTAACTGGGTTGCTGCTGCTAAGGGGAAGGGAGAGCTGTTACAGGATGGGATGGTCGGGACGGGAGGGCGCCGTCGGGGGGATAAGCGGGTGCGTGGGAACCGGGTGAGGAGCTGATCTAAAAAAGGGGATGGCTAGTCGACGAGGGGGGGGGGGGGTAAAGTGCCCCCCAACCCGGTTGATCACGTGGAACGTGAGAGGGTTGAATGGGCCGATTAAGAGGGCAAGGGTACTTGCGCACCTAAAGAAGCTAAAGGCAGACGTGGTCATGCTTCAGGAGACGCACCTGAAACTGGCGGATCAGGTCAGATTAAGAAAAGGATGGGTGGGACAGGTATTCCACTCGGGCTTGGATGCGAAAAATAGAGGGGTGGCAATACTGGTGGGGAAACAGGTATTGTTTGAGGCGAAGGCCATAGTGGTGGACAGTGGGGGTAGATACGTGATGGTGAGTGGCAGATTGCAAGGTGAGGCGGTGGTGCTGGTGAATGTATATGCCCCGAACTGGGATGACGCAAACTTTATGAAGCGTATGTTGGGGCGCATCCCCGACCTGGAGATGGGAAAGTTGGTAATGGGGGGGGGGGGATTTCAACACGGTGCTGGACCTAGGGCTGGACCGGTCCAGATCTAGGACCGGGAGGAGGCCGGCAGCGGCCAAGGTGCTTAAGGGCTTTATGGAGCAGATGGGAGGAGTGGATCCCTGGAGATTTACTAGGCTAAGGAGTAAAGAGTTTTCCTTCTTCTCCCATGTCCACAAAGTGTACTCCCGGATAGACTTCTTTGTCCTGGGAAGGGCGCTGATCCCGAAGGTGGCAGGAACGGAGTATTCGGCTATAGCCATTTCAGATCATGCCCCACATTGGGTAGATCTGGAAGTAGGAGAGGAAAAGGAACAGCGCCCACTCTGGAGATTAGATATGGGACTGTTGGCGGATGAGGGGGTATGTGTAAGGGTGAGGGGATGTATTGAAAGGTACCTAGAGATTAATGAAGACGGAGAGGTCCAGGTGGGAGTGGTCTGGGAAGCGCTGAAGGTGGTGGTTAGAGGGGAGCTGATCTCCATAAAGGCCCATAAGGGAAAACAAGAGGGTAAAGAAAGGGAGAGATTGTTGGGGGAGATTTTGAGGGTGGATAGGCAATATGCGGAGGCTCCAGATGAAGGGCTATAAAGGGAAAGACCGAGATTGCACACGGACTTTGACTTGTTGACCACGGGTCAGGCGGAGGCCCAACAACTTAGGAAGAGGGGGGCGGCGAGAGAGATCGGAGGGGTTAGAGACGAGGAGGGTAAGATGAAACGGGGAGTGGAGAGGGTGAACGGGGTGTTTAAGGTATTTTACGAGAGGCTATATAAGGCTCAACCCCCGGAAGGGAAAGAGGGAATGATGCGTTTCCTAGACCAGCTGGAGTTCCCGAAGGTTGAGGAACAGGAGATGACAGGACTGGGAGCACAGATTGAGGTGGAAGAGGTGGTAAAAGGAATTGGGAACATGCAGGCAGGGAAGGCCCCGGGACCGGATGAGTTCCCGGTGGAGTTCTATAGGAAATACTTGGACCTGCTGGCCCCACTTCTGACGAGAACCTTTAATGAGGCTAGGGAAAGGGGGACATTACCCCCGACGATGTCGGAGGCGACGATATCGCTGATTCTGAAAAGAGACAAAGACCCGCTGCAGTGCGGGTCATACAGGCCTATTTCCCTCTTGAACGTAGATGCCAAGCTTTTGGCCGAGGTGATGGCGATGAGGATAGAGGACTGTGTCCCTGAGGTGGTGCATGATGATCAAACGGGGTTTGTTAAAGGGAGGCAATTGAATGCTAATATAGGAAGGCTGCTGGGGGTGATGATGATGCCCCTACCGGAGGGGGAGGCGGAGATAGTGGTGGCGATGGATGCAGAGAAAGCATTTGATAGAGTGGAGTGGGACTACCTGTGGGAAGTACTGAGGAGATTTGGATTTGGAGAGGGGTCATTAGATGGGTTCAGCTCCTGTACAGGGCCCCGGTGGCAAGTGTGATTACAAATAGGCAACGATCTGACCACTTCCGACTACATAGGGGTACAAGACAGGAATGTCCCCTGTCCCCGTTACTGTTTGCGTAGGCAATTGAGCCACTGGCCATAGCGCTGAGGGGCTCGAGGAAGTGGAGGGGGGTACTTAGAGGAGGAGAAGAGCATAGGGTGTCATTATACGCGGATGATTTGTTGTTGTATGTCGCGGACCCAGTGGAGGGGATGCCTGAGATAATGCAGACACTCAGGGAGTTTGGAGAATTTTCAGGATATAAATTGAATATGGGGAAGAGTGAACTGTTTGTGATGCACCCGGGGAACAGGGCAGGGAAATAGACGATTTACCGTTGAGGAGGGTAACAAGGGATTTCCGGTATTTAGGGATCCAGGTGGCCAGGAACTGGGAAACCTTGCATAAGCTTAACTTGGCACGACTGGTAGAGCAGATGGAAGAGGACTTTAGGAGGTGGGACATGGCGCCCCTGTCATTGGCGGGCAGGGTGCAGGCGGTTAAAATGGTGGTCCTTCCGAGGTTTCTTTTTGTGCTCCAGTGCCTCCCTGTACTGATTACAAAGGCCTTTTTTAAGAAGGTGGACAAGAGTATTATGAGCTTTGTGTGGGCTGGAAAGACCCCAAGAGTAAAGAGGGGATTCCTGCAGCGCAGTAGGGACAGAGGGGGACTGGCACTGCCGAGTCTAAGTGATTATTATTGGGCCGCCAACGTGTCAATGATATGTAAGTGGATGAGGGAAGGGGAAGGAGCGGCGTGGAAAAGACTGGAGATGGCGTCCTGTAGGGGAACTAGCATAAAAGCACTGGCGATGGCGTCGTTACCGTTCTCCTCGAAAAAATACACCACAAACCCAGTGGTGATGGCAACTCTGAAAATTTGGGGGCAGTGGAGATGACACAAGGGAGTGACGGGTGCCTCAGTGTGGTCCCCGATAAGGAACAACCATAGGTTCGTCCCGGGAAGGATAGATGGGGGATTTAAATCTGGGCAGCGAGCAGGAATTGCGAAATTGAAGGACTTGTTCTTAGACGGGACGTTCGCGTGTCTGGGAGCACTGACAGAAAAATATGGGTTGCCACCTGGGAATGCATTTCGTTACATGCAAGTGAGGGCATTTGTGAGGCAACAGGTGAGGGAATTTCCGCAGCTCCCGGCGCAAGAGATCCAGGACAGAGTGATTTCGGGGGCATGGGTGGGTGATGGCAGGGTGTCAGATATATATAGGGAAATGAGAGATGAGGGGGAGACGATGGTAGAGGAGCTGAAGGGAAAATGGGAGGAGGAGCTGGGGGAAGAGATTGAGGAGGGGCTGTGGGCAGATGCCCTAAGTAGGGTAAACTCTTTGTCCTCGTGTGCCAGGCTCAGCCTGATACAATTCAAGGTTCTACATAGGGCGCATATGACTGGAGCAAGGCTGAGTAGATTTTTTGGAGTGGAGGATAGGTGCGGGAGATGCGCGGGAAGCCCGGCGAACCACACCCACATGTTTTTGTCATGTCCGGTATTGCATGGGTTCTGGGTGGGTGTGGCAAAAGTGATTTCAAAGGTGGTGGGGGTCCGGGTCGAACCAGGCTGGGGGTTGGCTATATTTGGGGTTGCAGATGAGCCGGGAGTGCAGGAGGCGAGAGAGGCCGATGTTTTGGCCTTTGCGTCCCTAGTAGCTCGGCGAAGGATTCTACTTATGTGGAAAGAAGCTAAACCCCCGGGCGTGGAGGCCTGGATAAACGACATGGCAGGGTTCATAAAATTGGAGCGGATAAAGTACGCACTAAGAGGTTCGGCTCAAGGGTTCACCAGGCGGTGGCAACCGTTCCTCGACTATCTCGCAGAGCGATAAGGGAAAATAGGAAAGGTAGCAGCAGCAACCCAGGGGGGGGGGACTCATTTGGGTCCTCAGGGGTTTTTATGTGTGTGTTTATATATTAGTTATTTATATTAGATTTTACGAAGTTACTATTTTAGTTACTATTTCTGTTGTTTCTTATTTTGTTGTTGGCATTTGCCGTTAGTTAGCATATTATTTATTTCAAAAACGATCAATGTATATATTATTACAAAGTTGTAAAATGGGAAATTTTTGTTTTTGTTTGATCGAAAAAGTTTAATAAAATATATATTTAAAAAAAAAGAATATCTACCGTGCAGAAGGAGGCCATTTGGCCCATTGAGCCTGCACTGACCCCCTGAAAGGGCACCCTAACCTAGGCCTACTCCCCTGCCCAATCCCCTTTTGCAGTGTTGGTGTAGGCTTGATGGGCCGAAAGGCTTCCTTCTGCACTGTCGGATTCTATGGATAAAAATCCAATCATCTCAGGCCGGAGCATTCATTAACTGCAAAGGCTAGCCAATCAATAATTTTCAGTCAGTACGTGACCATCATAAGCTCTCTTCTTAATGTTTCCTGGCAGCTTTCAGGATTCATTCATTCTGAGGCAGTTGAGGGTGCTGCATCTTGCCATTCCTCCACACAGCCTCCATTGATAGGTCCTGGTTGTCAGCAGCTACATCGTAAATAGAAGATATGGCTGCTGATCTCAGTGACAAACCCCATAACTGAGGTACAGGAGAGATAACAGATGCGATCTACGCAAATGGGGACAGAGCACAGCAACGCGATTAGCCCGGTGTTTCCCAGCGCTAGGAGCACTGAGAAACACCACGCTATCTAATGCCCATTTAGATAGATCGGGGGGCCTCACTGGGGAACGTGCAGCCGAGGCCGAGCTTAGCCCAATTTCCTGCAGAGGAGAACCACTCACTGAAACCCCTCAGTGCAGGGAGAGATCGGGATGCCATTTGAAAATGGCGTCCTGGCTCTCAAGCACCCGGCCCAACCCCCAAGCACCCCCCGAGCCCCAATTCACATATAAGGGGGTCCTCGGCCCCCGTGCAACACCCCCACCCACACCGGGTACCGCCTGACCCGGTCCCCTCTGTGCGACAGAGTAATTGAAGGGCAGAATCCCATGACCATAAAGTTAGAATTCCATCAAAAGGTGGAAATTTCTCATCCCTAATATTTCATCTCATCCTGCTTCTATCTGCTGAGAGGAACATGTGTGTCTCTCCCAGCATAGGTGACCTCCATTCCTACCCCATTAATACATTGATGGACAGCGCACTGGGGAGATGTCGTGTATGTTATCTGCTCCCATCTGGAAAGTTCCAGGTGTGTAGAAATTCAATGCCACTGTGATCTTTATGGACATTGGCAGTGCCATCCTCACCCTGGTGTGAGGGTCGACATCATGTTGAAAGAGATGAGGCAATTCTGTGACCCTGCTCCTAGCTTCTGTGGAGGTATGGTGTGAGGTTAGCCACTTTGGTAGCAAAAATAGGAAGGCAGATTATTATTTGAATGGGTGTAAATTGATAGAGGTGGATACTCAGCAAGACCTTGGTGCCGCTGAAAGTAAGCGCGAAGGTACAGCAGGCAGTAAAGAAGGCCTTCATATTGAGAGGATTGAATGTAGGAATAGGGATGTTTTACTGCAAATTGTACAGGGTATTGGTGAGCCCACACCTGGAGTATTGTGTGCAGTTTTGGTATCCTTATCTGAGGAAGGATGTTTTTGCTATGGAGGGAGTGCAGCAAACATTCACCAGACTGATTCCTTGGATGGCGGGACTGCCATATGAGGGGAGACTAAATCAGTTTGGTTATATTCATTGGACATTAGAAGAGCGAGGGGGGACCTCATAGAAACTTATAAAATTCTAACAGGATTTGACAGGGTAGATTCAGAAAGAATGTTCCCGATGGTGGGGGTGTCCAGAAATAGGGGTCATAGTTTGAGGGTAAGGGATAAACCTTTTAGGACTGAGGTGAGGAGAAATTTCTTCACCCAGAGTAGTGAATCTGTGGAATTCACTACCACAGAAAGTAGTTGAGACGAAAACATTGTCAAGAAGGAATTACATATAGTTCTTGGGGCTAAAGGGATCAAGGAATATGGGGGGAAAATGGGATCAGGGTACTGAACTTAATGATCAGCCATAATCATAATGAATGGTGGAGCAGGCTCCTGCGTCGATTTTCTATGCCTGTTTCTATGTATGAAAAGGGTTTCTTAAAACCCCATAGCGGAGAGGGCCTTCTGTGTTGAACACTGCTTCATTTTGCAGAGCTTTCCCCTTTCTGCAGCTTCTATTCTCTTAGCTGGTCATGTTACAGATCCAGAGACACTTCAGCCACAGATCCCATACGTGTCATAGACTTGGGTCACCAATTCTTCTGGCCACCCTGAATAAATGGAGCAGCTCGCCACAAAACCACCATGTCAGCCGTCACTCAGTTGGGAGCAATTTCAATGCAAAAACCTGGGCTGACACTTCAGTTCAGTACTGTGGCAATGCTGCACTGCTGGAGGTGCCATTTTTCAGATCAGTTGTTGAGACAAGGCCCTGTGGCCTCTCAGTGGACAGAAAGGATACCATGGCACAAATTTGAAGCAGAGCAGGGAAGTTCTCTCTGGTGTTGTCCTGGCCAATATTTCTCTCTCAATCAACATCATAAAAACAGATTAGCTGCTCATGATCACATTGCTGTTCGTGGAAGTTTGTTGTTTGCAGATGGACCATCTTGTTTCTTGCATTATAACAGTGGCTATACCTCAAAAGTATTGCATCAGTTGATAGGTTCTTTGGGATGTCATGAGGTTGTGAAAGGCATTGTACAAATTCAATTCCATCTTTCCTTGCCTCCCAAAAGCCACCATACTGCCATTAAATTTACCAAGGGAGAAGTCAAAAACACTTTAGCTCCTTGACCCTTTTAAATAACACCAGTTTTGGGTTCCCCACACTGCTTAACATATGTCAAACTAAGAGTGCTCAGCATAGGCTTTCAGTGCACAGGGACAGACCAAGTTAGTGAAATGTATTTTGGGTTATTTACAAAAATGGCTGAACAATGTCACAATCAGACCTCTTCTCATGTTGGCAGCATTAGCACCTTGCATTAGCCCAGCATGGCTCCCATGATGCTATGTAGCTGTAATAACCCTCACAAGGCTCACGGGCAAACCTTAATCGATCTCCCCACATTACTTGTGGAATACCCTGCTGGTGGGTGGAGGCCGGCCCAGCTGGGGCTCGTCACCATGTCATGTAAAAGCTGGCCCGGACAGGGACCGGCATTCTGATAGTCCCAACACGGATTTATTGTGTGTACGACTACAATAAACTTGTGTTTATTCACCTACAAGGGCCTCCTGGGTCTTCATAGTACCCCAAAACTGCAGTCACTGACTGCTGCAAGGCTAATCGTTAACTCTCCCCCCTCAACCTCTCTCTCACTCATGTACATCAACACCTAGCTACAAACTCCATCCCTCTTCCTGTCAGTGGCAGAACTAGACTGTTCCCAACCTTGGTGCTGTATCTGACCCAAGATAGCTTAGAACCTCATATCTGTACCATCACCAAGATTGCCTGCTTCCACCTCTGCAACATTGTCCCAACTGTGCCCTCGCCTTGGCTCACGTGCTGCTGAAATTCTCATCAATGCCTTTATTCACTTCTAGACTTGACTAAGTCAAAGCTCGCCTGGCTGACCACCCACCTTCAACCCTCCATAAACTTCAGCTCATTCAAAACGCTTCTACCCGTATCCTAACTTACACTTCTTCCAATCGCCTATAATCCCTGTTCTCGCTGACCTAAGTCAACTTATGATCCAGAAATGCCTCCATTTCTTTGTAAATGTGTTTTTATTGGTTTTATATTTGACTTGTGACAACATTGATGAATAAACATTTAAATATAAAAGAGAAGAGAGCAAAAGATCCAAAGAAAACACATAGAAAACACAGAGATAAAATAACAAAAATGGGGAAGCAAAGTGATTTGGTATAAATACATGGAAAATATGTATACAGATGTGAGGCCTGTTAGCATTAGGCCCCAGTAATAGGTTATCCCAACCGCACTATTCCTATTGGACTATTTATATGAGACTCCATGTTATTAGAACACACGAGGGGCTTGTTTGAAGTTACCCAGGTGCGTCCTCTTGTTGTTGCTGTGGCCACCCTTTCTGGGTTCTCCCCTCTTTAGTGCCCTTTGGTCCTTTTGCCTTGCTTTCACTGTGTGCTGGGTGGTGTCCTGCCCCTTCCTTTCTCTGGTCCCCCCCATCTCACTTCTCTTCATCCTTTGTCTGATTCGGTCCCTCCCACCCCACTCCCTTATTGGTTGTTGGTCACAAACAGGTCCTCGAACAAGTTGGTAAATTGTGTCCATGTATTGGAGAAGCCCTCCTCTGATGCTGAATTTTATTTTTTTCAATTTGAGGAATTCCACTGAGTCGGGCAGCCAGTCTGCGGCCAAGCAGGAGTCTCGGGCGAGCCATCAGGGAGGCAAAGGCTAGGGTGTCTGCCCCTCTCCCCGTAAAGAGTTTTGGCTGTTCCAATACCCCAAAGACTGCCACTTGTGGGCACGGCTCCACCCTCACCCACAAAACCTTGGACATGGCCTCGAAAAAGGCGGTCCAGCACGCGTCAAATCTGGGACATGACCAAACGGCATGGTCGGCCGGGTCTCCCTGGCACCCTTCACATTTGTCGTCCACCTCCGGAACAAACCCCCTCATGCGTGGTCTGGTCAAGTATGCACTTGAGGAGGCAAATTTTGCCTAGTTCTTCTTCCCATTTTTCCCTGGATGGACATATGATCCAGTGGTGATCATATCTCCTCCAGTAATTGTCCGTACATGTCAACACAGCTGCCGTCCATAAATTCACCCGTGGTTAGAAGTCTATCCAGTAGGGAGTTTTTTAAAATTCAGTAATGGGATGCGGGCGTCGCTGGGTTGGGCAGCACTTATTGTCCTTCCATAGTTGCCCTGCAGCAGATGGTGGTGACCTGCTTTCTTGAATTGCTGCAGTCCCTGAGGTTTAGGTATACCCATAGTGCTGTTAGTGAGGGAGTTCCAGGACTTTGATCCAGCGACAGTGAAGGAACGGCGATATATTTCCAAGTCAGGGTGGTGAGTGACTTGGAGAGAAACCTCCAGGTGATGGTGTTCCCAGGTATCTGCTGCTCTTGGTCTTCCAGATGGTAGAGGTTGTGGGTTTGGAAGGTGCTGTCGAAGGAACCTTGGCGAGTTCCTGCAGTGCATCTTGTAGATGGTACACACGGCTGCCACTGTTCACTGTTGGTGAAGGGTTTCAATGTTTGTGGAAAGAGGAGCAATCAAGCAGTTGCTTGTTCTGGATGGTGTTGAGCTTCTTGAGCGTTGTTGGAGCTGCACTCATCCAGACAAGTGGCGAATATTCCATTACACACCTGACTCGTGCCTTGTAGATGGTTGACATCGTTTGGGGGGTCAGGAGGTGAGTTACTCGCCGTAGGATTCCTCTTCTTTGATCTGCCCTGGTAGCAACAGTATGAATGTGGATAGTCCAGTTAAGTTTCTGATCGATGGTCACCCCCAGGATGTTAATTGTGGGGGACTCAGCGATGGTAATGCCATTGAATGTCAAGGGGGATCGTTAGATCCTCTCTTGTAGGAGATGGCCATTACCTGGCACTTCTATGTCACAAAAGTAACTTGCTACTTGTCAGCCCAAGCCTGGATATTGTCTAGGTCTAGCTGCATTTGGACATGGACTATTTCATTATCTGAGCAGTCGCAAATGGTGCTGAACATTGTGTAGTCATCCGCAAACATCCCCACTTCTGACCTTAGGGAGGTCATTGATGAAGCAGCAGAGAATGGTTGAGCCGAGGACACTGCCCTGAGGAACAACTGCAGTGATGTCCTGGAGCTGAGATGATTGACCGCCAACCACCACAACCATCTTCCTTTGTGCCAGGTACGACTCCAACCAGCAGAAAGTTTCCCCCGATTTCCATTGACTCCAGTTTAGTTAGGGTTCCTTGATGCTATACTCAGTCGAATGCTGCATAGATGTCAAGGGAAGTCACTCTGCCCTTAACTCTGGCATTCAGCTCTTTTGTCCATGTTTGAATCAAGGCTGTAATGAGGTCAGGAGCTGAGTGACCCTGGTGGGAGCCAAACTGAGCGTCCGTGAGCAGATTATTGCTGAGTAGGTGGCACTTGATAGCACTGTTGATGACTCCTTCCATCACTTTGCTGTCGATGGAGAGTAGACTGATGGGACAGTAATTGGCTGGGTTGGCTTTGTCCTGTTTCTTGTGTACAGGACACACCTGGGCAATTTTCTACATTGCCGGGTAGATGCCAGTGTCTATACAGGAACAGCTTGGCTAGGGGTACGGCAAGTTGTGGAGCACAAGTCTTCAGTACTATTGCCGGAATATTGTCAGGCCCCATAGCTTTTGCAGGACCCAGTGCCTTCAGTTGTTTCTTGGTATCATGTGGATGAATTGTATTGGCTGAGGACTGACAACTGTGACGCTGGGGACCTCGGCTGGAGACCGAGATGGATCATCCACTCGGCCCTTCTGGCTGAAGATTGTTGCGAATGTCTCGGCCTTGTCTTTTGCACATATATGCTGGGCTCCTCCATCATTGAGGATGGGGTTATTTTTGGAGCCTCCTCCTTCAATGAGTTGTTTAGTTGTCCACCACCATTCACGGCTGGATGTGGCAGGACTGTAGAGCTTAGATCTGATGCGTTTGTTGTGGAATCGCTTAGCTCTGTCTATTACTTGCTGCTTAAGCTGTTTGATACACAAGTTCTCTTGTATTGTAGCTTCACCAGGTTGACACCTCATTTTTCAGTATGCCTGGTGTTGCTCCTGGCATGCTCTGCTGCACTCTTCATTGAACCAGGGTTGATCCCCTGGCTTGGTGGTAATGGTAGAGTGGGAGATGTGCCGAACCATGAGATTGCAGATTGCTGCTGCTGATGGCCCACAGCGCCTCATGGATGCCCAGTCTTGAATTGCTAGATCGCTTTGAATGGTGGCATTTAGCATGGTGGTAGTGCCACACAACACAATGGAGGGTATCCTCAATGTGAAGAAAAGACTTTGTCTCTGCAAGGACTGTGCCGTGGTCACTTCTACTGATACTCTTATGCATCAGCGTCAGGCAGATTGATAAGGATGAGGTCAAGCATCTTTTTCCCTCTTGTTGTTTCCCTCACCACCTACTGCAATCCCAGTCTAGCAGCTGTGTCCTTTAGGGCCCAGCCAACTCGGTCTGTGGTGGCACTACCGAGACACTCTTGGTGATGGACATTGAAGTTCCCCACCCAGTGAATATTCTGCGTCCTTACTATCCTCAGTGCTTCCTCTTAAGGAAGGGGCAGCACAGTATCACAGTGGGTAGCACTGTTGCTTCACAGCGGCAGGGGCCCAGGTTCGAATCCCGACTTGGGTCACTGTCTGTGCAGAGTCTGCACACTCACCCTGTGTCTGCGTGGGTTTCCTCCGGGTGCTCCGGTTTCCTCCCTGAAGTCCCGAAAGACTTGCTGTTAGGTGAATTGGACATCCTGAATTCTCCCTCTGTGTACCCGAACAGGCGTCGGAGTGTGGCGACTGGGGACTTTTCACAGTAACTTCATTGCAGCGTTAATGTAAGCCTACATGTGACAATAAAGATTCTTATTATAAGTTGTGTCCAACATGGAGGAGTACTGATTCATTGCTGATGGTGGACAGAACATAGTAATCAGCAGGAGGTCTCCTTGCCCGTGTTTAACCTGAAGCCATGAGATTTCATGGGGTCCAGAGTAAATGTTGAGGACCCTCAGGGCAACTCCCTCCCGACTGTATACAATTGTGCGACCACCCCTGCTGGGTCTGTCCTGCCGGTGAGACAGGACATACCCAGGGATGGTGATAGTGGTGTCTGGGACATTGTCTGTGATGCGCCATCAATTAACACAAGAAGAGTAGTGAACGAAACTGAGGCTTTAATAAGCTAAACAGAAAGCCTCCTGGCCACTGGTCCCAAACTGGGGCAGAGCCAGAGGTCAGCCACCTTAATACTGAGCCCGAGGGGAGGCGGAGCCATCAGGCAGTGGTTTACCACAATACATGGAGGACAGTAACAGTTTACCACAATACATATAATACACTAACAGTGGTTTACCACAGTCTGGAAGGTATGATTCTGTCCGTATGACTCTGTCAGGCTGTTGTTTAACTAGTCGGTGTGACAGCTGTCCCAACTTTGGCACAAACCCCCAGATGTTAGCAAGAAGGACTTTGCACGGTCGCCAGGACTGGGTTTGACATTGTCGTTTCTGGTGCCTGGGTCGATTCCGTTTCATTCCTTTTTTGTGTTTTCATAGCATTTGAAAACAAGCAAGGGGCTTGCTTGGCCATTTCAGATGGCAGTTAAGAGTCCACCACACTGCTGTAGGTCTGGAGTGTCCTGGTAGCTGGGGAAACATTGCTGTCTCCTTGTGGAGGAAGTTGCTTCATTGCATATATCGCAACCCGTTCCTTTTTGGGAGCTGTAACCTATCCCACAGTTCCCCCAGGGTCGCTGTCCTGACTTCTATGTATAGGTCCCCCACCATCAGTGCCCCCTCATCCTGTCTCCACCTTTTAAAGGAGACAGCTAATGTTGCCGTGATGAATTTATGGTTCTTGCAAATGGGGGCCATGGTGAATATTGCTACCAGTCCGCAGTTGTGCCTGAGTTGGTTCTATGCTCTAAGCGAGGCCACCAGAGGCTTTTGGAGTATTTTGATGGGGGGAATGTGAGTGTGGCCGTGGCCAGTGCTCGGTGGGATGCCCCTGTTCAGGAGGTCTTCTCCATTTTTAGTTGCTTAATTGCCACGGCAAATAGCAGCGAGGATAAGGGGCATGCCTGCCTCGTGACTGCAGCCGAAAGTATTCAGAGTGGTGGCGTTTGTTTGTACGCTCGCCATGGGAGTGCTGTACAGCAGTTCACCCATGAGGTGAATTCTGGCCCTAACCCGAACCATTCTAGTACCTCCATGAGGTATTTGGCTCTGTTGAATGCCTTCTCTGCATTGAGGGAGATGATCACTTCTGGTGTCCTCTCTCCTGGTGAGATCATGATCATGTTCAGCAGATATCTGATGTTGGCCGTTAGTTGTCTGCCCTTGACAAAACTCACCTGGTCCTCTGCGACTACCTCCGTCACGCAACTCTCCAGTCGCTTTGCCAGGGCCTTAGCCAGGACTTTGGCATCAGTGTTTAGGGGTGAGATGGGTCTGTATGACCTGCACTATGTCCAGTCTTTGTCTTTTTTAGTGATCAGTGATATTGAGGCCTGAGCTAGTGTGGGAGGCTGGGTCTCTCTCAATAGCAAAACATTGAACATTCCTGCAAGTGCTGGGCCAGTGCTGTCACAAATCATTTATAGAACTCCACCAGGAATTTGTCCGGATACGGTGCTTTCCCCGACTGCATTGAACTGATACGCTCCATGACCGCTCCCAGTTCTAGTATGCTTCCAGACCCTGGTTTCTTTCCTCCATGACTGGTATGTCCAGTGTGTCGAGAAACTGTCTCAACTTCGAGTCCCTCTCCACGGGCTCTAAGGTGTACAGCCCTCGGTAGTAGGTCGCAAAGGCTTTGTTGATCTTATCTGGGGCCATCGCTAGTCTTCCGTTCTTACCTTTCACCTGCACTATTTCCCTCATGGCTGCCTGTTTACTCAAGGTGAGCCAGCAGGCGGCTAGCCTTGTCTCCATGTTCATTGAAGGCCCCCCCCCCCCCCCCCCCCGTGTCTGGTGGAGTTGGTTCACTGCTTTCCCAGTGGAGAGCAGGTGTAATTACATTTATAATTTTTTCCTCTCTGCCAGTAGTTCCTTGGTTGGGGCCATGGAGTACCGCCGATCCACATCCAATATGGAGTCGATCAGTCCTTGCCAAGCCATCCTCTCCATCCTATCCCTGAACTCCCTGTATGCAATTATTTCTCCCCTTATCACCGCCCTTAGTGCCTCCCAGAATGGGGATGTCCCTCCCTCCACATTCTGGTTGCATGTTACGTATCCCTCGATGGCTTGTGGCATTTTCTCATAGAAAGCCCTATCGGCGAGGAGGGCTGTGTTCAGCCTCCATGGGGGGCATTGATCCGCCCCATCTCCAACCTCACATCCATGTAGTGTGGAGTGTGGTCAGAGAATACTATTGCTGCGTATTCAACTCCCACTTCCCGTGGAAGCACTGCTTTACCCAGTACAAAGAGGTCGGTATGGGTGTATACTTATGGACTTGGGAGAAGAAGGAAAACTCCTTCCCCCTCGGCTGTGTGAACCTCCATGGGTCCACCACCCCCATCTGCTCCATAAAGGCTTTCAGTTACCTCGCCATTATCAATTGCTTTGTCGATTTGGGGCTGAATTTGTCTGTCTTTGGGTTGTATATGCAGTTGAACTCTCCCCTCATGTTGAACCGGGGGCTGTCTAGGTCGGGTATTTCTGCCATGGTCTTTTTGACAAAGTCTGTGTTGTCCCAGTTGGGAGCGTACATATTCACAAGCACCACTGGTGCCTCATCCAGCACACCGCTGACAATGATAGGGGCTGGTTTAGCACAGGGCTAAATCACTGGCTTTGAAAGCAGGCCAACGCAGACCAGCAGCATGGTTCAATTCCCGTACCAGCCTCCCCGAACAGGCACCGGAATGTGGCGACTAGGGGCTTTTCACAGTAACTTCATTTGAAGCTTACTTGTGACAATAAGCGACTTTCATTTCTTTCATGATATACCGTTCCCCCCCGGGTCCGTCATCGTATTTGTCGTTGTGAAGGTCATCCTCCTATTAAACAGTATGGCCACCCCCCAGCCCTCATCCCATAACACTTTTGGTATGTCTGCCCTATCCAGCTCTTTCTTACCCTCAGTCAGTCCTTCTCCTTCAGGTGTGTCTCTTGGAGAAAGACTATGTCGGCCTTCAGGATTTTCAGGTGGGTAAAGACTCTGGATATTTTCATCGGGCCGTTGAGTCCCCTGATGTTCCAAGTGACTATCCTGATGGGAGGTTTCTGTTCCCCCATTTCCCCCCGGCAGGGTCAGCAATACCTACCTCATGGACATGCCCCTGCAAGCCAGGATTTCCCGTTCTCTGGGGCCATCCAAGATGGTCACTGTTGTCTTCTTTGTTCCAGCCGTCCACACGTGCGACCTGTTGTAACCAGGATTCTACCCTCGCCTCTCTCCTCATTTGTTTCCCAATCCCCCCCCCACCTGGGCCCCCCGCCCTTGCTGTCACCCCCCTCCCCATGCCTCTGTTAGCTTTCCACCCCTGCCTCTCCCCCTCATGCCCTTCTCCCCTCCTTCTCCCTGGTCTGTTGTTCTGTCCCTCCCCTTCGGCCAGGTGCTCCCTCCCTTTCAACGTGTTAGTCCCTCTTCTCTTACTTCCATGTGCTCGCATGTTCGCTAGTCTGATGGCTTCCCCCCCTCACCTCCCCCGGGAGCGTTTCCACCTTCACCCTTTTTTGTTCCTGCTCCCCCTTTTCTTGTTTCAGTGTCTTTCTGCCTTACACCCCATCCCTTGGACATGCAGATGTTCATTTCCGAAGGTTCCAAGGACAGACAAAATGATACGAAAGAGAGCATTATTTGTAGTGCATATATGTCCATTATTGCTGTCTTCCCAGCCCGATTTTCCGAATGAATTTGTCTGCTTCTCCCGGTGTGTTGTAACAATACTCCTTATTATTGTATGTCACCTAAAGTCTTGCCAAGTACAGCATCCCGAACCGCACTTTGTTCTTAAATAGCCGTTGAACTCAGCCTAGTGATTGACCAGGTCGGCCCCAATGCCCTGATATATGCAAACGTATGTCGTTCCCATTTTCAGGACTGCGCGCTCCTCGCCCAGTTCAAAATTTGCTCCTTGTCTTGAAATCTATGGAGCTTTGCAATGATCACCCACGGTGGCTCTCCTGTTTTGGGCCTCTGTCGGAGCGACCTGTGGGCCCTGTCCACATCGGGTGACTTCCTTAACATCTGCGCTATATATGCTGATGGGTATCTGCCCTCTGTGCCCTCAGGTAACCTGACAATCCTGAGGTTCTGGCGGCGGGGCCTATTTTCCTGGTCCTCCATCCTCCCCTTCAGCTCTCCCTGTGCCGCCACCAACCTTGCCACTTCTGTCTTGAACGAGGCGATCCGATTACTCTAGTCGGTGGCTGCTTTTTCCAGTTCCCAAACCGTCAGCCCCTGGGTCAACAACCACCCCTCCGACCTCTCCAGTGCCCCTTTGGAGAGGGCCAGATTGATTACTATAGTCGCCTTCACGGTCACCATGAAGTCATCCTTAATGGAGTCGCTACGTTTCAGGAGCTCTTGTCTTTGGAAATCCATCCACTGTCCCGTCGGTGGTTGGACCGGTGTTTGTGTTGCAGATCCCTCTTGGTCCTCCCTGTCCTGCTCTGCTTCACTCCTCTTGTCTGCTATTTGGATCATCCTCTGCTGAATTTTACTGCTCTTGTTATCTTTTTGGCTTCTTGTTGATTTGAGGGCATTTTCTCAGGTGGTTATTCGTTCCAGGGTGAGGGTGTGTTGTTTGTTGGCTGAACAGATGATTTCCGGGTTAAAAGGGTCTAAATTGAAGTTTCTAGAGGACAGCCACCTTTCATGCAACTGTCCAGCTCATTGCCCCACCGGAAGTCAGAAATGCCTCAACTGTAAAAATCTCATCCTCATTTTCAAATCCTTTCATGGCCCGCCCCTCTCTGCTTCATTAACCTAATCCAGCCTCACGGTCATCCAAGATCTCTGCATTCGAACACGTCTGGTGCATCCTTGATTTTAGTCAGTTCATCACCGATGGCCGTGCCAGCTGCCTAGGTCCTAAACTCTGGAATTCTCCCCAGCTCTCACCAGTTTACTTTCCTCCTTCAGATATTCCTTCAAACCTTCCTCTTTGAGAAAGCTTTTTCTCTGTGGTTTAGGATCAAATTTTACTTGAAAATGCTCCTGCAAAGCACAAAATAAATACAAGTTTCTTTTAGTTCAGCATGCTTTTCATCAACCCAAGGTGTCAGGCATAGTATTAAAGTTTAGTGATTTTTGTCTTTGTGCTTTTCTCTTATCAAGGCAAAGTAAGCCTTTAGTCAGAAAAGTTAATGGTGCCTTCTCTGCACAATTCATTCCACTTGCTCATTTCAAATACGCATACAATGAAATTCAGAAGTTTCCCTTTCAAACCCCCACCTACGGAGAAGACAGCCCATCCTCCTACCAGACATTGGGTATTTCATGACAGCTGAACTATAACACATTTGAAATAATTTGCCCTATATTTCAGCATTAGGTTGCTCTAAATAATTTACAAAGCAGTGCAACGCCTTTAATTATCCCACTGTGGCAAAATATAAATGTGCCACTTTTCCACATCAAGTTTAAGACTCCTAGAAGAGCACTTGACAGGGAATTGGACCAATAGCTTGGGAAAAACAACAGACGGCAGCATTTTAAACATTCATTTTCCAGCCCCACCATCTCACCGCCCCCCCTCCCACCCCCTCCCCTCCCGCTCTCTCAACTTGTTTCCATAACAGTTTATTTTTCAATTTAAGGAAAATGACATTGCCACATGTACAAAATTGGCAGAATAGGTTTTTGTCTGCTTTTGAGACAGGGGTCATAATCAGGGTGTTTTCTTTTCAAACCTGTCACTGATGATAACCCTGTGCTGTCTTGGGATTATGGAAACAGCATTACGCTGTTTTTTAAAATGGGCAGGCATTGCTGATCTGGGATTTCCCTAGCCATAATGCAAATAAGTATCCCTTTGAACCACGCCAATTTGTGGTTGAGACACAAGATTGCATCTTCAATTGAACCCATCCAGAGACCATAAAACCATAAGCTATAGGGGCAGAATTATGCCATTTGGCCCATTCGATGGTAGAGCGAATGCTCTACCATTCGATCATAAGAACATAAGAATTAGGAGCAGGAGTAGTCCATCTGATCCCTCGAGCAAGCTACACCATTCAATGAGATCATGGCTGATCTTTTGTGGACTCAGCTCCACTTTCCGGTCCGAACACCATAACCCTTAATCCCTTTATTCTTCAAAAAAACTATCTATCTTTATCTTAAAAACATTTTACGAAGGAGCCTCAGCTGCTTCACTGGGCAAGGAATTCCATAGATTCACAACCCTTTGGGTGAAGAAGTTCCTCCTAAACTCAGTCCTAAATCTACTTCCCCTTATTTTGAGGCTATGCCCCCTAGTTCTGCTTTCACCCGCCAATGGAAACAACCTGCCTGCATCTATCCTATCTATTCCCTTCATAATTTTATATGTTTCTATAAGATCCCCCTCATCCTTCTAAATTCCAACAAGTACAGTCCCAGTCTACTCAACCTCTCCTCGTAATCCAAACCCTTCAGCTCTGGGATTAACCTAGTGAATCTCCTCTGCACACCCTCCAGCGCCAGTACGTCCTTTCTCAGGTAAGGAGACCAAAACTGAACACAATACTCCAGGTGTGGCCTCACTAACACCTTATACAATTGCAGCATAGCCTCCCTAGTCTTAAACTCCACCCCTTTAGCAATGAAGGACACAATTCCATTTGCCTTCTTAATCAACTGTTGCACCTGTAAACCAACTTTTTGTGACTCATGCACTAGCACACCCAGGTCTCTCTGCACAGTAGCATGTTTTAATATTTTATCATTTAAATAATAATCCCTTTTGCTGTTATCCCTACCAAAATGGATAACCTCACATTTGTCAACATTGTATTCCATCTGCCAGACCCTAGCCCATTCACTTAACCTATCCAAATCCCTCTGCAGACTTCCAGTTTCCTCTGCACTCTTTGCTTTACCACTCATCTTAGTGTTGTCTGCAAACTTGGACACATTGCCCTTGGTCCCCAACTCCAAATCATCTATGTAAATTGTGGGCAAAACACTGATCCCTGAGGGACACCACTAGCTACTGATTGCCAACCAGAGAAACACCCACTAATCCTCACTCTTTGCTTTCTATTAATTAACCAATCCTCTATCCATGCTACTACTTTGCCCTTAATGCCATGCATCTTTATCTTATGCAATAACCTATTCTGTGGCACCTTGTCAAAGGCTTTCTGGAAATCCAGATATACCACACCCATTGGCTCCCCGTTATCTACCGCACTGGTAATGGCCTCAAAAAATGTCACTAAATTAGTTAGGCACGGCCTGCCCTTTATGAACCCATGCTGCATCTGCCCAATGGGACAATTTCCATCCAGATGCCTCGCTATTTCTTCCTTGATGATTATTTCCAGCATCTTCCCTACTACCGAAGTTAAGCTCACTGGCCTATAATTACCCGCTTTCTGCCTACCTCCTTTTTTAAACAATGGTGTCACGTTTGCTAATTTCCAATCCGCCGGGACCACCCCAGAGTCTAGTGAATTTTGGTAAATTATCACCAGTGCATTTGCAATTTCCCTAGCCATCTCTTTTAGCGCTCTGGGATGCATTCCATCAGGGCCAGGAGACTTGTCTGCCTTTAGCCCCATTAGCTTGCCCATCACTACCTCCTTAGTGATAACAATCATCTCAAGGTCCTCATCTGTCATAGCTTCATTTCGCTCAGTCACTGGCATGTTATTTATATCTTGCACTGTGAAGACCGACCCAAAAAACCTGTTCAGTTCCTCAGCCATTTCCTCATCTCCCATTATTAAATCTCCCTTCTCATCCTCTAAAGGACCAATATTTACCTTAGCCACTCTTGTTTGTTTTATATATTTGTAGAAACTTTTACTATCTGTTTTTATATTCTGAGCAAGTTTACTCTCATAATCTATCTTACTCTTCTTTATAGCGTTTTTAGTAGCTTTCTGTTGCCCCCTAAAGATTTCCCAGTCCTCTAGTCTCCCACTAATCTTTGCCACTTTGCATGCTTTTTCCTTCAATTTGATACTCTCCCTTATTTCCTTCGATATCCACGGTCGCTTTTCCCTCTGTAGCGCACAAAGACTCCGAGAGACGAATAGAGTGAAGTCGATGAGGCTTTATTAAGCGTGTCTGTTCCCCCGCAGCTCGATAGTAGAATGGCCTGCGGGGGACGACTCCGGCTTCTTATACTCCGCCTTCAGGGCAGAGCTGGAGGTCAACGGTCAACCAGGACCCGGGATCTGTCAGCCAATGACATTAGGGCTTCCAGTCCCACATGACCCCTAATACATACTACCACATTCACCCCTTGTCAAAAATGAACCCGGCGGGGTGATGCTTCGCATGGTGGTAAGGGTTTACAGGGCTGGTCCTGGGAGGAAAACATTCATATGGCAATACAGTATGTACAATTTTGTCCTGTTGCAACTATTTACAGAAGGCATCGGGAGAAAAGCAAAATGTTCTTGTGAAAAGTCCATATATTGATTTAGATCGACGCCACGAGTCGGTCGGGCGGTCTGGTCGTCCGTGTCGATCGCCTCGGCCCCGGTGGTGTTGGTGGTGCTTGTTCCGGTGTTGTCGTCTCCAGGAGCCTTACGGTTTCAGCATGGGCTTTATTCTTGGTCGGGCCTGAGGGGAGGGGAACCGATCCTCCTGGGAAGGGGGCGGTCGCGGGGTGCGGCGGTGGCAGGAAGGGGGGGGGGTTGGGTGAATGGTGTCGGGGGGGTGTGTGTGTTGCCGGCGGGCGCCAGATCCCGCAGGGAGACCGTGTCCTGTCGGCCGTCGGGGTACTCCACGTAAGCGTACTGCAGGTTCGCGTGGAGGAGGTGAACCCTTTCGACCAACGGGTCCGCCTTGTGTGCCCGCACATGCTTTCGGAGCAAGATGGGTCCTGGGGCCGCCAGCCAGGTCGGCAGCGACGTTCCAGAGGAGGACTTCCTAGGGAAGACAAGGAGACGCTCATGAGGCGTTTGATTAGTGCTCGTACATAATAGCGACCGGATGGAGTGGAGAGCGTCCGGGAGGACCTCCTGCCACCGTGAAACTGGGAGGCCCCTGGACCGTAGGGCCAGTAGGACGGTCTTCCAGACCGTGCCGTTCTCCCTCTCTACTTGCCCGTTCCCCCGGGGGTTGTAGCTGGTCGTCCTGCTTGAGGCTATGCCCTTGCTGAGCAGGAACTGGCGCAGCTCGTCACTCATGAAAGAGGACCCCCTGTCGCTGTGGACGTATGCGGGGCAACCGAACAGTGTGAAGATGGTGTTCAGGGCTTTAATGACTGTGGCCGCGGTCATGTCAGAGCAGGGGATGGCGAATGGGAAGCGGGAGTACTCGTCCACCACATTAAGGAAGTATGTGTTGCGGTCGGTGGAGGGGAGGGGCCCTTTGAAATCCAGACTAAGGCGTTCAAAGGGGCGGGAAGCCTTAATCAGGTGCGCACCATCCGGCCTGAAAAAATGCGGTTTGCATTCTGCGCAGATGTGGCAGTCCCTTGTGACTGTACGGACCTCCTCTAAAGAGTATGGGAGGTTGCGGGACTTGATAAAGTGGAAAAACCGAGTGACCCCCGGGTGGCAGAGGTCCTCGTGGAGGGTTTGGAGGCGGTTAATTTGTGCGTTGGCACATGTGCCGTGGGATAGGGCATCGGACGGCTCGTTCAGCTTTCCGGGACGATACAAGATCTCGTAGTTGAAGGTGGAGAGCTCGATCCTCCACCTTAAGATCTTGTCGTTTTTGATTTTGCCCCGCAGTGCATTATCGAACATGAAGGCTACCGACTGTTGGTCGGTGAGGAGCGTGAATCTCCTGCCGGCCAGGTAATGCCTCCAATGTCGCACAGCTTCCACTATGGCTTGGGCTTCCTTTTCCACTGAGGAGTGGCGGATTTCTGAAGCGTGGAGGGTTCGGGAGAAAAAGGCCACGGGTCTGCCCGCTTGGTTAAGGGTGGCCGCTAGAGCTACGTCGGAGGCGTCGCTCTCAACCTGGAAGGGGAGGGACTCATCGATGGCGCGCATCGTGGCCTTTGCGATATCCGCTTTGATGCGGCTGAAGGCCTGGCAAGCCTCTGTCGACAGAGGGAAGGTCGTGGTCTGTATTAGGGGGCGGGCCTTGTCTGCGTACTGGGGGACCCACTGGGCGTAGTATGAAAAAAAACCCAGGCAGCGTTTCAGGGCTTTTGAGCAGTGCGGGAGGGGAAATTCCATGAGGGCACGCATACGTTCGGGGTCGGGGCCTATTATCCCATTGCGCACTACGTAGCCCAGAATGGCTAGCCGGTTGGTGCTAAAAACACACTTGTCCTCGTTGTACGTGAGGTTCAAGGCTTTGGCGGTCTGGAGGAATTTTTGGAGGTTGGCGCCGTGGTCCTGCTGGTCGTGGCCGCAGATGGTTACATTGTCGAGATACGGGAACGTGGCCCGCAAACCATGTTGATCAACCATTCGGTCCATCTCCCGTTGGAAGACCGAGACCCCGTTTGTGACGCCAAATGGGACCCTTAGGAATTGGTATCATCGCCCGTCTGCCTCGAAGGCTGTGTACTTGCGGTCACTTGGGCGGATGGGGAGCTGATGGTAGGCGGACTTGAGGTCCACGGTGGAGAAGACTTTGTATTGGGCAATCCGATTGACCATGTCGGATATGCGGGGGAGAGGGTACGCGTCTAGTTGTGTGTACCTGTTGATGGTCTGGCTATAGTCTATGACTATCCTTTGTTTCTCCCCTGTCTTCACTACTACCACCTGTGCTCTCCAGGGACTATTGCTGGCCTGGATTATGCCTTCCTTTAGTAGCCGCTGGACTTCGGACCGAATGAAGGTCCGGTCCTGGGCGCTGTACCGTCTGCTCCTAGTGGCGACGGGTTTGCAATCCAGGGTGAGGTTCGCAAACAAGGACGGGGGTTGCACCTTGAGGGTTGCGAGGCCGCAGATAGTGAGTGGGGGTATTGGGCCGCCGAATTTGAACGTAAGGCTCTGTAGATTGCACTGGAAATCTAATCCCAGTAATGTGGGGGCGCAGAGTTGGGGAAGGACGTGTAGTTTGTAGTTTTTGAACTCCCTCCCCTGCACCGTTAGGGTAACTATGCAGAAACCTTTGATCTGTACGGAGTGGGCTCCTGCAGCTAGGGAAATCTTTTGTGCGCTGGGATAGGTGGTCAAGGAACAGCGTCTTACCGTGTCGGGGTGGATAAAGTTCTCCGTGCTCCCGGAGTCGACTAGGCATGGTGTCTCGTGCCCGTTTATTAGCACCGTTGTCGTCGTCGTCTGGAGTGTCCGGGGCCGAGCTTGATCGAGCGATATTGAAACGAGACGTGGTTGTAGTAGTGGAGCGTCTTCCTCGAACCCCGTCTTCCTCGAACACCAGCTCCGTAAGACGATGGCAGCGAGGGAAATAGGGGGAGTCAAAGATGGAAGGGGAGCCACGGTTCGGAGTGCGACGAAAATAAACGAGGTATTCAAGGCCTTTTATGAAGAGCTGTACAGATCCCAGCCCCCAGCGGGGGAAGAGGGGATGAGACGATTCCTAGATCAGCTGAGATTCCCGAGGGTGGAGGAGCAGGAGGTGGCTGGTTTGGGGGCACCAATTGGGTTGGAGGAGCTGAGCAAGGGTTTGGGGAGCATGCAGGCGGGGAAGGCCCCGGGACCGGACGGATTCCCGGTGGAGTTCTACAGGAAGTACGCAGACCTGTTGGCCCCGCTACTGGTGAGGACCTTTAATGAGGCAAGAGAGGAGGGGACCCTGCCCCCGACAATGTCAGAAGCGACAATTTCTTTGTTCCTAAAGCGGGACAAGGACCCACTGCAATGTGGATCGTACAGGCCGATCTCGCTCCTCAATGTGGATGCAAAGTTGCTGGCAAAAGTGCTGGCCACGAGGATTGAGGACTGTGTCCTGGGGGTAATCCACGAGGACCAGACGGGATTTGTAAAGGGCAGGCAACTAAACACCAATGTGCGGCGGCTCTTAAACGTGATAATGATGCCATCGGAGGAGGGAGAGGCGGAGATAGTGGCAGCTATGGACGCGGAGAAGGCCTTTGACCGAGTAGAGTGGGAGTACCTCTGGGAGGTGCTGCGTAGGTTTGGGTTCGGGGTAGGGTTTATCAATTGGGTTAAGCTCCTTTACAGAGCCCCGATGGCGAGTGTAGTGACGAACCGGCGGAGGTCGGAGTACTTTCGACTGTACCGACGGACGAGGCAGGGGTGCCCCCTGTCGTTCGCATTGGCGATCGAACCATTGGCCATGTCATTGAGGGAGTCTAATAAATGGAGGGGGTGGTCCGAGGGGGAGAAGAGCATCGGGTGTCGCTATATGCGGATGACCTGTTGCTGTACGTGGTGGATCCAATGGAGGGGATGGTGGACGTCATGCAGACTCTAAGGGAGTTTGGGGCGTTTTCGGGCTATAAGCTCAATGTAGGGAAGAGTGAGCTCTTTGTATTACAGGCGGGGGACCAAGAAAGAGGGATAGGGGACCTACCGCTGAGGAGGGCGGAGGGGAGCTTTCGGTACCTGGGGATCCAGATAGCCAGGAGTTGGGGGACCCTACATAAACTGAATCTGACGAGGTTGGTGGAGCAAATGGAGGAGGATTTCAAAAGATGGGACATGTCACCGCTCTCGCTGGCGGGTAGAGTGCAGTCGGTCAAAATGGTGGTCCTTCCGAGGTTTCTGTTTGTGTTTCAGTGCCTTCCCATCGTGATCACTAAGGCCTTTTTTAAGAGAGTAGGCAGGAGTATTATGGGGTTTGTGTGGGCGAATAAGGCCCCAAGAGTTAGGAGAGGGTTCCTGGAACGCAATAGGGACCGAGGAGGGTTGGCGCTGCCAAACCTGGGGAGCTACTACTGGGCAGCAAATGTGGCGATGATCCGCAAGTGGGTTATGGAGGGAGATGGGGTGGCATGGAAGAGGATGGAGATGGCGTCCTGTAAAGGAACGAGCCTGGAGGCGTTGGCGACGGCACCGCTGCCGCTCTCACCGACAAAGTATACCACGAGCCCGGTGGTGGCGGCAACGCTAAGGATCTGGGGCCAGTGGAGACGGCACCGGGGTGCAATGGGAGCATCGGTGTGGTCCCCGATCAGGGGTAACCACCGGTTTGTCCCGGGGAAGATGGACGGGGGGTTCCAGAGCTGGCATCGGGCGGGGATTGGAAGAATGGGGGACCTGTTCATCGATAGGACGTTTGCGAGCCTAGGGGCACTGGAGGAGAAGTTCGAGTTACCCCCGGGAAATGCCTTTAGATATATGCAGGTGAGAGCTTTTGTGAGGCGACAGGTGAGGGAATTCCCGTTGCTCCCGGCACAAGAAGTTCAAGATAGGGTGATCTCGGGTGTATAGGTCGGGGAGGGCAAGGTGTCGGAAATACACCAGGAGTTGAAAGAAAAGGGGGGAAGCGCTGGTAGAAGAGTTGAAGGGTAAATGGGAGGAGGAGCTGGGGGAGGAGATCGAGGAAGGTCTGTGGGCTGATGCCCTAGGTAGGGTTAATTCCTCCTCCTCATGTGCCAGGCTCAGCCTGATACAATTTAAGGTGGTCCACAGAGCGCACTTGACGGGGGCGAGGTTGAGTAGGTTCTTTGGGGTAGAGGACAGATGTGGAAGGTGCTCAGGGAGCCCGCGAACCATGTCCATATGTTTTGGTCATGCCCGGCACTGGAGGGGTTCTGGAGAGGAGTGGCGGGAGCAATATCTCAGGTGGTGAAAGTCCGGGTCAAGCCAAGCTGGGGGCTAGCAATATTTGGAGTAGTGGACGAACCGGGAGCGCAGGAGGCGAAAGAGGCCGGCATTCTGGCCTTTGCGTCCCTAGTAGCCCGGCGAAGGATCTTGCTAATGTGGAAGGAGGCAAAGCCCCCCAGCCTGGATAAATGATATGGCTGGGTTCATAAAGTTGGAGAGGATTAAGTTTGCCTTGAGAGGGTCTGCGCAGTGGTTCTACAGGCGGTGGCAACCGTTCCTAGACTATCTCGCGGAGCGTTAGAGGAAGGTCGGTCAGCAGCAGCAGCAACCTTGGGGGGACGGGACGTCCTGGGAGGGGGGGGGGGGGGGGAGAAAGGGGGGACTGCCTGGGAGGGTGGATGAGCAAGAGATAACATGAAGGGTTGGGGAAACTGGCACGTACAGGTGAGGGCCAGTGTACAAAGCTGTGTAAATGTATCATTTGGCCATGTATATATCTTGCTCTGCGCGATTTTTCGTTTTTTTTTTGTTACGGGGGGGGGGTTATTGTTTGTAAGGGAGAAAAAGTGTGTTAAAAAACTTTAATAAATATATATTTTTTTTTAAATAAAAACTGGCAAGTTATGCTACATGGGCAGCACAGTGGCTTGCACTGTTGCTGCACAGCTCCAGGGTTCCAGGTTCTTTTCCCGGCTTGGGTCACTGTCTGTGCGAAGTCTGCATGTTCTCCGTGGGTTTCCTCCGGGTGCTCCAGTTTCCTCCCACAAGTCCCGAAAGATATGCTGTTAGGTAATTTGGACACTCTGAATTCTCCTTCTGTGTACCCGAACAGATGCCAGAATGTGGCGACTAGGGGCTTTTCACAGTAACTTCATTGCAGTGTTAACGTAAGCCTACTTGTGACAATAAAGATCATTATTATTATTAGTTGATTAGAATCGTGGTAAGGCCACATGTGTTTTACTGCACACAATTCTGGTTGCCACACTACCAGTAGGATGTGGAGACTTTGGAGAGTGTACAGAGGAGCTTTACTAGGATGTTGCCTGGTCTGGAGGGTGTTAGCTATGTGGAGAGGCTGAATAGACTTGAACTGTTTTCAGTAGAAAGACGCAGGTTGAGGGGTGACCTGATAGAGGTCTACAAAATTATGAGGGGCATGGATAGAGTGGAGGCACTCTTTCCCAGGGTGGAGGGGTCAGTCACCAGGGGGTATGGGTTTAAGATCCGTGGGGCAAAGTTTAGAGGAGATATGCGAGGCAGGTTTTTTATGCAAGGGGTAGGGAATGCCTGGAACACATTGCCAGGGGAGGTTGCGGAAGCAGATACATTAACAGCGTTCAAAAGGTATCTTGACAAGTACATGGATAGGATGGGTATAGAGGGATACTGCACTAGGAAGAGCTAAGAGTTTGGGCCAAAGTTGGTATCATGACCAGTACAGATTGGGAGGGCCAAAGGGCCTGTTCCTGTGCTGTATTGTTCTTTCTCAATTTTTTACCTCAACTCCACCTTTCTGCATTTTCCCTACACCCCTTAATTTGCTAGTAATCAAAATCTAATTCCAAAGAATCACAACCTTGAGTGAAGAAATTTCTTGTCACAGCACCATATGGCCAACCCCTTGTTCTGAGACTGTGACCTTGTGTTCTAGATTCCCCAGTCAGTGGAAATATTTTCTGCAGATTAACTCTGTCAAGTCCTTTAAGAATTTTATATGCTTCAATTAAATCACCTCTCATTCTTAGAAACTCCATAGAATATACATCCAGTCTACTCAATCTCTCTTCATAGGACAATCTCCGCATCCCAAGCACCAATCAAGTGAACCCTTTGTTGCACTCCAAGGGCACAGAGGTCAAAAGTGCATTAAATAATTCCGGTGCAGCCTCAACAGTACCCAATGATGACCATGGAACCATTGTCAATTGTCGTAAAAACCCATCTGGTTGATTAATGTTCTTTAGAGAAGGAAATCTGCTATCCTTCCCTTGTCTGGCCTGCATGTGACTCCAGACCCACAGCAATATGGTTACTTCTTAACTGCCCTCTGAACTTGCTACTTAGGAATGGGCAACAAATGCAGCCTATGCTAGTGATACCCAAGTCCCATGAAAGAGTAAAAAAACAAATCCTCAATCAGTACTAATATGTTGCCCCCAATCGCATGTAATGTGGTGTAATAACCTCTTGTGTGGAAATTTATAAAATGCGTTTTGAAAATCCAAAGATACCACACTGGTTCTCCCTTATAGATCTGATTAGTTACATCCTTTAAAAAGTTCTTAACAGATTTACCAAATGCATTTCCCTTTCACAAATCTGTCTGTAGTCTGCTTTATCGTGTTATAATTGTCTGTATTCTGCTATATCATGTTATGATTTTTTAAGGAATCTGTTACCACACCCCTAATACTACTGATGTTAGGCTAATTATCTATAGCTCCCTGTCTTCTCTATGTGTTTGATGCCTCTGCTACTTCCTTATTCCCCAAAATTTCACCCTCTAAAAGTCCCACATTTACTTTAACTAATGCTTTCCTATCTACATACCAATCAAACCAGTCTCTTTCCTGGTCAATTTCTTGGTCCTTTGTCGAATTCTAAAGGCAAGGACCCTAAACTCTTTAAAAGTACCTGGATCTTAAGTGCTGTAAGCTACAGGGCTATGGACTGGGTGCAGGAATGTAGGATTAGAAAGGGCACCTGAGTGTCCTTGGGCTGGCATGGACAAAATGGGCCGAATTCTGTGCTGTAACTTTACTATGGCTCTCAATCTTAATGCAGCTTCCCAATCTACTTCGCCAATATGCCCCTCATACCTATGTAGTTTGCTTTGTTTAGATTGAAGGTTTTAGTTCTATATGTAACTCAATCATCTTCAAACTCAATGGGTTGTATTTTCACTGCAGGGTAGGAAAAGGAAATCTAGACCATTTCTGGGTCCTGAATCTGCCCGCAGGGGAAACAGAAATGGATCTAGAGGTTCATGGAGGCGACCACTTAATTGTTCTGGATATAGGCTTGGCAGCGAATTGATGACTGTGGGGAGTGGTAACAAAGGTGTGTCAGCTAAAGTGCAGGCCCAATT
This sequence comes from Scyliorhinus torazame, assembly GCF_047496885.1. Taxonomy (NCBI): domain Eukaryota; kingdom Metazoa; phylum Chordata; class Chondrichthyes; order Carcharhiniformes; family Scyliorhinidae; genus Scyliorhinus; species Scyliorhinus torazame. The sequence goes on from NC_092713.1 coordinate 139,562,427, forward strand.
TAAACTCACCATGGCAGCCATTCGTGTGGCTGCCATTTCACTGCTGTGATGGCACAGCGAATACTCAAGAGAAAACTTTTGTCGCAGGAGAGACAGAGACCTGAAACCTTGCGCAGGACATCTAGAATTTCAGACGCTGACCCAGAGTTGATGCCAGGGGCTTCGAAGAAATTGAGGGAGATCCTCTTCCTGATGTGGGCAGGAGGGCCAACCAAACCTGAATACACATCACTGCAATGACCCACAGCAAAAACATGGTGAGAAGAACCTGGATTTGGAGCAGGAAAAGGTTCAATGGCCTGATATGCTCTGGAAAGGGGATTGCAAACCCCAATCCTCAGAAACAGCATCTGGGCATTCAACCTCCAGCAAACATAACAGCCTGTGGAGCTTCAGGGCATATGCAGCTTCTGAACATGGAGTGTCTCCACACAATTGACCCCTCCGAATAACACAGACATATTATTGCTGAAGACCTGTCACACTGATACATGCACCCTTCAATGAAGTGGAGCAGCTGCCATTGGCCATAGAACAGTGGTGCCATATCGGACTCTCGAGAAATAGGCACATAATACCTGAGAGACAATCCAAACAGGGGAGGTCTGCCCTACATTCACATCATCACACAAATGGCGAAGGGAGCAATGGAAAGTCAGCGTGGCTGACCACACCTATCTCAGCAGAGCCATGTGACAGCTGCCCCACCTCCTCCAAGGTCACAAGGAGAGCACTGCATAGAAGTTGTAAAGGGCTAACTTTAACACTAACTCTAGCTAGTGTAAGGAGCTGTGTAATAATTAGAATCAATAGAATCATAGAACCCCACAATGCAGAAGGAGGCCATTTGGCCCATCGAGTCTGCACCGGCCCTTGCTAAGAGCACCCTACTTAAGCCCACGCCTCCATCCTATCCCTGAAAGCCAGTAACCTTACCTAACTTTTTGGTTACTTTAGCATGGCCAATCCACCTAACCTGCACACAGGGCAAACGGTACTCAACTGTCACACAGAAGAGAATGAGGGAAATCTGAAAAGGGAGCAGTGCCTCTATCCTAGTGCTTTGTAATCCTGTACATAGTTCAGCATATAAATAAAGGTTACTTTGAAAAGAGATCTTCATTTTTAGCTAGATCTCTTGCCAAAAATTATACACCCAACATCTTCCAAGACAACCCAATGAGGACAATAGATTAAGCAGCAATGGTCCATCCATAAAGAGGTGGCCAAGTGCAGACTACTGTGTCACCTAGTGGGTCACTAGAGTGTCTCCTTGCTGCAACTACAATTTTTCTTTCTCAGCTCAATGCAAATAATAATACTTGAATCCACATACGTGAGACTTCTTTAATTGGTAGAAAGACAACTGAAGGAGATCAAGGCTCAATGGTGATGATAAAAAACCTCCGGGCAGAAGTGCTTCCTTTACTGGCAGTAAGAGTTTACATGGTGGCTGCTTTTTCAATAGATATGTTAACACCATAGGCACCTTAAGGGGGCATCCTGTACCATACCATTCACCCTAGGTCAGATGGGCTCATCTGAAACATTGCTGAATCAAATAATCACTGACGAGCATGGCATCCTACCTCCCAGTTCAGCTGATAATACTACTGAGTTTTAGGTAATAGCTATAGATTATATTGTAACCACTTTTTAAAACAGTTCCATTTGAATTTCTGTTAGTGAAGCACTTTACAATTAAGACAGGGAACAGGATGGCAACTGTAAATCAGGAACACTGGCTTTAATGGATTTCACAATTTTAAAGTATACTTTTAGTTTCCGTGGATCATGGGTTAAAATATGCTCATGTGAATGTGATTGAGAAGGTGGGGAGGGGGTGAACAGCCAGCTGTCGTGGTGCACACAGGCACCAACGATATAGGTTAAAAAACGGGATGAGGTCCTACAAGCTGAATTCAGGGAGTTAGGAGTTAAACTACAAAGTAGGACCTCAAAGGTAGTAATCTCAGGATTGCTACCAGTGCCACGAGCTAGTCAGAGTAGGAATATCAGGATAGGATGAATGCGTGGCTCGAGAGATGGTGCAAGAGGGAGGGATTCAAATTCCTGGGGCATTGGAACAATCTCTGGGGGAGGTGGGACCAGTACAAACCGGACGGTCTGCACCTGGGCAGGACAGGAACCGAAGTCCTAGGGGGGTGTTTGTTAGAGCTGTTGGCGAGGGTTTAAACTAATGTGGCAGGGGGATGGGATCCAATGTTGGAAGTCAGAGGGAAGTAATGCGGGGCCAGAAACAAACAAGCAGTAAGGGGGAAAGTGTAAGGCAGAGAAGCCATAGTCAAAAATCAAAAAGGGCCACTGTATAGGGTACAGTGACGGAGGAGAGTGTGAAAAGGGAGGTGGCCAATGCAGGACTGAGGGTGTTGTCCTGCCATGTGAGAGTACCTTTAAGAAATGGGTGTTTAAGAAATGGAGCTGCTCATGTTACTGGAGTGATGGCAGAGTGTGGGTGGAGCTGAGCTCTACTTCTGCTTGTTAGTTTCAGTTTGAGAACACAGTTTGGGTGTGTCTGTGTTTTTCAGTGAGCTGCATCTGAAGTTTAAACAAAGGGCTGTACGGTTGATGTCTGCCATCCAAAGACCATCTATGGATCATTTGGTGAACCCAGAATTGTAAAAGGTCTCAGTATTGAATGTAAACCTAATGTGCTCCTGTTTGAAGGTTTGTTAATTCTTTTGGATGTTAAAAGGACAGCTGACAGGGTTACTTAGTGTTGTATTTGAATTAATGGTTGCTTAGATGTTCACTGTTTGTTTTAAAAAAAGGTTAACTTGCGTTCATAGAATAAACATTGTTTTGTTTTAAAGAAATACGTGTCAATTTCTGAAGTACCACACTTGTAGAGTGGGCCGTGTGCTCCCCATACCGCAATCTATTCAAAGTTGTGGGTCAGGTGAACTCGATGGTACAAAGAAAAACAAAGAAAAATTACAGCACAGGAACAGGCCCTTCGGCCCTCCAAGCCTGCGCCGATCCAGATCCTCTATCTAAAACTGTTGCCTATTTTCTAAGGATCTGTATCCCTCTGCTCCCTGCCCATTCATGTATCTGTCTAGATACATCTTAAATGACGCTATTATGCCCGCCTCTACCACCTCCGCCAGCAATGTGTTCCAGGCACCCGCAACCCTCTGCGTAAAGAACTTTCCACGCATATCTCCCTTAAACTTTTCCCCCCTCACCTTGAACTTGTGACCCCTAGTAATTGAGTCCCCCACTCTGGGAAAAAACTTCTTGCTATCCACCCTGTCTATACCTCTCATGATTTTGTAGACCTCAATGAGGTCCCACTCAACCTCCGTCTTTCTAATGAAAATAATCCTAATCTACTCAACCTCTCTTCATAACTAGCGCCTTCCATACCAGGCAACATCCTGGTGAACCTCCTCTGCACCTTCTCCAAAGCATCCACATCCTTTTGGTAATGTGGCGACCAGAACTGTATGCAATATTCCAAATGTAGCTGAACCAAAGTCTTATACAACTGTAACATGACCTGCCAACTCTTGTACTCAATACCCCTTCTGATGAAGGAAAGCATGCCGTATGCCTTCTTGACCACTCTATCGACCTGCGTAGCCACCTTCAGGGTACAATGGACCTGAACACCCAGATCTCGCTGTACATCAATTTTCCCAGGGCTATTTCATTTACCGTATAGTTCGCTCTTAAATTGGATCTTCCAAAATGCATCACCTCGCATTTGCCCGGATTGAACTCCATCTGCCATTTCTCCGCCCAACTCTCCAATCCATCTATATTCTGCTGTATTCTCGGACAGTCCCCTTCACTATCTGCTACTCCACCAATCTTAGTTTCATCTGCAAACTTGCTAATCAGACCACCTATACATTCCTCCAGATCATTTATGTATATCACAAACAACAGTGGTCCCAGCACGGATCCCTGTGGAACACCACTGGTCACAGTTCTCCATTTTGAGAAACTCCCTTCCATCCTACTCTGTCTCTTGCTGCCCAGCCAGTTCTTTATCCATCTAGCTAGTACACCCTAGACCCCATGAGACTTCACTTTCTCCATCAGCCTACTATGGGGAACCTTATCAAATGCCTTACTGAAGTCCATTTTTATGACATCTACAGCCCTTCCCTCATCAATCAACTTTGTCACTTCCTCAAAGAATTCTATTAAGTTGGTAAGACATGACCTTCCCTGCACAAAACCATGTTGCCTATCACTGATAAGCCCATTTTCTTCCAAATGGGAATAGATCCTATCCCTTAGTATCTTCTCCAGCAGCTTCCCTACCACGGACGTCAGGCTCACCGGTCTATAATTACCTGGATTATCCCTGCTACCCTTCTTAAACAAGGGGACAACATTAGCAATTCTCCAGTCCTCCGGGATCTCACCCGTGTTCAAGGATGCTGCAAAGATATCTGTTAAGGCCCCAGCTATTTCCTCTCTCACTTCCCTCAGTGACATGGGATAGATCCCATCTGGACCTGGGGACTTGTCCACCTTAATGCCTTTTAGAATACCGAACACATCCTCCCTCCTTATGCCGACTTGACCTAGAGTAATCAAACATCTATCCCTAGCCTCAACATCCGTCATGTCCCTCTCCTCGGTGAATACCGATGCAAAGTACTCGTTAAGAATCTCACCCATTTTCTCTGACTCCACGCATAACTTTCCTCCTTTGTCCTTGAGTGGGCCAACCCTTTCTCTAGTTACCCTCTTGCTCCTTATACATGAATAAAAGGCTTTGGGATTTTTCTTAACCCTGTTTGCTAAAGATATTTCATGACCCCTTTTAGCCCTCGATTCCTCATTTCAGATTGGTCCTACATTCCCGATATTCTTCCAAAACTGTCGGTCTTCAGTCGCCTAGACCTTATGTATGCTTCCTTTTTCTCTTAGCTAGTCTCACAATTTCACCTGTCATCCATGGTTCCCTAATCTTTCCATATCTATCCCTCATTTTCACAGGAACATGTCTGTCCTGCACTCCAATCAACCTCTCTTTAAAAGCCTCCCACATATCAAATGTGGATTTACCTTCAAACAGCTGCTCCAAATCCACATTCCCTCGCTCCTGCCGAATTTTGGCAGACTTGGTCTTCCCCCAATTTAGCACTCTTCCTTTAGGACCACTCTCGTCTTTGTCCATGAATATTCTAAAACTTACGGAATTGTGATCACTATTCCCAAAGTAATCCCCGACTGAAACTTCAACCACCTGGCCAGGCTCATTCCCCAACACCAGGTCCAGTATGGCCCGTTCCCGGATTGGACTATTTACATACTGCGCTAGAAAACCCTCCTGGGTGCTCCTTACGAATTCTGCTCCATCTAGACCTCTGACACTAAGTGTATCCCAGTCAATGTTGGGAAAATTAAAATCTCCTATCACCACCACCCTGTTCCTCCTACATCTTTCCATAATCTGTTTACATATTTGTACCTCTATCTCACGCTTGCTGTTGGGAGGTCTGTAGTACAGTCCCAACATTGTTACCGCACCCTTCCTAGTTCTGAGCTCTGCCCATATCGCCTCACTGCTCGAGTCCTCCATAGTGCCCTCCTTCAGCACAGCTGTGATATCCTCTCTGACCAGTAATGCAACTCCTCCACCCCTTTTACCTCCCTCTCCATCCCGCATGAAGCATCGATATCCTGGGATATTTCGTTGCCTATCATATCCTTCTCTCAACCAAGTCACAGTAATAGCAATAACATCATACTCCCAGATACTAATCCAAGCCCTAAGTTCATCTGCCTTACCTACTATACTTCTTGCATTAAAACAAATGCACCTCAGACCACCAGTCCCTTTGCATTCATCATCTGCTCCCTGCCTACTCTTCCCTAGTCACGCTGACTTCATGATCTAGTTCCTTACAGGCTTTAGTTACTATCTCCTTGCTGTCCACTAACCTCCTCATTTGGTTCCCATCCCCCTGCCACATTAGTTTAAACTCTCCCCAACAACATTAGCAAAAGCACCCCCAAGGACATTGGTTCCAGTCTGACCCAGGTTTAGACCGTCCAATTTGTAGTAGTCCCACCTCCCCCAGAACCGATCCCAATGTCCCAAAAATCTGAACCCCTCCTTCCTGCACCATCTCTCAAGCCACACATTCATCCTGCCTATTCTTTCATTTCTGCTCTGACTACCACGTGGCACTGGTAGCAATCCTGAGATCACTACGTCTGAGGTCCGACTTTTTAAACTTGGCTCCTAACTCCCTAAATTCTGCTTGTAGGTCCTCATCCTGTTTTTTACCTATATCATTGGTGCCTATATGCACCACAACTGGCTGTTCACCCTCCCCCTTCAGAATGTTCTGCAGCCGATCTGAGACATCCCTGACCCGTGCACATGGGAGGCAATATACCATTCGGGAGTCTCGTTTTCAACCACAGAACCGCCTATCTACTCCCCTCACAATTGAATCCCCTATGACTATAGCCCTTCCACTCTTTTCCCGCCCTTCTGTACAGCAGAGCCAGCCACGGTGCCATTAACCTGGCTACTGCTGCCTTCCCCTGGTGAGCCATCTCCCCCAACAGTATCCAAAACGGTATACCCGTTTTGGAGGGAGATGACCGCAGAGGACACCTGCACTGCCGTCCTGCTTTTTCTCTGCCTTTTGGTCACCCATTCCCTTTCTCCCTCAGCAATCCTAATCTGTGGTATGACCAATTCGCTAAACGTGCTATCCACGACCTCCTCAGCATTGCGGATGCTCCAAAGTGAGTCCATCCGCAGCTCCAGAGCCATCATGCGGTCTAACAAGAGCTGCAGCTGGACACACTTCCCGCACGTGAAGGAGCCAGGGACATCAGCCACGTCCCTGAGCTCCCACATTGAGCAAGCGGAGCATAACACAGGTCTGAGATCTCCTGCCATTTTTTATCTTAAGCTTAACTTAGTCCAACTATAATATCAAATAGTAGATAAATGAAAAAGGAAAAAGAGAAAAGTTGTTACGAATCACATGATAAAAAAAATATATAGAAAAACCCTACCTTATCAACACACCACAGGGAAAAGAAAAACTACTTACCAGTCACCACTTATCTGCTGGCTGTGATGTCACGGTTCAACTTCTTTCTACTTCTACCTGCTCTCGAGTCTCCCTCTTGATCTTTACTCGGCTTGGATCCTTAGTGATTTTTTTTTTTTGGTTAGAGGAGGTAGAGAGGGAAACACTGATACACTTTGGGATTCTCTAAACCCTGACCCATAACATACCTAAATGCGCGCAGTATACGGAACAAGGTAAATGAGCTTGTTGCGCACATTGAAATTGGCCGGTACGATGTTGTGGGCATCACAGATACGTGGCTGCAAGAGGATCAGGGCTGGGATCTAAATATCCAAGGATATTTGTCCTATCGAAAGGACAGTCAGCTGGGCAAAGGGGGTGGGGGTTGCATTGTTAGTAAGGAATGAAGTTAAATCAATAGCAAGGAGCGATATAGGATCAGAAGGCACAGAATCTCTGTGGGTAAAGTTGAGGAATCGCAAAGGTAAAAAGACCCTGATGGGAGTTATGTACAGGCCCCCTAGCAGTAGTCAGGATGTGGGGCAGAAAATAAATCAGGAGATAGAAAAGGCATGTAAAAAAGGCAATATTACAATAATCATGGGGGAATTCAATATGTAGGTGGACTGGGAAAATCAGGTTGGTAGTGGATCCCAAGAAAGGGAATTTGTGGAATGTCTAAGAGATGTTTTTTTGGAGCAGCTTGTGACAGAGCCTACTAGGGAACAGGCAATTCTGGATTTGGTGATGTGTAATGAGGCAGACTTGATTAGGGAACCTACGTTGAAGGAACCCTTAGGGGCAGTGACCATAATATGATAGAATTTACCCTGCAGTTTGAGAGGGAGAAGCTGCAATCAGATGTAACAGTATTATAATTAAATAAGGGTAACTACAAAGACATGAAAGGGGAGCTGGCCAGAGTTGATTGGAGAAGGAGCCTAGCAGGGAAGACAGTGGAACAGCAATGGCAAGAGTTTTTGGGGGTTATTAGGGAGGCACAACAGAAATTCATCCGAAGGAGGAGGAAACATGCAAAGGGGAGGACAAGACATCCATGGCTGACGAGGGATGTCAAGGACAGCATAAAGGCTAAGGAAAAAGCGTACAAAGTGGCGAGGATTAGTGGGCAGGCAGAGGATTGGGAAGTCTTTAAAAGCGAGCAGAGGACAACTAAAAAAGCAACAAGGGGGGAGAATATGAAGTATGAGTGCAAGCTAGCTAGTAATATAAAGGAAGATAGGAAGATAATTTTTCAATATATAAAAGGTAAGAGAGAGGCAAAAATAGACATTGGACCACTGGAAAATGTGGCTGGAGAAGTAATAATAGGAAACAAAAAAATGGCAGACAAACTGAATAGTTACTTTGCATCAGTCTTCACGGTGGAAGACAACAGTGGGATGCCAGAGCTCCAGGAGAACCAGGGGGGAAGAGGTGAGTGTAGTGACCATTACTAAGGAGAAGGTTCTGGGGAAACTGAAAGGTCTGAAGGTGGATAAGTAACCTGGACCGGATGCACTACATCCCAGGGTCCCAAAAGAGGTAACTGAGGAAATTGTGGAAGCAATAGTGATGATCTTTCAGGAATCACTGGAGGCAAGAAGGGTCCCAGAGGACTGGAAGAGGGCTAATGTAACACCGCTGTTTAAGAAGGGAGGGAGGCAGAAGACGAGAAATTATAGGCCGGTTAGCCTGACTTCGATCATTGGTCAGATTTTAGAGTCTGTTATTAAAGATGAGATCGCGAAGCACTTGGAAGTGCTTGGTAAAATAGGACTGAGTCAGCACAGCTTTGTCAAAGGGAGGACTAACAAATCTGTTATTCGAGTTCTTTGAGGACGTAACAAGCAAGTTAGACAAAGGAGAATCAGTGGACGTGATTTATTTAGATTTCCAGAAGGTCTTTGACAAGGTGCCGCATAGAAGACTGTTAAATACGTGAAATGCCTATTGTGTTGAGGGTAAGATCCTGGCATGGATGGAGGATTGGCTGACTGGCAGAAGGCAAAGAGTGGGGATAAAGGGGTCTTTTCCAGGATGGCAGCCGGTGACTAGTGGTGTGCCTCAGGAGTCTGTGCTGGGACCACAACTTTTTACAATACACATTAATGATCTGGAAGAAGGTATTGAAGGCACTGTTGCTAAGTTTGCAGATGATACAAAGATCTGTAGAGGGACAGGTAGTATTGAGGAAGCAAGGGGGCTGCAGAAGAACTTGGACAAGCTAGGAGAGTGGGCAATGAAGTGGCAAAGGAATACAATACAATGTGGAAAAGTGTGAGGTTATGCACTTTGGAAGGAGGAATCTAAGCATAGATTATTTTCTAAATGGGGAAATGCTTCGGAAAGCAGAAGCACAAAGGGACTTGGGAGTCCTTGTTCATGATTCTCTGAAGGTTAAGGTGCAGGTTCAGTCGGCAATTAATGCGGCAAATGCAATGTTAGCATTCATTTCAAGAGGGCTAGAATACAATAGCATCGGTGTACTTCTGAGGCTGTATAAGGCTCTGGTCAGACCCCATTTGGAGTATTATGAGCAGTTTTGGGCCCCTTATCTAAGGAAGGATGTGCTGACCTTGGAAAGGGTCCAGAGGAGGTTTACAAGAATGATCCCTGGAATGAAGAACTTGTCGTATGAGGAATGTTTGAGGACTCTGGGTCTGTACTTGTTGGGAGTTTAGAAGGAAGAGAGGGGATCTTATTGAAACGTACAAGATACTGCGAGGCCTGGATAGAATGGATGTGGAGAGGATGTTTCCACTTGTAGGAAAAACTAGAACCAGAGGACACCATCTCAGATTAATTTTTGCAGCCAGAGAGTGGTGAATCTGTGGAACTCTTTGCCGCAGAAGGCTGTGGAGGCCAATTCACTGAGTGTGTTTAAGACAGAGATAGATAGGTTTTTGATTAATAAGGGGATCAGGGGTTATGGGCAGGAGGCAGGAAAATGGGGATGAGAAAATATCAGCCATGATTGAATGGCGGAGCAGACTCAATGGGCCGAGTGGTCTAATTCTGCTCTTATGTCTTATGGTCTAAGAGGATGCAATTTTGTTTGTAATTGATCCGTATCTACAAAAAATACCATTTGCTCACAGTGGTATCTGCCTTTGGGGGCCCAGGGAGTACGAAATGGATACTTCAGTCTACATAACTCTCCATACAGACGTGGGGTGACACCACATGACCTTAATCCAATGGAAGAGGTGAATTTGGACTAGAAGAGGTGAATTTGAACTATTTCCAAATAAGGGATGACAGAATAATGAGAAGTAGGGATAAAGGTTGGAAAAAACAATGTCTTTGTTGGCAGTTTTACCACGATGGCGGTGGTATGATTGTTCTGAGACAAGGTAACATTACTTCAGGGACAGAAGAGAAATACATCACCTGGACTGACAGCATTTGAGGAATCCAAGACCTTGAAGAATGAGAATCCTCTATGTTCTCTTTACTGTTTTTGGTTAAGTATATGCAAGATCTTGCTCAACAAATTTTACTTGATTCATAAATACTAGTTATTCACACCTCGTTAGGTCAGGCACAGTGAAGGATCCTAGTGTTAAAAATGAAGAATTCAGAATTTACGAGATTTCACTCAGACCTCCCATTCCTCCTCTTCCTTGGAGGTGTTGTCACATTCCAGGACCTCAGCATCCCCACAGTCCACAACTCTCTGAAGGACTACATTACAGAGAATGCAGCAGACCATCGTAATGGGGGAGACCTTATAGGAGTGTATTGCTGACCTGACTGGTACAGCTAGAGGAACTGCATCTTCAGAAGTCCAATAGTCTGCTCATTGGTGGTCCTAGTAAGCAGATGTACGATCTCCATGCACTGTCTAGGATTCTCATAGAGAGGTGAGTAACTATCTCAAAGTGATATCCCTGTCCCTGACTGGGGCAGTCTGGACTGAAGGATGAAGAAGTCACAGTATCTGGCAGAAAAGCGAGCACACACAAGGAAGTAGACCAGCTGAATATTGAGGGAGTTCAAATCCTTCCTGTTGATGAATAAGTGGGTGGTCATTGGGTACCTTGGCAGTTAAGTGGATGCAATTGTTGATGCCCTGAATCTCGGAAAATCCAGCGGAGGTTGTGAAACTGTCAGAATGTCCAGCTCCAGCAAACATCAGTAATCTACAAAATCAGTATCTTTCAACTATTTGAGATTCCACCAAAGTTCACAGTTGATTCTTGGAAGAAGCTCGAAGTGAAAAGATCCAAAGCCACAGCGACTTTGACAGCTACTAATTGCATCCTTGTAACCACGAAGCTACCCAGTGACCATCCACTCATTCAACTGGTCTGCTTCCTCATGTGTGCTTGCTTTTCTGCCAGATCTTTAGTGATGATAGCAGAGACCCGTGAGAGAATGCATTGCTCTCTATGAGGCAACATCGATACCTCGATGGGCCCATCCATTGAAGAAAGCAATGAGGTAACTGTGGACTTGCCCGAGGAGGATTTAATGCTGGAACAGGGGAAGACCAGTAAGGCAAAACAGTATTGATGCATTGCGATCAGGGAATGCAAAGCAAGAGGGGAGAAGCAAAATGTTGCATGATTGGTTGACAAGGAGGAGTCAGAATTGAAGGTTCCAAGAAGAACCAAACCAGGGGGAAAGGAAAAGGAATAGAAGCAATGAAATGGTGATAGAAAGTACCATAACATGACAATAAAGTATGACAATAACTAATTAATCAACTGTCGGACCACAGGTTAATGCCAAACACTAAAGCACTTTCTAAGTCATAGCCAACAATCAAATACTTGTGTATCACCAAGATAAACATAGCTTTAAAAGGAGAAAGTTTAAGAAAAGCAAGCATATTATTAAGTATAATCTGTTCATCAGTAATTCAAAAGAATGAGCCAACTTGAAGTTCTTTTTCAGGAAATGACTCAGCAGAATGGAAAGGGATACATTCTGGGAAAGGAGGTCTGTTAACAATTGTATTAAACTAATTTAACGGCCAACATTGTCATAAATAAGTATTATAAATTATAAGAGATTGCATTCAAAAACAAAATACAGTGGAAAGTTACAGGCTTTGAACACTATCTCCCTTGGATTAGATTTTTAGGCAAACTGATAAGAAATCACACTTTATGGCTGTGCATTCCAAATTCAGAGATAATGTTTAGAAGCTTTTCACCAACACCTAAATGTGTGTTTTTTGTATATTTACATTTTAATGAATCAATACTTGCAGTTTTACACATAAACTACAAAATAAAAATAAAATTATAAATACACAAAAGGTAAAAAAAAGCACCTGCGCATACAAAAAAGACATACTTGCATTCTATCAATCAGTTGTTACAATTTTTTGTTGTACAAAAATAAAATGATTCCATGGTGTTCATTGCATTGGTAATCTTGAACCTGTAACCATTTTGCACATTGATAAAGAGATCTTTGTTGAGTTAGAAGAAGAACTAGCAATGGCAAGTAGGGATCTGAAACTAACTAGCAAAGTTAGTTATTGTTCGTCTCATCAATAGACTGGTATTAAACAAAATAGTCAAATAGGCCTTTAAATTATGCTGTGGGATACATTGTACAAATCTTTGCTCAACCGGTTTTGTCTGAAATTCTATCCTAGGTAACCTCAATGTAGACATTTTAGTGGATGAGATACAAACCCATTCTAATTGATTTATGAGAATATCTTATCAAAATTGTCAGACTGAAATTAAATACCAACTTCCATTTGTTTCAATTTACAGCTGTAATGACATGCTGCCAATGATGCTCATCACTATAACAGATTCTACCCAGTGATGACAGAGACAGAATGAGGTTGAGATGGTATCGCATTCATTTGAAGTGGAGGCAAAGCTCTAGCAATCTGAGCTCTAACAATTGGGACAAAATCAGTCAACAAACAAGACCCTCCTTGACCGCCAGCCTCTGACGATGGATCTTATCCTGCTCTAATTCCTCATGGCTAGGATGCCAGAGTCTAGCCAATATCCTTTCTATATTCAAGGCGTAGACTGTGTGGGCTGGTATCACTTCCCTGTGTACCTAGAAAAGAAAACAAACGGTGAGTGCAAAATAAAGGAGGGACAGATAAATTAGACAATTTCAAATTTAGAACAAATTCCTGATAACTTTGCTGATTTCCAAGTTGGATCCAAGAGTGAACTCCAATGAATGTTAATATTTACTATTGTTAAAAGCTGAAAAACCAAGGTGCAACAATATGTTCAACGGTTATGAGACCAGGTGTCAAAGTAACGGTTTGTAATGATCAAGACCCACTCTGATTGTCATCTCCAGGTTAGTTAAACTTGCACATACATCTGTCCCTCAATAGAACACGGCTCTCGACAGTCAAAGTGATACCCAGCTGCTCCATTTAGGATTTGGAAGAGACTTCCACCAGTGAACTAATTTAGTCTTTCTCTGCCAGGCCCCTATAACCAAATTCTTCAGTCAATTATTTCAAGCATTTATTATACCAGAAGTAACAAAAAACAGATTCTAGGGAGATGCGAATTAAAGTAGGCCATTCAGCCCTTGGGCCCGTTTCTCCATTCAGCTAGATGATGGCTGATCTATACCTCAATTCCATTTACCCGCCTTTGAACCACATGCTCAATGCCCTTGTCTAACAAGAATACATCAAACTTGAAAGCTCTAATTTCAGTATCTCTCCTTGCTCTTATTTCCTTATACTTTTTCCACATCGGCCCTTTCACAAGAACACAAGAACTAGGAACAGGAGTAGGCCACCTGGCCCCTCGAGCCTGCTCCACCACTTAATGAGATCATGGCTGATCTTTGTGGACTCAGCTCCACTTTCCGGCATGAACACCATAACCCTTAAACTCTTTATTCTTTAGAAAGGTATCTATCTTTTTCTTAAAAACGTTTAAAGAAGGAGCCTCAACTGCTTCACTGGGCAAGGAATTCCAGAGATTCACAACCCTTTGGGTGAAGAAGTTCCTCCTACACTCCGTCCTAAATCTACTTCCCCTTATTTTGAGGCTATGCCCCCTAGTTCTGCTTTCCCCGACCAGTGGAAACAACCTGCCCGCATCTATCCTATCTAATCCCTTCATCATTTTATATGTTTCAATAAGATCCCCCCGCATCCTTCTAAACTCCAATGAGTACAGTCCCAGTCTACTCAACCTCTCGTCATAATCTAATCCCCTCAACTCTGGGATCAACCTAGTGAATCTCCTCTGCACTCCCTCCAGTGCCAATATGTCCTTTCTCAGGTAAGGAAACCAAAACTGAACACAATACTCCAGATGCGGCCTCACCAACACCCTATACAATTGCAGCATAACCTCCCTAGTCTTGAACTCCATCCCTCTAGCAACAAAAGACAAAACTCGATTAGCCTTCTTAATCACCTGTTGCACCTGCACACCAACTTTTTGCGACTCGTGCACCAGCACACCCAGGTCCCTCTGCACAGCAGCATGTTTTAACATCTTACCGTTTAAATAATAATCCATTCTGCTGTTATTCCTCCCAAAATGGATAGCCTCACACTTGGCAACATTGAATTCCATCTGTCAGACCCTAGCCCATTCACCTAACCGATCCAAATCCTTCTGCAGACTTCCGGTATCCTTTGCACTTTTTGCTTTACCACTCACCTTAGTGTCGTCTGCAAACTTTGACACATTGCACTTGGTCCCCAACTCCAAATCGTCTGTGTAAATTGTGAACAACTGCGGGCCCAACACTGATCCTTGAGGGACCCCACTAGTTACAGGTTGCCAAACAGAGAAACACCCATTTATCCCCACTCTCTGCTTTCTGTTAGTTAACCAATCCTCTACCCATGCTACCACTTTACCATCAATGCCATGCATCTTTATTTTATGCAGCAACCTTTTGTGTGGCACCTCGTCAAAAGCTTTCTGGAAATCCAGATATACCACATCCATTGGCTCCCCGTTATCTACTGCACTGGTAACGTCGTCAAAAAATTCTACCAAATTAGTCAGACATGACCTACCCTTTGTGAACCCATGCTGCGTCTGCCCAATGGGACAATTTCCCTCCAGGTGCCCCGCTATTTCCTCCTTAATGATAGATTCCAGCATTTCCCCTACAACCGAAGTTAAGCTTACCGGCCTATAATTACCCGCTTTCTGCCGACCTCCTTTTTTAAACAGTGGTGTCACGTTTGCTACTTTCCAATCCTCTGGGACCACCCCAGAGTCTAGTGAATTTTGATAAATTATCACTAGTGCGTTTACAATTTCCCTAGCCATCTCTTTTAACACTCTGGGATGCATCCCATCAGGGCCAGGAGACTTGTCTACCTTTAGCCCCATTAGCTTGCCCAATACTGCCTCCTTAGTGATTACAATCATCTTAAGGTCCTCACCTATCATATCTTTATTTCCATCAGTCACTGGCATGTTATTTGTGTCCTCCACTGTGAAGACTGACCCAAAAAACCTGTTCAGCTCCTCAGCCATTTCCCCATCTCCTATTATTAAATCTCCCTTCTCATCTTCCAAAGGACCAATATTTACCTTAGCCACTCTTTTTTTGTCTTATATATTTGTAGAAGCTTTTACTATCTGCTTTTATGTTCTGAGCCAGTTTACTTTCATAGTCTACCTTACTCTTCTTTATAGCTTTTTTAGTAGCTTTCTGTTGTCCCCTAAAGACTTCCCAGTCCTCTAGTCTCCCACTAATTTTTGCCACTTTGTATGTTTTTTCCTTCAATCTGATACTCTCCCTCACCTCCTTAGATATCCACGGTGACTTCCGGGTGCGGCGATGACCAGCTAAGTCACACGTTTCGGCAGCTCCCGTTGGAACGGACTTTTGGGCTCTTAATAGGAGCCCCAACGGCAATTTAAACGGCCAAAAACACTGTGCGGTAAACCAGAAGGGAATCCCCCCGGACACGCATGGATAAGGGAGAGGATAGTGGCTGGATTGCGGAGGATCCTCTGGAGCAGCGGCAAGGAAGGCAAGCTCAAAGCAAGATGGCATCGGAAGGTGGCCGTTTGTTATGGGGCCCGGACCAACAAGAATTCCTGCGGCGCTGTGTGGAGGAGCTGAAAAAGGAGTTGAAGAAGGAGCTGTTGGCCCCGATATTACAGGCGATTGAAGGGCTAAAGGAGGAGCAGAAGACCCAAGAGCTGGAGCTTCGGGTCGTGAAGGCAAAGGCTGCTGAAAGTGAAGACGAAATACAGGGCCTGGTGGTGAAGACAGAGACGCACGAGGCACAGCACTAAAGGTGTGTGGAAAGGCTGGAAGTACTGGAGAATAATTCGAGGAGGAAGAATTTAAGAGTTCTGGGTCTTCCCGAAGGCGCAGAAGGGGCGGACGTCGGGATGGTTCACTCGCTAATGGGATCGGAGGCCCCGACGGGCCCTTTGAAGGTGGAGGGAACTTATCGAGTTTTGGCGCGAAGACCGAAGGCTGGAGAAATACCTCGAGCTATAGTGGTGAGGTTTCTCCGCTACAATGACAGAGAGGCGGTCCTCAGATGGGCGAAGAAAACTCGGAGCTGTAGGTGGGAGAACGCGGTGATCCGCGTATACCAGGATTGGAGTGCGGAGGTGGCGAGAAGGAGGGCAAGTTTTAATCGGGCTAAGGCGGTGCTTCACAAAAAGAAGATCCAGTTTGGAATGTTGCAACCGGCGAGATTGTGGGTCACACACCAAGGGAAGCACCACTACTTTGAGACGGCAGAAGAGGCGTGGACATTCATTGTGGACGAGAAGCTGGAATAGTCTGGCGAGTGAAAGAACTTTTGGGACAAAGTGGTGGGGTGATTATGTGGGTCGAGGAAAAAGGGGGGGGGGATGATTTTTCAATTTGTTAATCTTGCGATCCTGTAACTTTTCTCTCTCCCCCATGTTGGGGGGGGGGGGGGGGGGGGGATGAGGAACTGTGGGCGCCGGCCATTAGGGGTGGGGCGGAGTGGGAAACGCGGGCTTTGTTCCCGCGCTATGGTAATTATGGCGGGAACAGGGACGCAGGAAGGAGGGGGCCTCGCACAGTGGGGGCCGGGGATAAGGGGGGAAGCCGAGGTCAGCCAGAGTTCGCTGACTTCTGGGAGCAACATGGGGGGTGCAACTACGCTAGAGGGGGATCTAGCGGAGGGGGGGGGGGGGGAAGGGGGGGTTAACTGGGTTGCTGCTGCTAAGGAGAAGGGGGAGCTGTTATGGGATGGGGTGGTCGAGGCGGGAGGGCGCCGTCGGGGGGGATACACGGGTACGTGGGAACCGGGTGAGGAGCTGGGTTAAAAAAGGGGATGGCTAGTCGACAAGGGGGGGGGGGAAAAAAGAGGTAAAGAGCCCTCCAACCCGGCTGATCACGTAGAACGTGAGAGGGCTGAACGGGCCGATTAAAAGGGCACGGGTACTCGCACACCTAAAGAAATTAAAGGCAGATGTGGTTATGTTGCAGGAGACGCATCTGAAACTGATAGACCAGGTCAGACTACGTAAAGGATGGGTGGGGCAGGTGTTTCATTCGGGTTTAGATGCGAAGAACAGGGGGGTGGCTTTCTTAGTGGGGAAACGGGTACTGTTTGAGGCAAAGACCATAGTGGCGGATAGTGGGGGTAGATATGTGATGGTGAGTGGCAGATTGCAAGGGGGTGCGGTGGTTCTGGTGAACGTATACGCCCCGAACTGGGATGATGCAAATTTTATGAGGCGTATGTTGGGACGTATTCCGGACCTGGAGGCGGGAAAGTTGGTAATGGGGGGAGACTTCAATACGGTGCTTGATCCAGGGCTGGACCGGTCGAGGTCCAGGAGGAGGCCGGCAGCGGCCAGGGTGCTCAAGGACTTCATGGAGCAGATGGGAGAGGTAGACCCCTGGAGATTTAGTAGGCCTAGGAGTAAGGAGTTCTCATTTTTCTCCCATGTTCACAAAGTATACTCACGGATAGACTTTTTTGTCTTGGGAAGGGCACTGATCCCGAAGGTGACAGGGACGGAATATACGGCCATAGCTGTTTCGGACCACGCTCCACATTGGGTAGACCTGGAGGTAGGAGAGGAAAAAGAACAGCACCCACTCTGGAGAATGGATATGGGCTTATTGGCAGATGAGGGGGTATGTTTAAGGGTGAGGGGGTGCATCGAAAGGTACTTGGAGCTTAATGACAATGGAGAGGTTCAGGTGGGAGTGGTCTGGGAGGCGTTGAAGGCGGTGGTTAGAGGGGAACTGATATCCATAAGGGCACATAAAGGGAAGCAAGAGGGTAAAGAAAGGGAGTGATTGCTGAAAGAACTTTTGAGGGTGGACAGGCAATATGCGGAGGCACCGGAGGAGGGACTGTACAGGGAAAGACAAAGGCTACATGTGGAATTTGACCTGCTGACCACAGGTAAGGCAGAGGCACAGTGAAGGAGGGCACAGGCTGTACAGTATGAGTATGGAGAGAAGGCGAGTCGGCTACTGGCCCACCAATTGAGGAAGAGGGGAGCAGCGAGGGAGATAGGTGGGGTGAGAGATGAGGAGGGAGAGATGGAACGGGGAGCGGAGAGAGTGAACGGGGTGTTCAAGGCATTTTATGAGAGGTTATATAAGGCTCAGCCCCCGGAAGGGAAGGAGGGAATGATGTGTTTCTTGGATCAGCTGGAATTCCCTAAGGTGGAGGAGCAGGAGAGGGCGGGACTGGGAGCACAGATTGAGATGGAGGAGGTGGTAAAAGGGATTGGGAGCATGCAGGCGGGGAAGGCCCCGGGACCGGACGGATTCCCGGTGGAATTTTATAGGAAATATATGGACTTACTGGCCCCGCTTGTGACGAGAACCTTGAATGAGGCTCGGGAAAGGGGGCAGCTGCCCCCGACTATGTCGGAGGCAATGATATCGCTCCTTTTGAAGAAGGAAAAAGACCCGCTGCAGTGTGGGTCCTACAGGCCCATTTCCCTTTTAAATGTAGATGCTAAGCTCCTGGCCAAGGTGATGGCGACGAGGATAGAGGACTGTGTCCGGGGGGTGGTCCACGAGGATCAAACTGGGTTTGTTAAGGGGAGACAGCTGAACACGAACATACGGAGGTTGCTAGGGATAATGATGATGCCCCCACCAGAGGGGGAGGCGGAGATAGTGGTGGCGATGGACGCCGAGAAAGCATTCGACAGAGTGGAGTGGGATTATCTGTGGGAGGTGCTGAGGAGATCTGGTTTTGGAGAAGGGTATATCGGATGGGTACAGCTGCTGTAGAGGGCCCTGGTGGCGAGCGTGGTCACGAACAGACAGAGGTCCGATTACTTCCGACTTCATAGAGGGACGAGGCAGGGGTGTCCCCTGTCTCCGTTACTGTTTGCATTGCCGATTGAGCCCCTGGCCATAGCACTGAGGGGCTCCAGGAAGTGGAGGGGAGTACTCAGGGGAGGAGAAGAACACCGGGTATCCTTGTATGCAGATGATTTATTGCTGTATGTTGCGGACCCAGTGGAGGGGATGCCTGAGATAATGCAGACACTCAGGGAGTTTGGGGAATTTTCGGGGTACAAATTGAATATGGGTAAGAGTGAGTTGTTTGTGGTGCGTCCGGGGGAGCAGAGCAGGGGAATAGATGACTTACCGCTGAGGAAGGTAACAAGAGATTTCCGGTACTTAGGGATTCAGATAGCCAGGAGTTGGGGAACCTTACATAGGCTTAATTTAACAAGATTGGTGGAACAGATGGAGGAGGATTTTAAGAGATGGGACATGGTGCTCCTGTCACTGGTGGGTAGGGTGCAGGCGGTCAAAATGGTAGTCCTCCCGAGATTCCTCTTTGTGTTTCAGTGCCTTCCGGTGATGGTCACGAAGGCTTTTTTCAAGAGAATTGAGAAAAGTGTCATGTGTTTTGTGGGGGCCGGGAAGACCCCAAGAGTGAGGAGGGGGTTCTTGCAGCGTAGCAGGGATAGGGGGGGCTGGCACTACCGAGCCTAAGTGAATACTACTGGGCCGCCAATATCTCAATGGTGTGTAAGTGGATGGGAGAAGGGGAGGGAGCGGCGTGGAAGAGATTGGAGATGGCGTCCTGCAAGGGAACCAGCCTACAAGCAATGGTGATGGCGCCGTTGCCGTTCTCCCCGAAGAAATACACCACAAGTCCAGTGGTGGTGGCAACACTAAAATTTGGGGGCAGTGGAGACGACATAGGGGAAGGACGGGAGCCTCGGTGCGGTCCCCAATAAGAAATAACCATAGGTTTGTCCCGGGGAGAATGGATGGGGGATTTGGAGCATGGCAGAGAGCTGGGGTTGTGCAACTGAGAGATCTGTTCGTAGACGGGACGTTTGCGAGTCTGGGAGCGCTGATGGAAAAATATGGGTTGCCCCAAGGGAATTAATTTCGATATATGCAACTGAGGGCTTTTGCGAGGCAGCAGGTGAGGGAATTCCCGCAGCTCCCGATGCAGGAGATTCAAGATAGAGTGATCTCAGGGACATGGGTGGGGGATGGTAGGGTGTCGGATATATACAGGGAAATGAGGGGCGAGGGGGAGATCATGGTGGATGAGCTGAAGGGGAAATGGGAAGAAGAGCTGGGGGAAGAGATTGAGGAGGGGCTGTGGGCTGATGCCCTATGTAGGGTAAACCCATCGTCCTCGTGCGCCAGGCTAAGCCTGATACAATTCAAGGTTTTACACAGGGCGCATATGACCGGAGCAAGGCTCAGTAAATTTTTCGGGGTAGAGGATAGGTGTGGGAGATGCTCGAGAAGCCCAGCAAACCACACCCACATGTTTTGGTCATGTCCGGCACTGCAGGGGTTCTGGGTGGGGGTGGCAAAGGTGCTTTCGAAGGTGGTGAGGGTCCGGGTCGAGCCAGGCTGGGGGTTGGCTATATTTGGGGTTGCAAAAGAGCCGGGAGTGCAGGAGGCGAAAGAGGCTGATGTCTTGGCCTTTGCGTCCCTAGTAGCCCGGCGAAGGATATTGCTTATGTGGAAGGAAGCCAAACCCCCGGGCGTGGAGACCTGGATAAATGACATGGCAGGGTTTATAAAACTAGAACGGATAATGTTCGCACTAAGGGGTTCGGCTCAAGGGTTCACCAGGCGGTGGCAACCGTTCATTGACTACCTCGCAGAACGATAAAGGAAATGGGAAGGTAGCAGCAGCAACCCGGGGGGGAGGGGGGGGAGAAAGAGGGCCCGGGCGGGTCCTCAGGGATGTTTGTGTATAGATATTTGTACCAGGTTATGTATATTGGATTGCTTGATTTTATTTTTGGAGAGTTATTATTTTTGATATGGCAGTTGCCAATTAGTTTATATATTATTTGTTTATTTGTTAAAACAGCCACTGTTATTTATACTGTTTTATTGTTGTAAAAAGGAAAACCTTTGTATTGTTTTGTTTGGCCGAAAAATTTTGAATGAAATATATATTTTTTTAAAAGATATCCACGGTCGATTTTTCCCCTTTCTACCGTCTTTCTTTTTTGTCGGTATGAACCTTTTCTGAACACTGTGAAAGATCGCTCGGAAGGTTCTCCACTGTTCCTCAACTGCTTCACCATGAAGTCTTTGCTCCCAGTCTACCTTAGCTAGTTCTTCTCTCATCCGATTGTAATCGCCTTTGTTTAAGCACAAAACACTAGTGTTTGATTTTACCTTGTCATCCTCCAACTGTATTTTAAATTCCACCATATTGTGGTCGCTCCTTCCAAGAGGATCCCAAACTATGAGATCATTATAATCAATCCTGCCTCATTACACAGGACCAGATCTAGGACCGCTTGTTCCCTTGTAGGTTCCATTACATGCTGTTCCAGGAAATTATCCCGGGCACATTCTATAAACTCCTCCTCAAGGCTGCCTTTACCAACCTGGTTAAACCAATCGATATGCAGATTAAAATCTCCCATGATAACCGCTGTACCATTTCTACATGCATCCGTTATTTCTTTGCTTATTGCCTGCCCTACCATCCTGTTACTATTTGTAGCCTATAGACTACTCCTATCAGTGACCTTTTCGCCTTACTATTCCGGATTTCCACCCAAATTAATTCAACCTTGCCCTCCATAGCACCAATATCATCCCTTACTATTGCCCGGATGCCATCCTTAAACAACAAAGCTACACCACCGCCCTTACCGTCCATTCTATCCTTTCATATAGTCTGATACCCGTGGATATTTAACTCCCAGTCGTGACCATCTTGTAACCATGTTTCAGTAATGGCCACTAAATCATAGTCATTCACGATGATTTGCGCCATCAACTCATTTACCTTATTTTGTATACTACGAGCATTCAGGTAAAGTACACTTATGCTGTTTTTTATGTCTTTGTTATGAATCCTAACACCTTGATCAGTAACTTTTCGCAAACTATTTTTCCTCTTACCCTTTCTCCTAATTTTCCTTGTCTTTGAACTCATATCTCTACATAATAACCTGTCATGTAACCTGCTGCCTTGATCTCCATTAACCATTATACTGTCCATAGCTTTACACTTCCCCTTCCCCCCCCAACTTGCTAGTTTAAAGTCCTTGTGACCAACCTATTTATCCTATTCGCTGGAACACTGGTCCCAGAATGGTTCAAGTGAAGACCGTCCCAACAGTACAGGTCCCTCCTGCCCCAGTACTGATGCCAATGCCCCATGAAATGGAATCCCTCTTTCCCGCACCACTCCTTTAGCCACGTGTTAACTTCCCTAATTTTCTCAACCCTATGCCAATTGGCACGTGGCTCGGGTAGTAATCCAGCGATTATAACCCTGGAGGACCTGTTATTTAATTTAGTCTCTAGTGTTTGATAATCCCCAAACAGGTCCTCTTTCCTAGTCTTACCTATGTTGTTAGTCCCAACGTGGACCATAACAACTGGATCCTCCCCCTCCCTCTCCAAAATCCTTTCAAGCCGGTCAGAGATGTGCCTCACCCTGGCACCGGGCAGGCAACATACCATGCGGGACTCTCGATCTGGCTTACAAAGGATGCCATCAATCCCCCTAATTATAGAATCTCCTACAACTACCACTTGTCTTTTTGCTCCCCCCTCTTGAATGGCTTCCTGTACCACGGTGCAGTGGTCAGTCAACGCATCCTCCCTACAGCCCTCTTCCTCATCCACACAGGGAGCAAGTACCTCATACCTGTTGGACAAGGTCAAGGGCTGAGGCTCCTCAACTCCTAAACTCAGGATCCCCCTACCTGCCTCCCTTGCAGTCACACCACTCTGTCCCTGACCACTGTCCAAATTACCAGTACTTATTCTACCGGGTGTGACTGCCTCCTGAAACAAAACATCCAGGTAAGTTTCCCCCTCCCTGATGTGCCGCAGTGTGAGCAGCTCGGTCTCCAGCTCATCAATTCTGAGCCGAAGTTCCTCGAGCAGCCAACACTTGCTGCAGATGTGGTCATTGACGGTCTCAATGGGATCCACCAGTTCCATCATCATACAGCAACAGCACATCACCTGTCCAGCCATATTCAATTAGTTAATTAATTTAAATAATATTTTAAAAACATTTTTTTAATATAACCTCAAGGATAAACCCGAACACCAACAAAAACACAGCCCTCTCTCGCCACTCACCCAAACTCAGTCACTCACCTAAACTCAGATGCACTCTGTTCCAATCAGCACTCCGTGACTAAAGGCACTCCTGCCACACCTTTTGTGCACTCACCTCTCCCAGCACTGTGACCCTTTTAACACGTTAATGACCTTGATTAGATTTCCCTTCAATTTATTATACAAAACAGAATACAAGTTACTTTTGCGTAACATCTCTTCATAATTTAACGCTCCCAACATCATTCTAGAAAATCTTCACTGCACCTCCTTCAAGACCAAGATAATTATTTCCTGAGTTGAGGTGCGTAAGATTGAACACAGTTCTCCTGATTGGTCCAAGAGGCTATACAACTGAAATATAATCTCTTTCCCTTTGTATTCCAACCCCTTGAAATGAAGAAGCAAATCAGCAGTCTTTTCTCAATGACTTCATTAATGCAAAACTCAATATAATATCACTGTTTGCAAGTGATTCTGAATTTTCTTTCAAGATGGCAGAACCAAAAACAGAAATTATGTTGTAGCCATCTGGGATGGCCACTTCCAGAATACAAAATGGATGTTTGCAAAGATTGCAGGGAACTATAGACAATGCTAAGAAAACAAGCAGGCACAGAGCCTGAACGTGTATTGGGACGGCAGCTCCCAGACGAGACTGAAACTGTAGGTCTATTAGCATATTGGTGGCCCATCTCCGGGAACAAAGGGGAGATACTCAAGTAACCGATCTGGCTCCAGACCTCGCGGCGCCAGTTCCCCAAACCGAAAGCACAAACAAAGCCAGGCCAAAGGCCACCTAGCACATGCCCAGCCATCAGGGCACCCACCCCTTTATTGGTCAAGATCAATACGAGTGATCAAGATACGACGCAATTGATTGGGGCCAAGTTCAAGGTCCGCCCAAAAGCGCGTGAAACCCTTTCAGGTATAAGAAGAAGGCCCCAGGAGAGAATCGCTCTCTTCGACTTGGCTCTCAAAGCAGAGAGACCCGTCCACCAGCTGCACTAGAAGCAAGTACGTCCAAGGTCAACGCTCGCTACCAGACGGATGACCTTAGCTGTTCTCCTGTACCACTTCAAACCCAACAACCTCAGATCCGAACAACGGCCATTGTTCCTCTGACTGAATGGGAACCCGAAGCCAAGTATAGGCATTAGCGTTAGAGACAGCTTAGTTTGTAGTACTTTGTGCATGAGTAGATATTACTGTGTGTGTAAATAAATTGTATTGACTTTGAACTAACTAACTGGTGTATTGGCTCTTTGATCGGTATTCGGGTTGAACCTTGTGGCGGTATCGAGAGATACCTGGCGACTCTAAAGTAAACATAATTAGGATTAAGGAAGGCGACCACATTGACTGCCATATTCATAACCAGAGAAACAGAGCAACAGTGTGTGCAAAATCATTGATTAATGGCTCTGCAACTCTTCAAAACTCATAATTACAAAGGTTTTGATGATTACTCGCTTTTGATTTTACTGATGAGACCAAAAATAGTCCAGAAATCAAGCTTTTGTTCCTTGTAAGCAGATGACCAATGGAGATAAGTGCGAATGACTTTTCGCAAATGATCATTATCATTATCAAGTCTGTGAATTGACCTTTTAGTAATGCCATCTTGGTTTCCCATTTTTGTTTCTAGGAGGAAATGGGTAAGCTAAATTCCAAAATTTGGAATTTTGTATAAATGCCAAACGCATTGTGCAAAATATATCCTGCAATGCCGGAATTCCGAAACATTACTAGCTCATATGAAATAATGAATACTGGTCCAATTAAAGAGTTTTGAGCGCTGATGTATTTGTATTACATGTCTGAACCGCAGGCAGACTTGCAATTCTTTCAGAAAGTGTGCCGAGGGAGTATTGCTGGAGCATGGAAGATACATCTACACGGAACCTGCAGCAAGATCTAGACAATATCAGGGGAGCTGATTTCAATCCGGGCGTACAGGGACAGGACAGATAAGGCAGAGACGGACCGACTGATTAAGGAAATTCTACGGATGGACAGGAGTTACGCGGAATCCCTGAGGTCAGAGTTACTCAGGAAACGACAGAGGTTGCAGGCCGAATTTGGGGTGCTGACTACAGGCAAGGCTGTAGAGCAGCTTACAAAGGTAAAAGGCGCGATTTATGAGCATGGGGAGAAGGCCAGTGGAATGCTTGCGCAACAACTAAGGAAGAGGGCAGCGGCTAGGGAAATAGGGAGCCTTATGGATGGGGAAGGTAATCTAGTGGGTGACCTGGCAGGGCTGAACAAGGTCTTTAGGGACTTTTATAGGAAGCTGTACACTTCAGAACCACCCGGGGGACATGAGGCAATTCCTGGATGGACTGACCTCCCCAAGAGTGGGGAGGGGGTTGGTGGACGGACTGGGGGCCCTGGTCAGGATCGAATAAGTATTGGGGGGGGCCTGAAGTTCATGCAGTCGGGTAAAGCCCCGGGGCCGGACGGGTATCCAGTGGAGTTTTACAAAACATTTGTCGGGATAGTGGGGCCAGGGTCTTTAACGAGGCAAGAGACAGAGGGAGTTTACCCCCGACGATGTCGCAGACCACCATCTCACTCATTCTGAAACGGGATAAGGATCCGGAGGCTTGTGGGTTATACAGGCCGATCTCTTTGATCAACGCAGACGCCAAGTTACTGGCCAAGATCTTGGCGACTAGAATTGAGGACTGTGTACCGGATGTAATTGTGGAGGATCAAACCGAGTTTGTAAAGAGGAGGCAGCTGGTGGCCAACCTAAGAAGGCTGCTCAACGTGATTATGATGCCCCGGGAGAGTAGGGAGGTAGAGATAGTGGTAGCCATGGATGCTGAAAAGGCTTTTGACCGGGTCGAGTGGGATTATCTGTGGGAGGTACTAGGACGGTTCGGGGCGGGGTTCATCGACTGGGTTAGGCTATTATATCAGGCCCCGGAGAAGAGTGTAAGGACGAACAGGACGACATCGGACTACTTTAGACTGCACCATGGGACAAGACAGGGCTGCCCTCTCTCCCCACTGCTGTTTGCGCTAGGGGCTGGAAAGGGCTGGTCCGGGGGCATGGGGGGGGGGGGGGGGGGGACGACGACATAGAGTCTCGTTATACGCAGATGATCTGCTGTTATATGTATCGGACCCAATGGTGGGGATGGACAGTATTATGGCAACCCTGAAGGAATTTGGCCGGTTCTCCGGATACAAACTGAACATGGCTAAGAGCGAGTGGTTTGTAATTCAGGCGAGGGGGCAGGAGAGTAGGCTGAAGGGGTTGCCGTTCAGGCTAGTGGGGGAGAGTTTCCGATATTTGGCGATTCAGGTGGCACAGGACTGGGGCAAGTTGCATAAGCTCAACCTGTCCCGACTAGTGGAACGAGTGAGAGAGGAGGTCCGGAGGTGGGATGCGCTCCCGCTGTCATTGGCGGGGAGGGTGCAGACTGTTAAGATGACGATTCTCCCACGGTTCTTGTTTGTTTTTCAGGGCCTCCCCATCTTTATCCCGCGGTCCTTCTTTAAGAGGTTGAATAAAATTATTCTGGAATTTGTATGGGCAGGGAAGTCCCCGTGGGTGAAGAGGGTGATGCTTGAAAGGAACAGAGGAGAAGGGGGGCTGGCATTGCCGCCGAACTTCAGCAGCTATTACTGGGCGGCCAACATAGCGATGATAAGGAAATGGATGGTGGGTGCGGGGTCGGTTTGGGAGCGGCTGGAGGCTGCTTCGTGCAGGGACACTAGCTTAGCAGCCCTGGTCACGGCGCCTCTGCCGCTTCCGCCGGCACGGTACACCACTAGCCCGATAGTGGTGGCGGCTCTTCGGATCTGGGGCCAGTGGAGGAGGCATGTAGGGGAGGTAAGAGCATCGGTGTGGACGCCAATCGGCGGCAACCACCGATTTGCCCCGGGGAACATGGACGGGGGGTATCGGCCGTGGAGGAAGGCGGGTATTGTGAGGATGGGGGATTTGTTCCTGGAAGGGAGCTTTCCGAGCATGAGGGCGCTGGAAGAGAAGTTTGGGCTGGCGAGAGGGAACGCCTTTAGATACTTACAGGTGCGGGATTTTGTACGCAGTCTGGTGCCGTCCTTCCCACGCCTCCCGCCGAAGGGGAGGCAGGACAGGGTAGTTTCCGGGGGAGAGGTGGGAGAGGGTAGAGTCTCAGACGTCTACAAGGAGCTAATGGGAGCTGAGGATTACGCAGACCGAGGACCTGAAGCTTAAGTGGGAAGAGGAGCTCGGGGGGGGGAGGGGGGGGGATGAGCAGATTCATCGGGCTGGAGGACAAGTGTGCTAAATGCGCCGGAGGGCCGGCTAACCATGTACACATGTTCTGGTCGTGCCCTAAACTCAGTGGGTATTGGCAGGGGTTTGCAGATGTCATGTCCCGGGTATTGAAAACTGGGGTGGTAATGAGCCCTGAGGTGGCAATCTTTGGGGTTTCAGAGGACCCGGAAGTCCAGGAAGAGAGAGAGGCCGACGTTCTGGCCTTTGCTTCCCTGGTAGCCCGGCGACGAATACTGTTAGCATGGAGGGACTCAAAGCCCCCCCCCCCCCCCCCCGAGGGATGGCTCTCGGACATGGCGAGCTTTCTTGGCCTAGAGAAAGTCAAGTTCGCCTTGAGAGGTTCGCTACTAGGGTTCGCCCGAAGGTGGCAGCCATTTATTGACTTCTTCGCAGAGGAGTAAGCGTCGGGGGGGAGGGGGGGAGGGGGGGGTCTAGGGTAGAGTAGAGTTGAGTAGGGGGATATTGAGGCAGGTCCTTGCGTGAACAGATCCGTGGTTTGCACTATGTTTAATGTGTGTCTTGACTTCTTTTTTTTTGTACTGTACAATGTCACTTTTTCTATATGCCTAAAGTACCTCAATAAAATTGTTTGTTAAAAAAAAAGATCTGGACAATATAGAGGGTTGGGCTGACAAGTGGCAAGTTACATTCACGCCACACGAGTGCCAGACAATGACCATCTCCTACAGGGGAGGATCTAACCATCGCCCCATGACATTCAATGGCAGTACCATCGCTGAATCCCCCACAATCAACACCCTGGGGGTTACCATTGATCAGAAACTGATCTGGACTAGCCACATTAATACTGTTGCTACCAGGGCAGGTCAAATACTAGGAATCCTACGGCGAGTAACTCATCTCCTGACCCCCCAAAGCCTGTCCACTGTCTACAAGGCACAAGTCAGGAGTGTGATGGAATACTCTCCATTTTCCTGGGTGAGTGCAGCTCCAACAACACTCAAGAAGCTCAACACCATCCAGGACAAAGCAGCCCACTTGATTGCTCTTACTTCCACAAACATTCAAACCCGCCACCACCGACGAACAGTGGCAGCCTTGTGTGCCATCTACAAGATGTACTGCAGTAATTCACCAAGGTTTCTTAGACAGCACCTTCCAAACCCATGACCACTACCATCTAGAAGAACAAGACCAGCAGATACCTGGGAACCCCACCACCTGAAGGTTCCCCTCCAAGTCACTCACCATCCTGGCTTAGAAATATATCGCCGTTCCTTCGCTGTTGCATGGAAAAAATCTTTGAACTCCCTCCACAACAGCACAGTGGGTGTACTTACACCTCAAGGACTGCAGCGGTTCAAGAAGGCAACTCACCTACACCTAGGGCAACTAGGGATGCACAATAAATGCTGGCTTAAACTAGCAACGCCCACATCCCAAAAATGAATTTAAAAAGCTTTTTGTCACTTATGAAATCTGATTTTCTATTTCGTCAAACAATCCCCCAGATACTTATGGATGAGTGGCTCTTCCTTCTCCCTGCTGTGGGATACAGTTCATAGCACTGTGGCTCAACACTCTTCAATGTACTGCCATCAAATTGTCTGTTTTATTTATAAGCACATAGACATGAATCAACTGGCCCTTGAATATTCTATTTTTCTCAACCCAAAACATCAAATTTGTGGTTAATATTTCATGTTGTTTCATAATATTTCAAGATGACAAATAGCTCCACACTTCAGGAAGCATCTGTAATAGGTTAGTATTAGATCACTGCTGATGGCATTCACAGTAAAAAAAAAACACTATTAACCCCTATAACAATTAAAATGGGTCCAATTAAAGAGTCTTGTGAGTTTATGTAATTGTAGGGCAGGGTTTTTCAAACTGCGGGTCGCGGTCTGCGGGTGGGTCGTGGGCAGGTGTCGGGAGGGTCACGGAGCGATCGGTCGTGGCTTTACCAATCGTGACAGAAGCACCCAGCGGCCGCGACCGGCTTTTAAATTGAGAATGCTGGCCGCGACCTGCCTTTAGATAGGAAGGATGGAGTCTTCCCGCCTGAACCGGCGGCAAAGAGCAGGTCACGCACACGGCACGTACACTGACATCATGTGCCCTGTCGGTCTGTGCTTTGGGCGCAAAATCATGGAGGAGAAATTCCTCCATATTGTAGTTGCCAGAAGCAACAGGACTGTGAAGAACTGAATGTGGATCATTTTGTAAAAAGGAAGAGAGGGCCAGAGATGCAAACAGGTCAAGATCTCACAACTGATTCTGCTGGAGAGAGCTGCACAGGAGAGTCCACAGCAGGATAAAGCAGTGCTGGTGTGAGCTGTGTACAGAGCACAGGGCATCTGGTGAACAACCCATTAAGAAACTGAAATTGGCCACGGACTTACGGTGGCGGCCATGGAGCAGGAGGTTGCACATTTGGTAGTTCCCGCTTGTGACAAGACTTTTGGACCTTTTCTCCCATTGTTTTCGGAATTTTATTGGCTAAATCAGTGGACAGTGAGGAGAAATCCCCCAGTGTATGGAGCAGTGGACGAGAAGTGGCCGTGTAAGGAGACATAGTCAAGCAAGGAAGACGCGTGCAGAGTCGGCAGCGCAGGAAAACATGGCGGAGGTGCAGGATCCTGGGGTGGTGGCACAGTGGTCAACGGTACAGCTGGTGAAGTTCTTTGAGGAGGCTTCGTCAAGCTAAAGAAAGATACGCTGGACCTGATTAAGGCACCGATTGATTGGGTGGAACAGGGTCTAGAAACCCACGGATGGGCGATTCAGAAGGTGGAGGAAATGGTGTCCGAGCAAGAGGACCATTTAACTGCTTTGGAGGCCGAGGTGGGGCTGATGAAGGACCACCTGAAAAGGTTGCAGGAGAAGTTGGAAGACATGGAGAACAGGTCCAGGAGACAGAACCTAAGGTTCGTCGGCCTCCCTGAGGGCAGTGACAGTTCGGAGGCGAGGGCATATGTAGCAAGTATGCTGGAAAGGTTGATGGGAGATGGAGCATTTACGCGGCCCTTGGAAGTGGACAGAGTGCATAGAGCTCTTGCAAGGAAGCCGCAAGTGAATGAACCGCTGACAGTGATGGTGGTGCGAATGCACCGGTTCCTGGGCAAGGAACAGATTTTGCGGTGGGCCAAGCAGGTACGGAGCTGCGTGTAGAAGAACTGTGAGTTGCACATCTACCAGGTCGTGGACGCGGAACTGGCCAAAAGGTGAGCGGATTTAATAGGGCATAATCAGCTCTCATCAAGAAGGGGGTGAAGATCGGGATGTTATACCCAGCACGTCTTTGGGTCACGTTTGAGGGCCAGGAACTTTATTTTGAATCACCGGATGAAGTTGTGAACTTTATCAAGGACAAAGGGCTAGCAGGGGATTAAGGTCACTGAACCCTGGGGGAGGGCATTGCGGTGGCGATATGGTCAAAATCACTTCCGTGTTGTTTTGAATATGCAGTGCTCTCTGTAACAAGGAATTATTGTGGTTTCTTGTTCCCTTTTTTCTTTTCCTTGGTTGCTTTTGCCCCTTCCTTTTTCTTTCCTTTAATTTTCGTTGTGATAAGATGTTTGAGCAGCTGCTCAGAAATGTAAAGATAACTCTGTTCCATTGGAAGTTGGGTGGAGGGATTTTTTCTACTGTTTGTTTACTGGGGACTGTGATGCTTTGAATATGTATGTCCAAACCGGGGGGGGGGGGGGGGGCTGCTCTGCTGACAGGGGAGGAACTGTTGCTAGGGAACAAAGGGGAAGTTGAGGACGGCGGATGCCCGAGGGCGGACCCGAGGAGGCGAGGGACGCAGGCTGGCAGCTGGCCTAAGAAGGGTGATGGCTAATAGGCAGGGGGGAGGCCCGACTTGGCTGATTACTTGGAACTTCAGAGAGCTAAATGGGCAGGTTAAAAGGGCTCGTGTGTTCCTGCATCTGAGGGGGCTGAAGGCGGATGTGGCAATGTTACAAGAGACACACCTAAAGGTTATAAACCAGACCAGATTGAGGAAAGGGTGGGTAGGCCAGGTATTTTATTCAGGGCTGGACTCGAAGACCAGGGGGGTCGCGATCTTGATTAACAAACGGATGGCATTTGAAGCAGGGAGAATCGTGTCAGACGCAGGGGGCAGGTACATTATGGTGAGTGGGAAACTTGAGGGGATGCGGGTGGTACTCGTGAATGTATATGCACCAAACTGGGATGATGTGGAATTTATGAGGCCGGTGTTAGGTAAGATCCCGGACCTAAAGTCACACAATCTGATCATGGGGGAGATTTCAATACAGTCGTTGATCCAGGGTTGGACCGGTCAAAATCTAGGACAGGGAGGGTGCCAGCCATAGAAAGGATTTAAAGGGGTTTATGGAGCAGATGGGGGGGGGGGGGGGATTAGACCCATGGAGGTTTGGACGGCCAAGAGTGAAGTTTTCTTTTTTCTCCTATGTCCACAAGGTAAACCCTCAGCGGCTGTTTTATCCTGAGCAGGGCTCTACTGCCGGGGGTGGTTGATACAGAGTACTCTGCAATCGCGGTGTCGGATCATGCCCCACATTGGGTGGATCTACGGGCTAGTATGGAAAGAGAGCAGTGCCCGTTATGGAGGTTGGATGTGGGATTATTAGCAGATGAGGCTGTGTGTGGGTGGGTGAGCAAGTCCATCCAGAACTATTTGGAAATAAATGATGCGGGGGAGGTCTCGGCAGCAACGGTGTGGGTAGCTCTGAAGGCAGTGGTTAGAGGAGAGTTAATTTCGATATGGGTCCATAGGGAAAAGGTGGAACGAGCAGAGAGGGATAGGTTGGTTGGGGAGATACTCCAGGTGGATAGGAGATATTCGGAAGCCCCGGATGCGGGGCTACTGAAGGAGCAGCGGAGGTTACAGTTGGAGTTTGGGCTGCTATCTACAGGGAAGGCCATGTAACTAGGCCATGTAAAGTCTAGGCCATGTAAAGTCACAGTGTTGGTGGTTGAAGAAAAGCACTGGGAAGGCTGATGTGGTAAAACAGGATAAGACTGTCGGGTTTGTTAAAGTGGTAAAGGAAAACCCAGGTGAAGCGAAGAAGGTGTAAAAGATTGATCAAGAGTTGATTGATAAGAAGGTGCCAGATCTTTTGAAATAATTTATTTGTGTGGGTAAAGTTTACTCATGTGTATCAGGAGGAGCAGGTAATGAAGTCACAATTTTAAGAGATACGGGAGCTAGTCAATCCTTGATGGTTGGAGATGAGGAGTTATGTAGTCTAGGAAGAATGTTGCCAGAAAAGGTGGTAATATGTGGAATTCAGAGTGAGAGGAGTAGTGTTCCATTATATAAGGTAAGGTTGGAAAGTCCAGCGGAAAGTGGTGAAGTGGTAGTAGGAGTAACAGAGAAACTATCTTGTCCAGGAATACAGTTTACCTTGGGTAATGATATAGCTGGATCGCAGGTGGGAGTGATGCCTACTGTGGTTGATAAGCCAGTGGAAAATCAGACAACTGAAGTATTGAAGGACGAATATCCTGGGATTGTGATACCAATGGGTATTAACAGTGACAGGGGAACTCATTTCACTAGCAAATTGACCAAAGCCCGAACAGAAGCCATGGGATTTGATTGGAAGTTGCATATCCCATATCAGCCACAATCCTCAGGAATGGTGGAAGGGGCAGATGGAATAATTAAAACTGCAGTTACAAAAGTGTGTCAACAAAATGGGCTGCTATGGCCAGATGCCATACCATAGTAATGTATGTCCTGAGAAATCAGAGAAATCGTAATACGGGTTTAACCCCGTATGAGAAAATAATTGGAACGTCCCATGACAACTGGAACTAAACCCCCAATGACTCCAGCGGCAGTAGCCATAATATGGGCAGACGAGGCATCACTAAAGTATGCCCAGGCCATGTGTGAAACCGCTGAAAAAAAAACAATGAAAAAAAAAACATGAAAAGGTGCAAAAGGGTCAGATGCATCCAAAAGAGGGAAATACACAGCCTTTAAGCCTGGAGATCAAGTATATGTGAAAGCACTAAACAAAGATTATTTTTCTCCTAGGTGGAATGGACCCTACCAAGTGCTGCTAACAACCCGAACAGCCGTTAAAGTAAACGAAAAGCCAGATGGGATCCACGCAATTCGGTGTAAACTACATCATACGGAACTTTGAGAGTACTAGCGAAACGCTGACCTGAAGAGAATGATGGCGTTGATGTTTTTATATTATCATATTAATCCAACATCGTAGAGGGTAAATTGCATACTGACACCTTAATATACATGTCTCACTCATACGCAGAGAGGGTAAATAAATTCAGTTGTTGGGTTTGTACACAAATTCCCAGATGCTTGGAGGAGGGCTTCCCTGTGCGACCTATCCCATTCGGCAGTAAAGAGATAGCAGAATGGGCTATAGCAGATAGTACAGGACGCGGAGAAGATACACAGAATATGTTAGATTGGAGATTAGCTGGATACGATATGAATAGGTTTAAAGGATGTTGGTGGCCTAGATTTAATGTGACACGCCAGCCGCCCTGTTTGATCCTTCCCAATTATACCGGAGTCCCAAAAGGTAGCACATGCTTTAGTAAACATAAAACATATGGGACCTACCCAGTCGGCACAAGTCAGTGCGACCAGACCTTGAATTGGCAACCCCCTATGCCCCGCCTTACAGTTAAAGGACTATTCATCTTTGACTGGTCAGCGGTTGAAAATCGTACTAATGGAGGCCCCTGGAGAGGGAATCTGATTAGACTAATGATGACTGATAGTAAAGGAAACCTGACCGCATATAACGGCACATACTTTATCTGTGGACGCAAGGCGTACCCATGGTTACCAGAAAATTGGGAGGGCTCCTGCTATTTGGGATACGTAGTCCCTCATGTACATCACGTCCAACAACTAAAGGACCATCCCCATCACAGGACGACACGCAGTGTTATGACATAGGCACAAATGCTGGGAATAACGATGCCACCATTAGGAATAGCCGCTAACGCATACGAACTACGCAAATTAAGAGACATCCTTGAGCAGGTAGCTAATGACACTGCGGAAGCGGTTCACCAAATAGAGACTGAGATGGTTGCGATAAGAGCAGTTGCCCTACAGAATAGGATGGCCCTTGATTTCTTGTTAGCAGCGAAGGGAGGTACTTGTGCCCTGATTGGCAGTGACTGCTGCACATACATCCCTGATAACTCAGAGAAAATTGATAACCTGGTGGATCACATTCGTCGAGAGGTGGCACAGTTGCATGAGGTTGAGGGATGGGACTTTGGCTTTAGATGGTTGGGAACATTAGGACAGAGGATTCTGATTTGGATTATATTCATTATTGTAATCCTGATTGTCGTATGGTTACTGTTTAAATGTTGCTCGGGATGTTGTCAGGGCATGGGGGCGCGGATGTCAGCTTTGTCTCCATGGTCCCAGCCACTTAACAAACAGGTGTCTATCATACGCCCATTCCCCGTACATTATAACCCACCCTTTGCTGCTGAGGACACTGTGATGTACTAACAATATGATCAACAAGGAGGGAATTGTAGAAGGAACTTTAGTTGTCGGATTAGTTGCCTTAATACCCTGTACTCCTTCTTACCTGGCTGCTTGACTATATTTCATGGCAATAGGCATTTGGCAAAGCATTATGGATATATTAGCTTTATTTCAGTCAAGAAGTTCTGCATGTAATAGGCAGAAGGCCAGACTGTGTAAACAAGTGCACAGCTGCACATTTTGTTGAGAGTAGGCGATTATTATTGTCCTTGGGCTGGGAATTCAAGGCCTGTTGTTTAAATCTGCTCGCTTGTCTGTGTCTGGGCTTATCAAAGGAATGCCTCGTTTTTCCATAATATTGCTTATTAAACCATATAAAGTACTGCTATACTCTTGTAAGGGGGGGACAATTAGAAGGACGGTGGTCACTCTAACTCCCTCCACAAACTTCGTGTTATAATAAAAGACCTTTGCGAAACCTCGAAGTTTTGGCTAGTTTTTTCCGTGACAGCCGTGGATCAACTGAGGAAGGCAAGGGGAACGGTGTATGTGTATGGGGAAAAGGCCAGTAGAATGCTAGCACACCAGCTGAGGAAAAGGGAGGCGGCCAGGGAGATAGGGAGAGTAAAGAACAGAGGTGGGAATGTGGTCCTGGACCCTGTGGGGGTGAATGAGGTGTTTAAGGACTTTTATAACAAGTTATGCGAATCGGCTGATGTCGGTCTATTTTACACTGCACCGAGGTATAAGGCATGGGTATCCCCTCTCCCCGCTGTTGTTTGCTCTGGCCATAGAGCTATGGCTATGGCGTTGGGAGCATCCAGGAACTGGAATGGTCTGGTCGGGGGGGGGGGGTGGAGCATCGGGTCTCACTTTGCGCGGATGACCTACTTCTGTACATTTCGGACCCTTTAGAGGGGATGGGGAGATTATGCGGATCTTAGGGGAATTGGGCAGATTTTCAGGATATAAATTGAATATGGGAAAAGCGAGATGTTTGCGATCTAGGCGAGGGGGCAGGAGAAGAGGCTGGGAGAGCTGCCATTTAGAATCGTAGGAAGGAGCTTTCGCTATCTGGGAATTCAGGTGGCCTGGGAATGGGAGATATTGCACAGGTTAAACTTGTCCCGGCTTGTAGAACAAATGGAGGACTTTAGGAGATGGGACATGCTCCCGCTATCACTGGCGGGGAGGGTACAGACTGTGAAAATGACGGTCCTCCCCAGATTTCTATTTGCCTTTCATTATCTCCACATCTTTATCCCAAGGGCCTTTTTTAAACGGGTGAATAAGGTGATTTTGGGCTTTGTGTGGGCGGGTAAAACCCCTCGAGTGAAGAAAGTGTTGTTGGAGCGTGGTCGGGGGGACGGTGGGTTGGCGCTGCCGAACTTTTGTAACTAATACTGGGCGGCTAACATAGCCATGATTAGGAAGTGGGTAGTGGGTGGGAGCATGTAGGGGTGGCATCGTGCAAGAACTCATGTTTGGGGGCACTGATAGCGGCACCTCTGCCATTCTCACCGGCCGGTACTCCACAGGCCCGGTGGTAGTGGCGGCTCTGAGAGCGGAGGGAGCATCAGTCTGGACCCCGATTTACAACAACCATCAGTTTGTGCCAGGAAACTGGATAGAGGGTTTCGGAGATGGCAGAGAGTAGGAATTGAGACGATGGGAGATTTATTTATAGATGGGAGCTTCCCTAGCTTGAAGGATTTGGAAGAGAAATTTGAATTGCCAGCAGGGAATGGGTTTAGATATCTGCAGATACAGGATTTTCTGAGAAGGCAGGTTCCAACCTTCCCACTCCTGCCACCACAGGGGTACAGGACAGGGTAGTTTCCAGAACATGGGTGGGAGAGGGGAAGGTATCAGATATCTGCAAAGAACTTATGGAGTCGGAGGAAACTCAGATAGAGGAATTAAAGGGCAAGTGAGCCCTTTAATGAGCTAGGGGGAGAGATAAGAGGCGGGTCTCTTGGCGGATGCCTTAAGCAGGGTTAACACATCCTCATCATGTGCCAAGCTTAGCCTGATACAATTTAACGTAGTCCACCAGGCACACATGACGGTGGCCCGGATGAGCAAGTTCTTTGGGGTAGAGGAGAGGTGTGCGAGGTGCACGGGAGGTCCAGCAAACCATGTCCATATGTTTTGGGCATGCCCGAAGCTTAAAGGGTTTTGGCAGGGTTTTGCTAAGGTTATGTCCACGATACTTAAAACACGGGTGGCGCCGAGTCCAGAGGTGGCAATCTTGGGAGTGTTGGAAGAGCCGGGAGTCCAGGGGGCAAAAGAGGCCGACGTCTTGGCCTTTGCCTCCCTGGTAACCCGGAAACGGATCTTATTAATATGGAGGGACTCAAAGTCCCCGAAATTAGAGACCTGGGTTAGTGACATGGCTGGGTTTCTCAGTCCTCGGCGAAAATGCGGGGAGGTACTGGCAAATGAGAGTTGGATGCTAACTATGTCTTACCTTGCAGACATCCTTTCAATTCTAAACAAACTGAGCCTCAAATTGCAAGGGAAGGATGATGATTGCTTTCGGCACTGTGAAGAAATAGATGCTTTCTTTCCTAAAGTCATTGAAAGTTTGGCAAGTGCAAGTAAAAAGCCAGAACTACTATATGTACTGCTATGATACATTGAAAAAAAACAGTGTTAGTAAGGGAACTGTCAGTAAGGGAACTGTCAATAGACTGGCAAGCCTTATTCAGTCGCATCTGGCTGCACTGATCAACAGTTTTTGTCGCTACTTTCCAGAGGAGAAGTTTCAGACATTGAAAGTGGTGGGTGAACAATCCTTTTGAGTTTGAGACCCAAGAGTCAATTATTAACTTTCAGCTGACTCCAAATGAAGAGACTGAACTTTTGCGCTTCACCTGTGACAGGACATTTAAAACATGCCACATGTCCACGAGGTTGCCTGCATTCTGGAGTAGTGTCTCTGAGGAGTATCCAGTGCTGAGTAGAGTCATAGACGTTTACAACCCTTTCTGCATTGGTCAAATATAACCACGTAACTATTCGAATCCCATTTTATAGCATTTGGCCCATTGCTTTGTATGTCTTGTGTCATGGGAGTGTCCTTTAAGAAATGTTTTTGTCTTATCACATGGCTTCAGTGATATCATTGTATGGGTGGACCTGGGCTGTGGCTCTGGGAGTTGGTTTTACTTTCATTTTGGTTTGGGGCTTCTTTGTGGCTCTGAGTTTTGGCTTTTGTTTTCACATTTGGCTGCTGTACTCAGAAAGAGAAGTATCTTGGCATGTCTCTCTATCTTCAGTTTAAAAGCTGTTTCCAGTGTACTTGACAACTTAAAAAGTGATAACTGTTGTCTGGACAGGATTTAAACCTGCTGTTCTGGAAAGGAAACAGGTGTATCCATACCAAGTCTTAAAGATAGAAAGGTGCCGTGTGTTGGGCCACACCTTTGAAAAGGGGTTTCTGGCTTATGGGAGCTTGTTATTAAATTGGAACAGCAAAGGGGGGATTTATTAAGGGTGATACATAGATTACTATAGTTGTGTGGGGTATTTATGTTGGTAGTTGATAAAAATGCTTACTGTGTGTGTTTATAAAAATGTTAACTAAATTCATAGAATAAAGCTTGTTTTTGATTAAAAGTGCTTAAGGCCTCTGTTGAATAACACCTGAAAGGCAGGCCCTTGTGCTCCTCATAACCAAAATAAATAAACAGTTGTAGGTCAGGTGAACTCCATGATATAACAGCTGGCCCATAACAAATGGCATTGCAAGTGCACATCTAAATACTTCTTAAATGTTATGAGGGTCTCTGCCTTCACCATTCTTCCAGACTCCCACCACCCTCTGGGTGAAAATGTTTTTCCTCATATTGATTCTAAACCTCCTGCCCCTTATCTTAAATCTATGCCCTCTGGTCATTGATCCCTCGACTCTATGCTCTTAAACTCTATGCCTTGGCTACTAAAGGCAAGTATCCCACGTGCCAGATCGTGAGGACCAAGCAGGCTCACCTATCGCATTAAAGTTAAGTGAAAATAATGAGTCGCAAAGGTCGGAAGGCGCAGGTCGCAAAGGTCGGCCGGCGCGGGTCGCAAACGTCGCCCGGCACAGTTCGCAAAGGTCAGCCGGTGCTGAGGCACTGATGATACAACTCTGTTGACCATGTTTTAAGATAGAGTCTATTTCGCTAAAGCTAAGGAACAAAACAAGTACAATTACAATGTTCAGTGTAGTCTACAGGCCGTCAACTAGTGGGAAGGATGTAGAAGAACAAATTTGCCACAAAATCACAGAAAGGTGCAAAAATTACAAAATACTTATAAT
Source organism: Scyliorhinus torazame (assembly GCF_047496885.1). Lineage (NCBI taxonomy): Eukaryota > Metazoa > Chordata > Chondrichthyes > Carcharhiniformes > Scyliorhinidae > Scyliorhinus > Scyliorhinus torazame. The sequence continues at coordinate 139,601,990 of NC_092713.1, forward strand.
GGGGGATTTTAGTTATCCAAATATAGACCGTGATAGTAGTGCAAGGGCAGAAAGGGATGGAAGTTCCCACAGTGCACTCAGGAAATATTATTATTCATTCATGGGATGCCGGTATCGCTAGCTAGGCCAATGTTTCTTCCCTATCCCTACTTGCCCTTGAGAAGGAGGTGGTGAGTTGCCTTCTTGAACCGCTGCAATTCAGTTGCTGCAGATACACCCACAGAGCTGTTAGGGAGGGAATTCCAGGGTTTTGACCCAGCGGTATGTTTCCAGTCCGACGAGGATGGAGGCATTGTTAGACCTGGTTCTTGGAATGAGGTGGATAAAATAGAAGTGTCAGTAGGAGAACATTTAAGGGGTGGTTCACTGTATCATACATTTTAGGGAACTATGGAAAAAGACAAAAGAACAATGCAGAGTTAAAAAAAATAACTTGGGGAAAGCCAACTTCAATGGGGCAAGGACGGATCTGGAATGGAAAAATGAAGTCCAAGGTTAGCAGAAAAAATGGTAACTGAATAATGGGCCTTCTTCAAAGAGGAAATGATTCAGGCAGAGTCAAGGTATATTCCATCGAAAGGGAGAGGTGGAGGAAACAAATCCAGAGCTCCTTGGATGACAAAGGAGTAGATTATTAAGATGAAGAAAAAGTGTGCTGATGGCAGATGTCAGGTTGAAAGCACAATTGAAAACCAAGTTGGATGGAGAAGGTTCAGAGGAGAGAGGAAGAAGCAAGCAAGAAAACCAAGAATAGAGATGGGCAGCTAAAATAAAAGGGAATCTCAAAGTCTACTAGGCATATAAATTGTAAAAGGGTGATAAAAGGAGTAAGGTCTATAAGGGACCAAAAAGAGGATTTACACAAGTAGCAGAGAGCATAGCAGAGGTATTAAATTAATATATTTTTCCTTACCAAGGAAGAAGATATCACCCAGTCCATGGTAAAAGCGGAGATAATTCAGACAGTAGATGGATTTAAAATTGATAAGGGGAAGTATTGGATTGGTTATCTGTACTTAAAGCTGGTCAGGTGTCAGGGCCAGATGAGATGCATCCAAGGATAGTTAGGGAAGTGAGGGTGGAAATTGCAGACACTGGTCAAATTTTTCAGTGTTCCTTAGACTCAGGGGTGGTCCTGGAAGAACCTGGAGGACTGGAGAAGTGAAAACATTATGCCCTTGTTCAGAAAATGGGTAAAGATAAGCCCAGTTCAGTCAGTTAACTTCAGTGGTGGGGAAACTTCTAGAAACAATAATCCAGGACAAGATTAATAGCCACATGGACAAATGTGTTTAATTAAGGGAAGCCAGCATAGATTTCTTGCAGAAAAATCATGTAACAAATTTACTAGAGCTTTTTCCAAGTGGTAACAGAGAGGGTTGACGAGGGCAATGCTGTTGATATTGTTTACATGAACCTCTAAAAGGTGTTTTAGTGGTCGATGGATGTTTTTCAAGCTCGAGCAAGGTTTTGTAATGAATCGCTTCAGGTGCTGGATCAGTGTTGGGACCCTTGCTTTTTATGTTTTTGAAGTATAATCATTTGTTGCAGACGTTTGGTAGTACAGAACTTGACTATTGCTGAAAGTAGTGACATGTCAAATTTTTTCATCTTGCACTCATCAGGACAATTTGAAAGAATAGCAGTATAAATATTTATCAGAACAGCAGGTACAACCCTCCTGATCAGCTACAAAATTGTACTGGGGGATTCTTTTACATCCACCTGGTGGCCAGGGCCTCAGCTTAAAGTCTTATCTGAAAGGCAACACGCCCTCATTATTGCTTTGGAGTGTCAGCCTAGACGTTATTGCCCAAGTCCTGGAATAGGATTTAAACGCACAACCTTCTGACTTAAAAGCTGAGAATGCTATCAATTGGACCACGGTTGATATTTAATACCAGTATAAGGGGTAAACAATTTATACTGTTTCAGAAGAGAACGCGGATTGTGTAGCCTCCTTCTGCACTGTAGGAATTCAATGGTTCTAAGAGGACTCTCCCCAAATTTTCGGAGTTCTCTGAAGAACTCCTGCAGAAGGAGTTCAGGGAATTAGGCAGTAAGATAAAAAGCAGGACCTCTGGGGTTGTATTCTCAGGATTACTTCCTGTGCCACGTGCCAGTAAGGCTAGAAATAGGAGGATAGTGCAGCTAAACATGTGCCTAAACTGTTGGCGTAGGAGGGAGGATTTTATATTTCCAGATCATTGGGATCTCTTCCGGAGCAGGTGGGACCTGTACAAGGACGGGTTGCATCTAAACTGGAGGGGCACCGATATCCTGGCTGGGAAGTTTGCTCGAGTCACTCGGGAGGACTTAAAATTAGTATGGCAGGGGGGTGGGGACCAGAATGGTAGCTTAGAAGGTGTAGTAATTGAAGGAGAAATAGAGAACCAAAGTAAAAGAACAACATCACCCTCAGGCAGAGCACAAAAGGTGATAAGTTTGAGAAGGGAGGTGGTCGATGCAGGACTGAGGGTGTTGTACCTAAATGTGCGTAGTATATGGAACAAGGTAAATGAGCTTGTTGCGCACATTGAAATTGGCCGGTACGATGCTGTGGGCATCACAGAGACGTGGCTGCAAGGGGATCAGGGCTGGGATCTAAATATACAAGGATATGTGTCCTATTGAAAGGACAGGCAGATGGGCAAAGGGGGCGGGGTTGCATTGTTAATAAGGAAAGAAGTAAAATCGATAGCAAGGAGCGATACAGGATCAGAAGGCAGAGAATCTCTATGAGTAGAGTTGAGGAATCGCAAAAGTAAAAAAGACCCTGATGGAGTTATGTACAGGCCCCCTAGCAGTAGTCAGGATGTGGGGCAGAAAATAAATCAGGAGATAGAAACGGCATGGAAAAAAGACAATATTACAATAATCATGGGGGACATCAATATGCAGGTGTACTGGAAAATCAGGTTGGTAGTGGATCCCAAGAAAAGGAATTTGGGGAATGTCGAGATGTTTTTTTGGAGCAGCTTGTGACAGCCTACCAGGGAACAGGCAATTCTGGATTTGGTGATGTGTAATGAGGTAGACTTGATGAGGGAACTTAAGGTGAAGGAACCCTTAGGGAGCAGTAACCATAATATGATAGAATTTACCCTGCAGTTTGAGAGGTAGAAGCTGCAATCAGATGTAACAGTATTACAATTAATTGTCGCGATTGTCACGTGATGTCCGTTCATCCGTTGTCATAGTGTCTGCATGGTCTCGCCAATGTACCACACTTCGGGACGTCCTTTCCTGCAGCGTATGAGGTAGACAAAGTTGGCCGAGTCGCACGAGTATGTACCACGTACCTAGTGGGTGGTGTTCTCACGTGTAATGGTGATACCCATATCGATGAGCTAGCACATCTTGCAGAGATTGCCATGACAGGGTTGTGTGGAGTCGTGGTCGCTGTTCTGAAGGCTGGGTGGTTTCCTGCAAACAATGGTTTGTTTGAGGTTGCACGGGTGTTTGAAGGCAAGTAGTGGGGGTGTAGGGATAACCTTGGCAAGATGTTAATTTTCATCGATGACGTGTTGAAGGCTGCGAAGATGATGTCGTAGTTTCTCCGCTCCGGGGTAATACTGGACGACGAAGGGTAGTCTGTCAGTTGTGCCCAGTGTTTGTCTTCTGAGGAGGAAAGGATGTCCCGAAGCGTGGTACATTGGCGAGACCATGCAGACACTACGACAACGGATATCGCGCGAGGCAGGAATGTTCCCTTCCAGTCGGGGAACACTTCAGCAGTCAAGGGCATTCAGGCTCTGACCTTCGGGTAAGCGTTCTCCAAGGCAGCCTTCAGGACGTGCGCCAACGCAGAATCGCCGAGCAGAAACTTATAGCCAAGTTCCGCACACGAGTACGGCCTCAATCGGGACCTTGGATTCATGTTGCATTACATTCATCCCCCCACCTGGGCTTGTGAAATCCTACCAACTGTCCTGGCTTGGGACAATTCACACCTCTTTAACCTGGGGTTACCCCTCTCTCTGGATCTGTAGACTTAATTACCTGCAAATGCTCGCATTCAAAGTATCGTCTTGCATCTTTGACGTTATTTATATATATGTTTCTGGAACCTATCTCTTCATTCATCTGAGGAAGGAGCAGTGCTCCGAAAGCTAGTGATTTGAAACAAACCTGTTGGACTTTAACCTGGTGTTGTAAGACTTCTTCCTGTGCTCACCTCAGTCCACCGCCGGCATCTCCACATCATGGCTACAAAGACATGAGGGAGGAACTGGTCAGAGTTGATTGGAAAAGGAGCCGAGCATGGAAGACAGTGGAACAGCAAGGGTTTGGGGGGAATATTCAGGAGGCACAACAGGAATTCATCCCAAGGGGAAGGAAACATGCTAAGGGGAGGACAAGGCATCCATGGCTGATGAGGGAAGTCAAGGACAGCATAAAAGCAAAAGAAAAAGCATATAAAGTGGCGAGGATTAGTGGGAAGGCAGAGGATTGGGAAGCCTTTAAAAGCAAGCAGAGGCCAACTAAAAAAGCAATAAGGGGTGGAGAAGATGATGACGAATGTGATATAAAATAGTTACTTTAGAGATATTAGTTAATATAATGTAGAAATAAGCCACTTTGATTCTGGCAGATAGAGACAAAGGGATTTGAGACCGCATGGAAAAAGCAGGAAGAGGTGTGTCTATGAGAGTGATGCTGCATTGATAGGGGCCAGAGAAAGGGATTGGAAGTGAGCCAATCAGAATAGATCAAACAGGTCAGGAGGGATATAGGCTGACCTATGGGCATCGAGTATGTGAAACTTGATACCATTTGAATTGATTTGCAGAGATCCCTTTGTCTCTTTGTTCATTCGCTTTCTGGGATGTAGGAGACTGGATGTCTCTTATGTTTCTGTGAGATGAATTAAGCTTGCAAGCTAAATAAAATAACTTCTTTTTACGTGCAAATCCATCTCGACTTTTCTAGAGGTCAGACTGACGGAGAAAGAAATTTGGGAATCAACATTTGGTGCCGAAAACCGGGATTTCTCAGGGCGATCCTGATCCAACTGCGAAATCAGAATTAGACTGATTATGAACAGGAGGATGGGGAACAAAGGGCCCTCAATGTAGAACTGGAAAACGACCGCGCATTGATTGTTCCCCTCTTCTTATCGTCTGATTAGTCTGGTCACTCGCGGTTGGCACAGAAAGACCGCCTCGACGAAATCACAGGTCAGTCTGGGGATTAGCAATTTAATTGATGGGATTTCATATTGTTGTTTCGGCTTGGGTTAGGGGTTTGGGTTGATGTGACATCGCAAATGATGATTCAATTCCAAGTATAAGGGTTCAGAGGCTGATGGGACTTCAGTAATGAAGGTTCAGTCTATTATATGGGGTTCAGGGGCTGATGGGACTTCAGTAATGAAGGTTCAGTCTAGTATAACTGTTTTTAAATCTGAAGATGGTTCAACTCTATGTGTGAGTGTTTTAAATATATAGTTGATTAAGCTAAAATTGTCTCCTTGGACTGTATTGGCGAAAAACGCAGTTCCGAGGGCTAGTTGAGATTGTGGGGAATGCTGCATATTGGTTGAAGCAGAAGTCTCTCAAAGGGTTAACAGCAGCAGGCAAAGTCATGCCAGACAGTGCTTCTCACTCAGGCCTTGAGATAACAGCGCCAGTCGCGAGTGTAATCGGATACCTTTCCTTTGAGTCAGTGAACTCCAGCAAAGTTACGTTTTGAATTAATTAAAGGAAACCAGTGGGTTTCTCCACCTCTTTGATAAAAGTTATTATTTTCGAAAGCAATTGATTGAAATTGCCAGAATCTTAAGTTTTACTTACTTGAAATAAGGTTTATCTCATTTTATCTGGAGATTAATAGAAACTTAAAGAAGATCATGGACACCATTTTAAAAAGTGTCAATCTGGAGATGATAGTTGATTTTGCTAATACTTATGTGTATGTAAAAGAAAAAAAAAACTTGTTAAAAGAAAAATTGTTAAGATAAAGAAATAATTAAGTTGTAAATGTCATACAAGTTTGTGTTAAGCAAATTGTAAATTTAGTTCTGAGTTGAGATCAGAGCTAAGCTTGCAAGTTGCAGTAATTCAATTTGAATTTTCAAACATTTTTAAGTTTAAAAAAAAAAGAGCAAATAGAGAAAAGGACACAGATCTTGAATGCGTTGAATAGCACATTTCAAAGGCCCATAAATCTTTCTGTTATCTTAGACCTAAAACCTAGGAAGACTGAAGAGCCAGAGGAATTTCTGGAGCGTTTTAATGAAATCTACCGGGGGCAGTCAGGTGATTTGCTGTATCAAAATGGTCAGAATTCCCCTCAATACTGTGCTATGTTAATGCATTGCCTACCACCTTCTGTGGTTACTGCTGTGAAATGTAATAACATGAATTGGACAGAGAACGACCCTTCCCAGATGGCAAGGGCAGTCAGATTTTACTGGAAGGAGGGTGTAGGCCAAGAAGGAGGCTCAGTTACAAAGGTTAAGACTGAGTATGTAATGAAAAAGGATGATCTGCGACCCCAACAAGCGGCAGAAATGGTAGTTTACCAGCAGGAGCCCCAATATAGTGACTTTGGGTGGGTGGATCAGCGAAGAGGAGGATGAGACAACAGTGCTATATTTCTATCACCCCCCCAATGGTGGACGTTAGACGTTGAACAGTCACTGCATCACATTACCCTGGCCTATGACAGAACTGGACGAAACAGGGAGTTGGAGGACAAATACCGGCCATTACTTGAGACCGAATGGCCAGTCAAGGTTACAGCCACAGTCACGGGAAAAGAAGGTACAGCCGATTTTGTTACAATATCACCACATTTATGGCCACAGTCAGCTTCGGTAAGCCCTCATATTACACGTCAGGTCCATGACCAGTACCATGCCAGGGATATGGGGCGAATGGTCAGGAGGGCAGTGGATCATTCGGATCCAACAGACTACGCACTTCAAGTCATGCCGGACGGCACTACCATAAAATATTTTGAGGTCCCTGAAACGATTAACACTCGACTGCAGCATCACAGGGGACATGTGTTGGAATATGTCAATCCACAGGTCTGGGCGGAATACCCATCACAAGTGGGAAAGACAAATGTTACACCTATTAAGGTGATGATTAAGGATCATGTAAAGCTACCTTCCATTCGACAATACCCCCTGAAATCTCAAGCTGCTCCATCAATAGATAAATTAATTCAAGAGCTGTTGAAACAGGGTATTTTGGTCCCTTGCCAATCAGAATGTAACACCCCCATACTTGCTGTGCCTAAACCAGCCAAACCAGACCAGTACCGATTAGTACAAGATTTACGTTCAATCAATGCCATCGCATAGCCATTACATGCTCTCACCCTCCAACAGGATATTACGGTGTATAGCTCCCACTCGGTCATCGCACTACTGAGGCAACTGTAGACTCAGCATCTTACCGCAGCTCGTCAGAATAGGTATGAGATATACCTTTTGAACAATCCACGTCTGACATTTAAATACTGTACCACTATCAATCCAGCCTGTTTTCTTAGCGGTCCCCCTGTCCATGAGGACGCGCCTGGTCACGACTGTTTAGCCTTGATTCAGGAAACTACCACAATAAGGTGCGATTTGAGTGACATTTCGTCAGAACAACCTGACATGATTATGTGTGGTCAAATATCCCACCGGGGTTTAGTTAATGACCTACTGCAGGCCCTCCTTATGCCCGCGCAGATTTGCGTTATTAAATGCGCTGCCCACACGAATAGTACAACCCCAGTTGACGTTGGTAATGAACGAGCAGATCGTGCAGCGCGAACAGCCGCGCAAATTCAGCAAGTGATGGTGCCTAAGATGTTAAGTCAGACTAAACGATCTACTAGAAATATGTCTGCTTCTGACAAGTCAATGCCAACCATCCAAGACATCATAAGGTTACAGGAGGACGCTCCTGAGAGTGATAAACAAATGTGGAAACGGTTAGGTTGTACATATGATTCTGTTTCCTCTTTATGGACCACACCTGCACATCAGACTTGTATGTCTGATGTGCTGGCTTTATGGGTGAATGTGTACACTTTCCAACTCATTGTGGGGCTCGAGGGACTAGTGATTTGTTGCTGGACACTTGGTGGCACCCTAAAATGCAGGGGTTGGCCCAAAGTATCAGTAATCGGTGTTTGATTTGTCAGCAATATAACACCGGAAAAGGTATCCCTTGTGGGAAGGGGCAAACCCTGTTGCCCAGTGGTCCCTTTGAGACGCTCCAAATGGATTACATTGAGTTGGAAAGGTGTCAATGTTACAAATATGTTTTGGTCATTGTGGATGTGTTCAGCAGATGGGTTGAGGTGTATCAGACTATCGATAATAAAGCTGCTACTGTGGTTAAAGTCTTGATGAGGGAAATCATTCCCCGGTACGGTATACCAGCTCAGTTAAGTTCTGATAATGGGCCTCATTTTATTGGACAAATTAACAAGGAGTTTTGCTCCCAGTTGGGCAGACGCCAGCAGTTACACTGTGCTTACAGACCGCAGGCGGCCGGGTTGGTTGAGAGACACAATCAGACCCTCAAAACTAAATTGGCTAAATTAAGAGCAGACATGGGACTGACATGGCTGAAGTTGCTCCCCGTTGCCCTCTTCCAGCTGCGGGTTACACCTGCGGGACCGGCCCGGCTCTCTCCCGCCGAGATTCTTTATGGCAGGCCTCTTAGAACTCCTTGGAGCCTGCAGGTTCCCAGACGGGTTCAGTTTCATCAGATGACTGAAGAAATGACCACCTATGTTCTAGCCCTTACGCAAGTGCTCAAGGAACTCCATGGCCAAGTCCGCGCGGCTCACCAGCCATTGCCCCCAGTACCTAGCTCACTTTCAGTCCAGCCCGGTAGTTATGTCATGGTCAAAAATTGGACTAGGAAGGGGTCGGAGCCGCGATGGGACGGGCCCTTCCAAGTTCTCCTTACCACCCCCACAGCAGTTAAAGTGGAGGGGCGAAGTGCTTGGGTCCACCTACATCACTGTAAATTGAGTCCATCTCCACTACTGTAAAAGGTCGGATACTAACCTGCCTCCCTTCTCCAGTGCTATTTTACAGGTGTGGAGCATGATGGAGTGGTTACGCATCGTCTGTCTGATATTTGGCCTCACTTCGCTTGGCGTGTTATTGGCGATGGACATGGAAAAGGGGAATATTATGTATCTGTGTAGCCCCAACCAATCTACAAGGTTACATCACCTCTGCAAAGGTGATGTTCTTCGCTGCCCCCATATACGAGGACATGGTATCGACTCATGGAAGGTCATCAAAGTTAAGGAGAATGCAGGAGTCATGAAGCAGTTGCACCGGTCCCGGCGATGGGAAGGGAACATTATATGGACATTGCCTTGTTTTTGGAATACATGTAAATTTGATTTTGGATGTGTTAGGAGTGGTACAATAAAGGTAAAATCAGGCTGTCAGAAGAGTGTAGGCAGAGGCTATGAGAAAGAGAAAGGGACTAGAGAGAGGACGGGGCGTATGAGAAGGGAAGTACAGCTGGAACGTAGGTTACCGGGAGATACACTTAAGTTAATTAAAGGCCAAACTGAGGAAAACCCGGGTAGTATGAATCTCTTCTCCCAGATTTACCACCGCTTGTATGGCCAGGGACGGGTTGTCTGCTACCCAAACCCCGCAGCGGTGTCTAGGTTATTTTCTGTTTCACCGCTTTGGGGCACTCCCCAAACGGTGGTTCATTGTCAGCATTCCGAACCACTGCCCGATCAGGTCACTCTTCCTTACGATCCGGGTTCAGCACCACCGGCTATTTGCCTTCCCCTTCCTCGGGATAATTCCCATTCACAGTACGATAGGCTGCGACGGTGGAGGGCGTACATACCTAGCCACTTCACTCCCAATAGGGATTCCCGGTCGTACGAGAATTGCTTCAGCAGTGAAGGATATGGCTGTTTGCTGGTAGAGGTGGACACAAATATAACATGTCTGTTTCCCACCTGTACGGACAGGAGGTGCCATATCACCCAGGCGTCTGGCCAATGCGTTTGTTACAACACCACTTGCGTTCCATTGAACGCCGGCCTCCAGCTCCTCTGTGGCTGGGCGAATATCTCTCATATCACTGTTGGGACTAGGGCTTTCCGCATTGCTGGGCGGCCCGAATGGGCATTTCAAAGTTGGATAAACTGGGATGTGTGGGGGGTTCCTTGGCTGTCAGTGATCGGAATTATTTTATTTGCGGCCTTACCATCTTGGGAAATGAAACCTTGGGAGCCCTCGAGGCAATAACCAAGGAGTTGTCTCAGCTATGGTTGTTTGCAATGCAGAACCGATATGCTCTTGACTATCTTCTGGCCCGTGAGGGTGGGGTATGCGCCATAGTACAGGGCAAGTGTATCATGGGAGTTCAGGACTTGACCGCTAACATCACTAAATTTATGGATCGCATACGGGATCACTTGGACGGGATGCAGGATCCTGGCTCTTGGGGTAACTGGGGATTTGGAGGATGGAAGGACTGGTTGATAAATATGGTCATGTATCTAGTGGTAGCTATCGGCTGCATCTTTGTGGGCCTGGCCATCCTTAAATGTGTGATGGGTAGAATGCGGGGTGCACTGGATCAGATCACCGCCCCAATCACGGAAAAAAAAAATTTAACTGTTAAAATCCATGAGGGTGAGGCAGATGAGGGCGGGCTAAGACAGGAATTGGAAATGCAGCGACGGATCTTTTTAGATGAGGAACCGTAGCTATGGATTGGATAGTTCGGTTATCATGGAATGATAAAAGGAGGGAATGACGAATGTGATATAAAATAGTTACTTTAGAGATATTAGTTAATGTAATGTAGAAATAAGCCACTTTGATTCTGGCAGATAGAGACAAAGGGATTTGAGACCGCATGGAAAAAGCAGGAAGAGGTGTGTCTATGAGAGTGATGCTGCATTGATAGGGGCCAGAGAAAGGGATTGGAAGTGAGCCAATCAGAATAGATCAAACAGGTCAGGAGGGATATAGGCTGACCTATGGGCGTCGAGTATGTGAAACTTGATACCATTTGAATTGATTTGCAGAGATCCCTTTGTCTCTTTGTTCATTCGCTTTCTGGGATGTAGGAGACTGGATGTCTCTTATGTTTCTGTGAGATGAATTAAGCTTGCAAGCTAAATAAAATAACTTCTTTTTACGTGCAAATCCATCTCGACTTTTCTAGAGGTCAGACTGACGGAGAAAGAAATTTGGGAATCAACAATGAAATATGAGTGCAAGCTAGCTAGTAATATAAAGAAAGATAGGAAGAGTTTTTTCAATGTATAAAAGGTAAGAGAGAGGCAAAAATAGACATTGGACCACTGGACAATGTGGCTGGAGAAGTAATAATAGGAAACAAAGAAATGGCAGAGGAACTGAATAGTTACTTTACATCAGTCTTCATGGTGGATGACACCAGTGGGATGCCAGAGCACCAGGAGAATCAGGGGGCACAGGTGAGTGCAGTGACCATCACTAAGGAGGTGGTTCTGGAGAAACTGAAAGGTCTGTAGATGGATAAATCACCTGGACTGGAGGGACTACACCCCATGGTTCTAAAAGAGATAACTGAGGAGATTGTGGAAGCATTGCTGGTGATATTTCAGGAATCACTGGAGGCAGGAAGGGTCCCAGAGGACTGGAAAGTGGCTAATGTAACACCGCTATTTAAGAAGGGAGGCAGAAGACGGGAAATTATAGGCCGGTTAGCTTGACTTCAGTCATTGGTAAGATTTTAGAGTTCATTATTAAAGATGAAATTGCGGAGTACTTGGAATTGCATGATAAAATAGGACTGAGTCAGCACGGCTTCGTCAAGGGGAGGTCATGTCTGACAAATATGTTAGAGTTCTTTGAGGAAGTAACAAGGAAGTTAGACAAAGGAGAACCAGTGGACGTGATTTATTTAGATTTCCAGAAGGCCTTTGACAAGGTGCTGGATAGGAGACTGTTAAATAAGTTAAGAGCCCATGGTGTTAAGGGTAAGATCCTCTCATGGATATAGGATTGGCTGACTGGCAGAAGGCAGAGAGTGGGGATAAAGGGATCTTTTTCAAGATGGCAGCCTGTGACTAGTGGTGTGCCTCAGGGGTCAGTGCTGGGACCATAACTTTTCACAATATACATTAATGATCTGGAAGGAGGAACTGTAGGCCCTGTTAAGTTTTCAGATGATAAGATCTGTAGAGGGACAGGTAGTATTGAGGAAGCAGGCGGGCTGCAAAGAAGGACTTGGGACAGGCTAGGAGAGTGGGCAAAGAAGTGGCAGATGGAATACAATGTGGAAAAGTGTGAGGTTATGCACTTTGGAAGGAGAAATGGAGGCATAGACTATTTTCTAAATGGGGAGATGCTTCGGAAATCAGAAGCACAAAGGGACTTGAGAGTCCTTGTTCACGATTCTCTTAAGGTTAGCGTGCAGGTTCAGTCATCAGTTCGGAAGGCAAATGCAATGTCAGCATTCATGTCGAGAGGGCTAGAATACAAGACCAGGGATGTATTTCTGAGGCTACATAAGGCTCTGGTCAGACCCCATTTGGAGTATTGTGAGCAATATTGGGCCCCTTATCTAAGAAAGGATGTGCTGGCCTTGGAAATGGTCCAGAGGAGGTTCACAAGAATGATCCCTGGAATGAAGAGCTTGTCCTAAGAGGAATGGTTGAGGATTCTGGGTCTGTACTTGTTGAAATTTAGACGGATGAGAGGGGACCTTATTGAAACTTATAGGATACTGCGTGGCCTGGATAGAGTGGACATGGAGAGGATATTTTCACTTGTCGGAAAAACTAGAAGCAGAGGACACAATCTCAGACTAAAGGGACGATCCTTTAAAACGGAGATGAGGAGGAATTTCTTCAGCCAGAGGGTGGTTAATCTGTGGAACTCTTTGCCGCAGAAGGCTGTGGAGGCCAAATCACTGAGTGTCTTTAAGACAGAGATAGATAGGTTCTTGATTAATAAGGGGATCAGGGGTTATGGGAGAAAGTAGGAGAATGGGGATCAGAAAGATATTAGCCATGATTGAATGGCGGAGCATACTCCTATGTCTTATGATCTGATTGGGAGAGGCGTTGCCATGGGGAATGCACCAGTTGATGACGACTGACTGCCAAACAGACATTCTGCCTACCACAGAAATGATTAATGTAGGATATGAATTTCAGTGCCAGTGTGATGCTATGTATGTATCCCAAAGACTGGCAGATCGTATCAAACAGCATATCCAGCTGCTGTTTGCAATGGGAAAGTACAGGCAGTACCCAACCAGCGCCTGCTGGTAAAACTCAAAAAACAGTGCCCAGCGCCCCAGTGGCACAGTGGTTAACACTGTTTCCTCACAGCACCAGAGTTCAATTCCGACTTTGGCTGACGGTCTGTGTGGAGTTTGCACTTTCTTCCTATCTGCTTGGGTTTCTTCTGGGTGCTCCGGTTTTCTCCCAGAGTCCAAAGATGAGTAGGTTAGGTGGATTGGCCCTTAAATTGCCCCTTACTGCCCAAAGGTTATGTGGGATTACAGGGATAAGATGGGGGAGTGGGCCTGGTCAGTTTGCTCTTTCAGAGGGTGGGACTCAATGGGCAAAATGGCCTCCTTCTGCACTGAGAGATTCTATGATATGACTATGATTAGATGTGATCCTGTAATTGGACAGCATTTGCCAAATTACTCTCAGCGTGCTAAGAATTACACTGACAACCAATTTAACATTGTCAGTCGGGCTTAGTGTGATCCATTTGTGTACTGGAAGCTGCATATATTAATACACTGAGCCATGCTCTTTGGAGACAGAAAGAACACATGCACACATTGTGCCTGTTTGTGCTAAACAAAATAAGTGGCAGGCATTCGCCAATTCATTCCCCAGATCAATACCTTGACCAATCAGGGTCCACTTGTCAACCAATCAGCATTCTCTTCTGATAGTGCAAATTGTTCTTTTCCCCTTATACTGCTATTCTTGCAAAGTGTCCTGACGAGTGCAAGACTAAAACACCTGACGTGTCTCTTTTTTCAGCAATATTCATTTTTGTAACATAGTAATGAACACAGGTACAAAAATGTTTTGAGTCTGTACTGTCAATCTCCAATTCCAAATTCACCCCATGCTGAGCCATGATTTATCTCTTGGACGAATTTGGTTGAGAGGCTTCCTGTGTAAAAAAAATGGAGAGACAATGTAATTATCTCAAAAGGGGGACCTCATCCAAACTATTTAATTAACAGACAAACTTCAAAGGGGAAACATTTCACACACATTCCTACAAAAAACTTCAATATTCCCAGTGCTTTTTATTGTGATGTGGGCGGCATGGTAGCACAGTGGTTAGCACTGTTGCTTCGCAGCTCTGGTTCTTTTTCAAATTGGCAGGCGGTAACTAGTGGAGTACCACAGGGATCAGTGCTAGGACCCCAGCTATTCACAATATATATTATTGATTTAGATGAGGGAACAAAATGTAATATCTCCAAATTTGCAGATGACACCAAGTTGGGTGGGAGGTTGAGCTGTGAGGAGGATGCAGAGAATCCTTCAGTGTGATTTGGACAAGTTGAGTGAGTGGGCAAATGAATGGCAGATGCAGCATAATTCGGAGAAATGCAAGGTTTCTGGTCGCAAAAACAAGGCAGACTATTATCTAAATGGCCATTAGTTAGGAAAGGGGAGTGTGCAATGAGACCTTGGTGCCCTCGTACACCAGTTACTGAAGCAGGCGGTAAAGAAGACAAATGGTTGTTGACCTTCATTGTAAGAGGATTCAAGTACAGGAGCAGAGATGTCTTGATGAAATTATGTAGGGCCTTGGGGAGGCCACACCTGGAATAGTGTGTATTTTTGGTCTCCTTATCTGAGGAAGGATGTTCTTGCTCTAGAGATAATGTACAGAAGGTTTACAAGACTGATTCCTGGATGAAGGGATCAGTGTATAAGGAGAGATTGGTTCGGATTGTATGCGCTGCAGTTCAGAAGAATAAGGGGGATCTCATAGAAACCTAAACAATTCTAACAGGACTAGACAGGGTAGATGCAAGAAGGATGTGCCTGATTATTTTTTTTTTGGGGGGGGGGGGGGGGTCCAGAGCCACACTATAGGAAGGATGTGGTTGCACAAGATGGGATGAAGAGATTCACCAAAATGATGCCTGGGCTGGAGGATTTCAGCTATGAAGAAAGGCTGGTTCGGCTGGGATATTCTCCTTAGAGCAGAGAAGGCTGAAGAGGAATCTGATTAAGGTGTACAAAATTATGAAGGACATAGATAGGGGTACAGGAGGAAACTCCCCTTAGTAAGGGAGTCAATAACCAGGGGCATAGATTTAAGGTAATGACAGGAGATTTGGAGGGGATTTAAGGAAAATCTTTTCACCCAAAGGGTGGTGTATATCTGGAACTCACTATTTTAAAGGGTGGTAGAGGTGAGAGCCCTCACAACATTTAAGACGAGTGCTTGATATGCCATAGCATACAAGGCTAAATGCTGGAAAATGAGATTAGAATAGATAGATGCCCGATGGTTGACGCAGACACAATGGGCCAATATCTTTAATGTCTTAATTGCTAGCAAGAATTGGTTTCTTCCTTGCTGCCGGTCTATTAAGTGTATGGTTTAGATTAGATTATTCTTGTCTGTGTGATAATTCCACCCTCTCCATTTCTTCATACAGGAAGCCTCTCAGCCAAGAAATATCTTTATTCTGCCAATTGTTAATGCCAAGTCTCTTTAGTCCAAAAATGGCAGCCCCCGAGAAGTATTAATTAGTTGCAGTGCCCAACTGTCTGACTTTGTATAGACATCCGCTAACTCATTAACTACTTTCTGCTGAATTGAGAAACTGCTGTGTCATGGAGAAACACAGCAGCCAGAAAAAAATTCAAAACACATTTTTAAAAACACAGTTAATCTGTTTTAAGGACGTCGACGGAGGCATCAATATGTCGGGGCAACAGAATTTCCCTTTTCTTCTTTGAAAGTCTTACCTCAGTGGTAGCACACCTGCCCCAAGTCACGTGAGAAACATGCAGCTCTAAACGTAAATTAAAAACAAGTGGAATGGCATTACAACTGTGACTGCTACTCCTTGGAAGCCCTGGCCCAATATACTGAAGGCCGAGGTAGGCAGATTTTTTAATTTCCAAGGAGTCAAAGGTTATGGAGGCAGGCAGGAAAGTAAAGTTCAGGCCACAATCAGATCAGCCATGATCTAACCGAATGGTGGAGCAGGCTCAATGGGCCTACAACTGCTTCTCACTCTCATATTCTTATAGTAAGAAGTCTTACAACACCAGGTTAAAGTCCAACAGGTTTGTTTCGATGTCACTAGCTTTCGGAGCGCTGCTCCTTCCTCATTCACCTGAGGAAGGAGCAGCGCTCCGAAAGCTAGTGACATCGAAACAAACCTGTTGGACTTTAACCTGGTGTTGTAAGACTTCTTACTGTGCTCACCCCAGTCCAATGCCGGCATCTCCACATCATATTCTTATGTCCAACATTTCAGTGTAGTCCAACAATTTGCCTTTATAAATATATAATAAATTTAACAAAGTATTCTAAGGTGCTTTACAAGCAATATGTGATGGCAGATCATTTGAGGAGTGAATTCCAATAGTGCACGTATTTTTGTGACCAGACTTCCACATGGAGATATGTCAATCACTGGTGCCTGTGGATCATTTTCTCAGGAATCACAGTCAGAGAATATAAAAGTTGCAGAAGCAGAATGGCACTGTTCACTAGGTCAAAGCAGCACTGGGAAGTCACCATTAGAAATTCCAGATACTGGGGTAGTTACAGGCAGTACAGTCTTTGACAAGCTTCAAATTGATTTAGGATGCTGAAACTGATCCCTGTGAGCGCCAATTGATATTGTTTCCTTTTGCTGAAATCCAATAAGTGAAAATCAGGTCTGCCCTATTAAGTCAAATTCTGCAGCTGAAAATTATTTCCCCATGCACACAAACAGACTTTTCTTTCAATTCTATTATTCAATAGTCCTCTCTTCAATAGCTAGGATTAGTAATGTAATTTCCTCAGAACACCGCCATACTTAAAATCATTTCTTTACCCCCCTTTACAGCAGCTATTTTAGAGATACCGAGAGAGGGAGGCATTGTCTGAGGTTCCGGCTCATCAGCTGAGGTGTTAAACAGAGACTCTGTCTGAACTCTCTTGTTATAAAAACAAGCAATTTGTCAGCCTCTCGAGCAATCTGTAAAGTTCTCTCACACATTTAAAACATTACTGGTCCCAAGTGACAGGCCTTTCGCTCTGGTTCTGAACACAGGATGTTTAGATTGGGTGGTAGCTATTAAAAATGTCTTCAACGGACTTCCGGTTGCGGCGATGACCAGCTAAGCCGCACGTTTCGGCACCTCCCGTTTCAACGGACGTTTGGGCTCTTATCGGGAGCCCCAACGGAAATTTTTTACGGCCAAACCCAGTGTGAGGCGACAAAGGAAGGAGTCCCCCAGGTGTGGATGGAAAGAAGCGATAGTAGTGGCCAGATTGCGGAGGATCCTCTGGAGCAGCGGCAGAGAAGAGAAGGGAGAAGCAAGATGGCGGCTCAGGGAGCCCAGATGGTATGGGGCCCGGAACAGCAGGAGTTCCTCCAACGATGTGTGGAGGAGCTCAAGAAGGAGGTGCTGGCGCCGATGTTGCTGGCGATTGAGGGATTGAATGAGACACAAAAGACCCAGGCGATGGAGCTCCGTGGAGCGAAGGCAAAGGCAGCCGAGAATGAAGACGAGATACAGGGCTTGGTGGTGAAGACGGAGACGCACAAGGCTACATAAGAGGTGCATAGAAAGGCTGGAAGCCCTGGAAAATAGCTCGAGGAGGAAGAATCGAAGGATTCTGGGTCTTCCCGAAGGGACAGAGGGAGCTGATGTTGGGGCGTATGTGAGTGCGATGCTCCATACTTTAATGGGAGCTGAGGCCCCGACGGGCCCCCTGGAAGTGGAGGGAGCATACCGAAGACCAAAGGCAGGGGAAATACCGCGAGCTGCTGCTGAGGGTAAGGGGAAGCTGATACAGGATGGGATGGTCGGGACGGGAGGGCGCCGTCTGGGGGACAAACGGGTGCGTGGGTCCCGGGTGAGGAGCTGGTTTAAAAAAGGGGATGGCTAGTCGACGATGGGGGGGGGTAAAGGGCCCCCCAACCCGGTTGATCACATGGAACGTGAGAGGGCTGAATGGGCCGATTAAGAGGGCAAGGGTATTTGCGCACCTAAAGAGACTGAAGGCGGATGTGGTTATGCTTCAGGAGACGCACCTGAAATTGGCGGATCAGGTCAGATTAAGGAAAGGATGGGTGGGACAGGTATTCCACTCAGGCTTAGATACGAAAAATAGAGGGGTGGCAATACTGGTGGGGAAACGGGTATCGTTTGAGGCTAAGACCATAGTGGTGGACAGTGGGGGCAGGTACGTGATGGTGAGTGGCATATTGCAAGGTGAGGCGGTGGTGCTGGTGAACGTATATGCCCCGAACTGGGATGACACGGGTTTTATGAAGCGTATGTTGGGGCGCATCCCAGACCTAGAGATGGGAAATTTGGTAATGGGGGGGGGGACTTCAACACGGTGCTGGACCCAGGGCTGGACCGGTCCAGATCTAGGACCGGGAGGAGGCCATTAGCGGCCAAGGTGCTTAAGGGGTTTATGGAGCAGATGGGAGGAGTAGATCACTGGAGATTTGCTAGACCGAGGAGTAAAGAGTTTTCCTTCTTCTCCCACGTCCATAAAGTATACTCCCGGATAGACTTTTTTGTCCTAGGAAGGGCGCTGATCCCGAAAGTGGTAGGAACGGAATATTCGGCTAGAGCCGTTTCAGATCACGCCCCACATTGGGTGGATCTGGATCTAGGAGAGGAGAAGGAGCAGCGCCCACTTTGGAGATTAGACATGGGACTGTTGGCGGACGAGGGGGTATGTGGAAGGGTGAGGGGATGTATTGAAAGATACCTAGAGGTCAATGATGATGGAGCGGTCCAGGTGGGAGTAGTATGGGAGGCGCTGAAGGCGGTGGTTAGGGGGGAGCTGATTTCCATAAGAGCCCACAGGGGGAAACAAGAGGGTAAAGAAAGGGAGAGACTGATTGGGGAGATTCTGAGGGTGGATAGGCAATATGCGGAGGCCCCGGATGAAGGGCTATACAGGGAAAGACAGAGACTACAGACGGAGTTTGACCTGCTGACCACGGGTAAGGCGGAGACGCAGTGGAGGAGGGCACAGGGAATACAGTACCAATATGGGGAAAAGGCGAGCCGATTGCTGGCCCAACAACTTAGGAAGAGGGGGGCGGCGAGAGAGATCGGAGGAGTTAGGGACGGGGAGGGAAGGGTGGAGCAGAGAGCGGGGAGGATGAACGGGGTGTTTAAGTCATTTTATGAGAGGCTGTATAAGTCCCAACCCCCGGAGGGGAAAGAGGGAATGATACACTTCCTGGACCAGCTGGAGTTCCCGAGGGTTGAGGAGCAGTAGGTGGCAGGTTTGGGAGCGCAGATTGAAGTGGAGGAGGTGATTAAAGGAATTGGGAACATGCAGGCAGGAAAGGCCCCAGGACCAGATGGGTTCCTGGTGGAGATTTACAGGAAATATGTGGACCTACTGGCCCCACTCCTGACGAGAACCTTCAATGAGGCTAAGGAAAGGAGGAGACTACCCCCGACAATGTCGGAGGCGACGATATCGTTGATCCTGAAACGAGACAAAGACCCGCTGCAGTGCGGGTCATACAGGCCCATCTCCCTCCTAAATGTAGATGCCAAGTTACTGGCCAAAGTGATGGCGACAAGGATAGAGGACTGTGTCCCAGAGGTGGTACATGACGACCAGACAGGGTTTGTTAAAGGGAGGCAATTGAATGCCAATATACGAAGGTTGCTGGGGGTGATGATGATGCCCCCACCAGAGGGGGAGGTGGAGATAGTGGTGGCGATGGATGCAGAGAAGGCATTTGATAGAGTGGAGTGGGACTACCTGTGGGAGGTACTGAAGAGATTTGGATTTGGAGAGGGGTTCAGCTCCTGTACGGGGCCCCAGTGGCAAGCGTGGTGACAAACAGGCAACGATCCGACTATTTCCGATTACATAGGGGCACAAGACAGGGGTGCCCCTTGTCCCCGTTACTGTTCGCATTGGCAATCGAGCCATTGGCCATAGCGCTGAGGGGCTCTAAGAAGTGGAGGGGGGTGCGCAGAGGAGGAGAGGAACATCGGGTGTCATTATATGCGGATGATTTACTGCTATATGTGGCGGACCCAGTGGAGGGGATGCCTGAGATAATGCAGACACTCAGGGAGTTTGGAGAGTTCTCGGGATATAAATTGAATATGGGAAAGAGTGAACTTTTTGTGATGCACCCCGGGGAACAGGGCAGGGGGATAGACGATCTGCCGCTGAGGAGAGTAGCAAGGGATTTTTGATATCTAGGGATCCAGGTGGCCAGGAACTGGGGAACCTTGCATAAACTTAACTTGACGCGAGTGGTAGAGCAGATGGAGGAGGACTTTAAGAGGTGGGACATGGTGCCCCTGTCATTGGCGGGCAGAGTACAGGCGGTTAAAATGGTGGTCCTCCCGAGGTTTCTTTTCGTGTTTCAGTGCCTCCCCATACTGATTACAAAGGCCTTTTTCAAGAAAGTGGACAGGAGTATTATGAGCTTTGTGTGGGCTGGAAAGACCCCGAGGGTAAAGAGGGGGTTCCTGCAAAGCAGTAGGGACAGAGGGGGACTGGCACTGCCGTGTCTGAGTGACTATTATTGGGCCGCCAACATGTCTATGATGTGTAAGTGGACGAGGGAAGAAGAAGGGGCGGCGTGGAAAAGGCTGGAGATGGCGTCCTGTAAGGGGACAAGTTTAAAAGCACTGGCGACGGCGCCGTTACCGTTCCCCCCGAAAAAATACACCACAAACCCAGTAGTGGTGGCGACTTTGAAGATTTGGGGGCAGTGGAGAAGACAGGGGAGTGACGGGTGCCTCGGTGTGGTCCCCGATAAGGAACAATCACAGGTTCGGCCCGGGGAGGATAGATGGGGGATTCCAATCTTGGCAGCGAGCAGGAATTGGGAAGTTGAAGGACTTGTTCTTGGACGGGATGTTCGCGGGTTTGGGAGCATTGGTAGAAAAATACGGGTTGCCACCTGGGACTGCCTTCCGATATATGCGAGTGAGGGCATTTGCGAGGCAACAGGTGAGGGAATTTCCGCAGCTCCCGGCGCAAGGGATCCAGGACAGAGTGATTTCGGGGGCATGGGTCAGTGAAGGTAAAGTGTCCAATATATACAGGGAAATGAGAGACGAGGGGGAGACGATGGTAGAGGAGCTGAAGGGTAAATGGGAGGATGAGCTGGGGGAAGAGATTGAGGAGGAGCTGTGACCAGATGCCCTAAGTAGGGTAAATTCCTCGTCCTCGTGTGCCAGGCTTAGCCTGATCCAATTCAAGGTTCTACACAGGGCGCATATGACGGGAGCAAGGCTGAGTAGATTTTTTGGAGTGGAGGATAGGTGCGGGAGGTGCACGGGAAGCCCGGCGAACCACACCCACATGTTTTGGTCATGTCCAGTATTGCATGGGTTCTGGGTGGGTGTGGCAAGAGTGATCTCAAAGGTGGTGGGGGTCCGGGTCGAACCGAGCTGGGGGTTAGCTATATTTGGGGTTGCAGAAGAGCCGGGAGTGCAGGAGGCGAGAGAGGCCGATGTTTTGGCCTTTGCGTCCCTAGTAGCCCGGCGAAGGATTCTACTTATGTGGAAAGAAGCCAAACCCCCGGGCGTGGAGGCCTGGATAAACGACATGGCAGGGTTTATAAAATTGGAGCGAATAAAATATGCACCAAGAGGTTCGGCTCAAGGGTTCAGCAGGCGGTGGCAACCGTTCCTTGACTATCTCGCAGAGTGATAAGGGAAAACAGGAAAGACAGCAGCAGCAACCCAGGGGGGAGGGGGAGGGGGGGGGGGGGGGGGGGGCTTGTATTCGGTGTTTGTTTTTTTGGGGTTTTTTTTTTGTTCTTTTCTTTCTTTCCATGCTAGTTGTTTATATTTATTTTTTCAGTATTATTATTTCTCTTTTCTTGTTCTTTTTCTGCACTTGTTGTTAGTTTAATTTATTGTTTAAATAACGGTCAATGTGCATTTTGTTACAAAGTTGTAAAGATGGAAAATTCTTTTTGATCGAAAAACTTTAATAAAATATATTTTCCAAAAAAAAATGTCTTCAACATAATTAAGTCAGACAATTAAAGAGGAAGAAAGTCAGACAATCCATTAGTCTTCCCACTGACTGAAGAAAATTTAAACTTAGATTGACATCATCCCTACAGGTTATTTTGCCAAAAAATTCTGACTGCTCAGAAGCCATTTATTGAATTAACTAATAGACTGTAGAGCTTCAAAAAGAGACAGCTCGAAATCTGGCCTGCCAGTGGATCAGTCAGTTTTTTGCCGCACAAGAACAAATAAGAGCAGGAGCAGGCCACAGGGCTCCCGCCAAAACCAAAATTATGATTCAATTTGGACCTGGTCTTCACTTTCCCGTCCAATTCCCAAACCCCTCAATTTCTTTCAAATGCAAAAAAGCTATCAATCTCAGCCTTGTAGATATTCATCAGCTGAACATGCACAGCCCGCTAGGATAGGAAATTCCATAGATTCACATCACCGAGTGAAAAAAAGTCTCCTCATCTCAGTCTGTAATGGTCAACTTATCCTGAGAATATTCCCTCGGCTCCCTAGCCAGGGTTACACCTACTCAGTCAAGACCTCTCAGAATCTTGTTGCGTTTCATGGAGATTACCTCTCATTCTTCTCATCCAGAGGGCAAAAGACTATGCTACTCGATCTCTCTTCACATAGGGCAATCCTCACATCGCAAGAAGCAATCTAGTGAATGCTTGTTGCACCCCAAAGCACGTACACAGTCCCTTATTTGTCAAATACTGTAATTGTATTCCAGATCTGGCCAAAAGTGCCGTACAATTGCAGCAAGACTGCCTTACTTTGTACTCCAACCCCTTTGCAATAAAGTCCAACATGTCATTTGCTTTCTTAATTTCTTGGTCCATCTGCACACTAACTCTGTTATTGGTGTACAAAGAAATGCAAATCCCTCAGAACATGAGCATTTAATAGTTTTGCAACCTTTAAATAGTATTCAGCTTTTCTCTTCTTTCTACCGAAGTGAATAACTTCACATTTCCCCACATTATACTCAGTATTTCATCTTTCTGCCTACTCATTTAACACATTTATATCCCTTTGTGGACCTGCAACATACTTTCCCAACTAGCTTTGTATCAATAATGAAGTACATTAAACTTGGGATCCCCTCATCCAAGTCATCAACAACATTTGTAAAAAACGGAGACTTCAGCAATGATCCTCGCAAAACCTCATCGGTAACCAGAAACTGACTTGCTCATTCTTACTGTTATCAGTCCATTGACCAAATCCGCTAGCTATATTAACATATTACACCCAACCCCATAACACCTCACCTTATGCAACAACTTATTTCGTGCCACCTATTAAATGCCTTTTGAAAATTCCAATTTACTACATCCACTGGTTCCTGCCATTTACACCTTCAAAAAAACCCTAATATTTGTAAAACACAATTTCCTTTTCATAAAAATACTACTGACCTCCACCTAATATTATGATTTGTTTAAGTGCCCTATCACTTTCTTAATATGGGTTCCAGTATTTTCATGATAATCTATGTCAGGCTAACTGGCATATGGTTTCCAATTTTCTCTCACATTTCTCGAATAGCATTTACTCCCTTTCAATCCACTGGGAATTTTGGAAGATTACACCCAGAGGAGGCAGGCCCCCCGCTCGGTCAAGGGGATCTTTTGGCTTTCAATCTCATTAATTTCTCCAGTACTTTCTCTTTATTAATATTCGCTCTCATTATGCTACTGGTTTGCTATTTCTGGTATGCCTTTTCCGTTTTCCACTGCGAAGACTGAAACCATTTACTTATTCCCCAATTTAATTTCTCCTGTTTTACCTCTAATGGACCAATGTTTACTTCTGCAACTCTGCCTTTTTACCTACTTACAATGTGATTTTTATATTACTCTCTTTCTATTTTCTCCCTCCATGTTTTGTTCACTTTTTTCTGAAATCTAAAGTTCTTCCAATTGACATTATTTTTTTGGCATTAAAAGACTATGTGGTGACAAAACATTTAAGTGCTGGATATCAAGGGGAAAAGATTATTTATTTATACTTTTAAAAACTTTTTTACAAAATTATTTTTATGAAGGCATTGATAAAAAAAACATCAAACACAACCAAGATCAAAAAGATAACCAAAAGATAACAAACAGGAGTTCACATCGTAACTCAATGAGTAACCAGCAACCGCAGCCCGCCCTCCCTACCATACCCCCACCCTCTCTGCATCCACTTTTTCCTGTTAACCTTAAACCCACCCCACCCTTCCTATCCCTGCTGACTTATCCCTGCTGACTTAACTGTCCTGGAAGAAGTCAATGAACGGTTTCCATCTCAGGGCGAACCCTTCCAGCAGCCCCACCAGGCAAACTTAATTTTCTCCTGCCGAAGGAAATCTGCGAGGTCGCTCACCCACACCCCTTGTTTCGGCGGCTCAGATCCACCCCAACAGGATCGGTCACCGGGCTACCAGAGAGGCAAAGGCCAGAACATTGGCCTCTCTCACCCCATGGACTCCCGGGTCTTCCGACATTCGAAACACTGCCAATTCTGGACTCGGAACCACCTTCACCCTTGGTACCTCTGACATCACGTCAGCGAACCCCCGCCAAAATCCTTGCAGCTTCGGGGAAAACATGAGAACATGATTCGCGGCACCCCCCGCACACCGGCCACACCTATCCTCCACCCCTTCAAAGAGCCTATTCATTCTAGCCACCGCCATATGTGCCCTATGGACTACCTTAAATTGAATGAGATTCAGCCTGGCACACGAAGAGGAGCCATTCACCCTCCTCAAAGCTTCCTCCCATAGCCCAGCCTCCATCTCTCACCCCCCCCAGCTCCTCCTCCCACTTTCGCTTAACTACTCCTATCGGGGTGCCCTCCCAGTCCATCAATTCCTTATATACCTCTGACACCCTGCACTCTCCAACCTCTGTTGTTGACAACACCTTGTCCTGCAACCCCGTGGGTGGCAGATCAGGGAAGGACGACACCTGTTTTCTCACTTAGTTCTACACCTGTAAGTATCGGAACCCATTTCCACTGGGCAACTCATACTCCTCTACCAGTCCTTCCAAGCTCTGGAAGCTGCCCCCACGAATAAAACCCCAAACCTCTCGATCCCACCCGCCACCAACCCTGAAACCCCCCCTGTCCAGGCCCCCGGAGCAAACTATGATTCCCACGGATCGGAGCCAAACCGAGGCCCCATCAAGCATCAAGTGCTGTTGCCACTGTCCCCACATCCTGAGAGCGCCTCTGCTACCGGACTTGTGGAGTGCCTGGCATGCGAGATCGGCAGAGGCGCCGTTAACAGCGCTGCCAAACTAGTACCCTTACAAGAGGCTGCCTCCATCCGCTCCCATACCGAACCCTCCCCCACTACCCCCTTCCTTACCATGGCTATATTTGCTGCCCTATAATGGTTCGTTAAATTTGGCATGGCCAACTCTCCCCTCCCTCGCCCCACTCCAAAAGCGCCTTCCTTACCCGAGGGACCTTCCCGCCCACACAAATCCCGATATCAACGAGTTAACCTTCTTGAAAAAGGCCTTGGAGATAAAATTTGTGAGGTTCTGGAATACAAACAAAAACTTCCGGAGCACATTTATCTTTACGGACTGCTCCCATCCCGCCAATGATAACGGAAGCACATCACACCTTTAAAATTCACTCTTCATTTGCCCCACCAACCTAGCCAGATTCAACTTGTGCAATTGCTCCCACTCCCGCGCCACCTGGATGCCCAGATACCTAAAACACGCCTGCACTACCTTAAACGGCACCCAGCGTTCTCTCCTGTCCCCTCGATCGGGAAGACCTCACACTTTCCCATGTTTAATTTATACCCCCAAAAACGGCCACATTCCACCAAATTCTCCATAATATCCTCTATGCTTTCCAGTGGGTCCGATATATACAACAGGTCATCCGCATATAGGGACACCCTATGCTCCACCTCCACCCCGCACAATCCCTTTCCAACCCCTAAACGCTCTAAGCGCCATCGCCAATGGCTCTACCTCCAAGATGAAAAGCAACGGGGAGAGTGGGCATCCCTGCCTCGTCCCCGGTATAACCTAAAGAACCCAAGCTCACCCGATTCGTTCTTACACTCGCCACCGGCGCCCGGTATAGCAATCGGATGCAATCCTCAAACCCCTGCCCAAAGCTGAACCGCCCCAATACCTCCCACAAATACTCCCACTCTACCCGATCAAAGGTCTTCTCTGTGTTCATCGTGACCGCCACATCCACATTCCATTCCTCCGGAGGTATCATTATGATATTTAATGCCTCCCTTTTACAAATCCCGCTTGGCCCCCCAATCACCTCCGACACGCAATCCTCAATCCCCGAGGTCAGAATCTTAGCCAACAACATGGCATCCACATTCATTAGTGACATTGGGCGGTAGGACCCACAATGCTCCTGGTCTTTATTGTTCTTAAGGATCAGAGATATTGAGGCCTGCGATAACATAGGGGGAGCGCACCCTTCTCCCTCGCCTCATTAAATGTCCTCCCCAGCAAGGGCCCCAGGTCTCCCAAAAACTTTTTATAAAATTCTATTGGGAAGCCATCCAGGCCCTTCCCTGCCTGCATTGTCCCCATACTCGCCAGCATCTCCACCAATCCAATGGAAGCTCCCAGCCACTCTACCAGACCCTCCTCCACCCTGGCGAATTCCAACCTGTCCAAAAGATCCCCCATTCCCTCTCCCGGCCGGCCGCGGGCTGCGATTCATAAAGCCTCCTATAGAACTCCTCAAACACCCCATTCACCCCTACCGGATCCAATACCACTTCACCTTTGCCGTCCTTCACCCTGCCAATTTCCCTCGCCGCCTCCTGCTTCCTGAGCTGGTGGGCCAGCATCCTGCTAGCCTTCTCCCCATACTCGTACACTGCCCCTCTGACCTTCCGCAACTGCCCCACTGCCTTCCTCGTAGACACCACCGAAACTCCATCTGGAGCTTCTGTCGCTCTTTCAATAATCTCGACTCCGGGGCCTCCGCGCACCCTCTGAATCTCGTCCACCAACCTTGACATCTCTGCTCGCTCCTCCCACTCTGTCAGCCTGAATTGATATAAACTCCCCACTGACCACTGCCTTGAGAGCCTACCATAACGTGGCGGCCGAGACCTCACCTGTGTCATTTACTTCCACGTACCCCCGGATGGCGGCCCTCACCGCTCACACATCTCCTCCTCTGCTAGGAGCCCCACATCCAACCGCCACTGCGGGCGTTAAGCTCACCCCCGTCCACTCAAGTCCACCCAACGCGGCGCATGGTCCAAGATCACAATCGCCAAATATCTCGAGTCCACCACCTCCGCCAGCAACGACTAAAAAAAATCAATCCATGAGTAGATCTTATGCACATGGGAGAAGTATGAAAACTCCTTCACCCTCAGTCTGCCAAACCTCCACAGGTCTACACGCCGCCGCCACCGCCCCCCCCCCCCCACCCCAATAATCAGCCGGTGAGTCCAGGTCCAGAATATTCCCTAGTACTCGCCTCATAAACTCCATATCATCCCAATTTGGGGCTTAAAAATTAACTAGGACCACAGGCATCCTCTCCAATTTCCCACTTTCCATCATGAACCGTCTCCCCGAATCCGCTACAATATTCCCCACCTCAAATGCCACACACTTATTGACCAGCACTGCCACCCCACGCATCTTCATATCCAACCCCGAATGGAAAACTTGCCCTACCCACTCTTTACTTAGCCTTGTCTGGTGCCCAATCTTCAGATGAGTCTTTTGCAAAAAAGACCACATATCCGCCTTCAAACTCCTCAGATGCGAAAATACGTGGCCGTTTGACTGGCCCATTCAGCCCCCTCATGTTCCATGTGACCAGCCTGGTCGGAGGGCATCCCCCCCATCCCCGATTAACTATACCCCTTCTTAGGCCAGCACCCCCACCCGCCCCCCCCCCGACCCTCCAGGCCTACCTCCGCACGACCACCGTCACCACTCCCGTCCATATAACGCCACAGCAGCAACACCTTCGTCAGCAGCCCCCCCCCCCCCCCCACCCCTCCGACCCCCACCCCGTCTTCCCCTAAAGAAACAACAACCCCATCCCCCTCTACTTCACTAACCACCTGCTCACCCCCCCCAGTGCTCCCATTAACTAGCCCACCCAGCTAGCTTGGCAGCCCCTGCCCAAGGTGCCACAGCCTCCAACCCCCCACTGATTCCTCTCCCCCCGGCTTGCTCACCTCGCAGCCAACAGTGCAACAATAAACAGAAGAAAATGTTAAAAAGCTACAAGCACTTGCCCCCTCATCCCTCGAAACATCTCGGAGGAGAAGAGTTCCCCAAACACCAACTAAACAAAAAATACAAGAATTACCAAAGACCAGAGAGAAAAAAAAAGGAAAACCACATTCACTTCCACACCCCTCCTCCACAGTTCAATGTCCTCCTTCACCTGCCAGTCCATTGTCTCTCAGAAATTCCATGGCCTCCATCGTGTTCCAAAATAGTGCTCTTTATTATTAAAGGTCACCCAGAGAGGAGCAGTGTACAGCATCCCAAACTTCACCCCCTTTTTAAAGAGGGCATCCTTCACCCAATTAAATCCGGCCCTCCACTTCGCCAGATCCGGGTCCAGGTCCTGATACACTCACAGCTCACTCCCCTCCCATGTGCATCTCCTCGTTTGCCTCGTCCATCTCAGGATCTACTCCTTATCTAGCAACCAGTGAAGACGCACCACCATTGCCCTCGATGGCTCATTCACCTGCGGCCTCCTCATTAGAGCCCTGTGCACTCGGTCAACCTCCAGCGACCGGTCAAAGGCCCCCTCTCCCATCAGCTTTTCCAGCATTCCAGCCACATACGAGGCAGCGGCCGCTCCCTCAATGCCTTAAGGCATCGCTACAATTCTCAAGTTCTGCCTCCGGGAGCGGTTCGCAAGGTCCTCTGCCTTCTCCTGCAGCCGCTTCTGGGTCTCATGCATTACTCCCATCTCGACCGCCAATGAAGCCAGCTGCTCCCCCACTGCCTCCTCCACTTTCTGGGTAGCCTGGCCCTGAGACTCCAGCATCTGCTCCACTCGGTCAATTCCCGACTTCAGCAGGTCTACAGCCTTGGCTAGGGCCTCATGGGCCTGTTTCCTCTGCTGGCTGTACTTCTTATTTAAGAAGTCCACCAGTTGGTCCATCGACCATTGGGTAGGCAGCGCAAGCCCTGTACCCTTCGTCATCTTAAGCTGTGGCGCACAAGAATTCCCCTGCTCCAGCTGCTCCCTTCTTCTTGACCCACTTCTGGTCCATGGATCCATCCACCAGTCCCACCAGTGGAGTCAGACTTCCCTCTAGTAAGCCCTACACATTTTTCAGCCACACATCCACCCTCCAAACAGGGAAAAGGTCCACAAAAAAAATGCCTCGAATGGGAGCGACAGCTACATGTTTGCTGACGATACGACCATAGTGGGCCGGATCTCGAATAACGATGAGTCAGAATACAGGAGGGAGATGGAGAACCTAGTGGAGTGGTGCAGCGGCAACAATCTATCCCTCAATGCTAGCAAAGTTAAAGAGCTGGTCATTGACATCAGGAAGCAAAGTACTGTACACAGCCCTGTCAGCATCAACAGAGCTGAGGTGGAGATGGTTAGCAGTTACAAATTTCTAGGGGTACACATCACCAAAAATCTGTCCTGGTCCACGCTACCACCAAGAAAGCACAACAGCGCCTATACTTCCTCAGGAAACTAAGGAAATTCGACATGTCCACATTAACTCTTACCAACTTTTACAGATGCGCCATAGAAAGCATCCTATCTGGCTGCATCACAGCCTGGTATGGCAACTGCGTGGCCCAGGACCTCAAGAAACTTCAGAGTCGTGAACACAGCCCACTCCATCACACGAGCCTGCCTCCCATCCATTGACTCCATCTACACCTCCCGCTGCCTGGGGAAAGCGGGCAGTATAATCAAAGACCCCTCCCACCCAGCTTACTCACTCTTCCAACTTCTTCCATCGGGCAGGAGATACAGACGTCTGAGAACACGCACAAACAGACTCGAACAGCTTCTTCCCCGCTGTTAGGAGACGCCTAAACGACCCTCTATGGACTGACCTCATTAGCCCTACACCTGTGTATGCTTCATCCGATGCCGGTGCATTTTTTTGTGTTTTTGAAGAATAAAGGGATTAAGGGTTATGGTGTTCGGGCCGGAAAGTGGAGCTGAGTCCACAAAAGATCAGCCATGATCTCACTGAATGGCGGAGCAGGCTCGAGTGGCCAGATGGCCTACTCCTGCTCCTAGTTCTTATGTTCTTATGTAGTTGCATTGTGTAACTTGTGTTGCCCTATTATGTATTTTCTTTTATTTCCTTTTCTTTTCACATACTTAATGATCTGTTGAACTACTCACAGAAAAATACTTTTCACTGTACCTTGGTACACGTGACAATAAACAAATCCCATCCAATCCAATCCAAGCTGCCAAATGTGCGACCATTCACACCATGGCCGCCACCGGAAGTCTCTCAACTTTTATGAAATAAAATATTTTTATTCAAATGTTTCCATTTCATATATAACACAAAATAATACAAAACAACAAAACAGAATAAAACCAATACAAACATAGAACCCCCAAAACATAACCTAACCCCTCTCAAAAAGAAGTATTACGGGTAAGGCAGATGAACTTAGAGCTTGGATTAGTGCTTGGAGCTATGATATTGTTGCCATTACAGAGACCTGGTTGAGGGAAGGACAGGATTGGCAGCTAAACATTCCAGGATTTAGATGTTTCAGGCGGGATAGAGGGAGATGTAAAAGAGGTGACGGAGTTGCCCTACTGGTTAGGGAGAATATCACAGCTGTACTACGGAAGGACACCTCAGAGGGCAGTGAAGCTATATGGGTAGAGATCAGGAATAAGAAGGGTGCAGTCACAATGTTGGGGGTTTACTATAGGCCTCCCAACAGCCAGCGGGAGATAGAGGAGCAGATAGGTAGACAGATTTTGGAAAAGAGTAAAAACAACAGTGTTGTTGTGATGGGAGACTTCAACTTCCCCAATGTTGACTGGGACTCACTTAGTGCCAGGGGCTTAGACGGGGCAGAGTTTGTAAGGAGCATCCAGGAGGGCTTCCTAAAACAATATGTAGACAGTCCAACTAGAGAAGAGGCTGTACTAGACCTGGTATTGGGGAATGAGCCCGGTCAGGTGGTAGACATTTCAGTAGGGGAGCATTTCGGGAACAGTGACACAATTCAGTAAGTTTTAAAGTGCTGGTGGACAAGGATAAGAGTGGTCCTAGGGTGAATGTGCTAAATTGGGGGAAGGCTAATTATAACAATATTAGGCGGGAACTGAAGAACCTAGATTGGGGGCAGATGTTTGAGGGTAAATCAACATCGGACATGTGGGATGCTTTCAAGTGTCAGTTGAAAGGAATTCAGGACCAGCATGTTCCTGTGAGGAAGAAGGATAAATATGGCAAATTTCAGGAACCTTGGATAACGAGAGATATTGTAGTCCTCGTCAAAAAGAAAAAGGAGGCATTTGTCAGGGCTAGAAGGCTGGGAACAGATGACACCTGTGTGGAATACAAGGAAAGTAGGAAGGAACTTAAGCAAGGAGTCAAGAGGGCTAGAATGGGTCATGAAAAGTCATTGGCAAATAGGGTTAAGGAAAATCCCAAGGCTTTTTACATGTACATAAAAAGCAAGAGGGTAGCTAGGGAAAGGGTTAGCCCACTGAAGGATAGGCAAGGGAATCTATGTGAGGAGCCAGAGGAAATGGGCGAGGTACTAAATGAATACTTTGCATGAGTATTCACCAAAGAGAAGGAATTGGTGGATGTTGAGTCTGGAGAAGGGTGTGTAGATAGCCTGGGTCAAATTGAGATCCAAAAAGACGAGGTGTTGGGCGTCTTGAAAAATATTAAGTTAGATAAGTCCCCAAGGCCTGATGGGATCTATCCCAGAATACTGAAGGAGGCTAGAGGAAATTGCTGAGGCCTTGACAGAAATCTTTGGATCCTCACTGGCTTCAGGTGTTGTCCCGGAGGACTGGAGAATAGCCAATGTTGTTCCTTTGTTTGAGAAGGGTAGCAAGGATAATCTAGGGAACTACAGGCCGGTGAGCCTTACATCAGTGGTTGGGAAATTACTGGAGAGAATTCTTCGAGACAGGATCTACTCCCATTTGGAAGCAAATGTACGTATTAGTGAGAGGCAGCACGGTTTTGTGAAGGGGAGGTCGTGTCTCACTAACTTGATAAGAGTTTTTCGAAGAGGTCACAAAGATGATTGATGCAGGTAGGGCAGTGGATGTTGTCTATATGGACTTCAGTAAGGCCTTTGACAAGGTCCCTCATGGTAGACTGGTACAAAAGGTGAAGTCACACGGGACCAGGGGTGAGCTGGCAAGGTGGATACAGAATTGGCTAGGTCATAGAAGGCAGAGAGTAGCAATGGAAGGGTGCTTTTCTAATTGGAGGGCTGTGACTAGTGGTGTTCCGCAGGGATCAGTGCTGGGACCTTTGCTGTTCGTAGTATATATAAATGATTTGGAGGAAAATGTAACTGGTCTGATTAGCAAGTTTGCAGATGACACAAAGGTTGGTGGAATTGCAGATAGCGATGAGGACTGTCAGAGGATACAGTAGGATTTGATCGTTTGGAGACTTGGGCGGAGAGATGGCAGATGGGAGTTTAATCCGGACAAATGTGAGGTAATGCATTTTGGAAGGTCTAATGCAGGTAGGGAATATACAGTGAATGGTAGAACCCTCAAGAGTATTGACAGTCAGAGAGATCTAGGTGTACAGATCCACAGGTCACTGAAAGGGGCAACACAGGTGGAGAAGGTAGTCAAGAAGGCATACGGCATGCTTGCCTTCATTGGCCGGGGTATTGAGTATAAGATTTGGCAAGTCATGTTGCAGCTGTATAGAACCTTAGTTAGGCCACACTTGGAGTATAGTGTTCCATTCTGGTCGCCACAATACCAGAAGGATGTGGAGGCTTTAGAGAGGGTGCAGAAGAGATTTACCAGGATGTTGCCTGGTATGGAGGGCATTAGCTATGAGGAGCGGTTGAATAAACTTGGGTTGTTCTCACTGGAACGACGGAGGTTGAGGGGCAACCTGATAGAGGTCTACAAGATTATGAGGGGCATAGACAGAGTGGATAGTCAGAGGCTTTTCCCCAGGGTAGAGGGGTCAATTACTAGGGGGCATAGGTTTAAGGTGTGAGAGGCAAGGTTTCGAGTAGATGTACGAGGCAAGTTTTTTTTTTTTTTTTTTTTTTACAGAGGGTAGTGGGTGCCTGGAACTCGCTGCCGGAGGAGGTGGTGCAAGCTGGGACGATAGTGACATTTAAGGGGCATCTTGACAAATATATGAATAGGATGGGAATAGAGGGATATGGACCCAGGAAGTGTAGAAGATTGTAGTTTAGTCAGGCAGCATCGTCGGCACGGGCTTGGAGGGCAGAAGGGCCTGTTCCTGTGCTGTACGTTTCTTTGTTCTTTTGTTCTTAAAACTTCACCCCTCCTCCACTCTCATTCCCCCTGCAGGCAAAATTCCCCTCGGCATTAGAGAGGCTGGTGGCGCCACAGGAAATGTTGGGAAAATCTGTTTTGCAAAGTTGTAAATATCTAAATAAGTCAGGTTGCAAGAGACCAAATTACTCCGACAGTTCCTCCAAACTGGCAAACCACCCCTCCAGGAACAGATAACCCCCCTCTCTGCAGCCTTTTCCCCTCCCTACCTACCCTCCCCCCCCCCCCCTCCAAAAGTGGCATCCAGTCTCACAGGCTCAAGCAAACGATTTGCACAAATTGGAGCCAGCTTCGATGCTGACTCCAATTTAAAATTCTGACAATATTGTCTCCATATCTTCAGAGTGGAGACAACCATTGGATTTGCCAAATACTTTGCTGGTGAAAACGGGAGCGAGGCCGTGGCTTTTGCCCTCAGACCAGGCTCTCTACACGACATCGATTCCATCTGCACGCATGTAGCTCCCAGATAACTACACCAACCCAACACCTTCTCCACATTCTTTGCCAGTAATAAAATATCAGGTTCGGCAATACCAAGCCCGTCTGTCTATCCCTTTGAAGGACTGACGTTAGAATCATCATGGTTTGTCCCGCCCATATAAAAGACAATCAACTTTTCGACTCCCCAAAAAGGATTTTGGGAGAAAGACTGGCAAACACTGGAACGGAAACAAAAATCTTGGCAAAATGTTCATCTTGACTAATTGAAGCCTGCCTGCCATGGACAGGGGAAGGTTATCCCACCTTTGTCTATCAGTCCCGACCATGCTTACCAAACTCATATAGTTCAGTTTACGGAGACTAGCTCAATCCCGGACTAGTTGAACCCCCAAATACCTAAATCTGGAACTAGTCACACAAAACGGTAGCACCCGCAGATTAACTGGAAAGCACTCACGTTTAGCTTGTACCCTGAAAAAGAGCCAAAGTGCCTCAGCAGCTCCATTATATCGCCCATGGTGGGATCAGGTCTGTCACAAAGTAAGAGATCATCAGCGTACAGGGACACCCAATGCTCCACCCCTACCCTCACTATACCTCTCCACTTATCTGAAGTCCTCAAGGCAATGGCCAAAGGCGGCACAGTAGCACAGTGGTTAGCACTGTTGCTACACAGCGCCTGGGTCCCACGTTCGATTCCCGGCATGGGTCACTGTCTGTGCAGTGTCTGCACGTTCTCCCTGTGTCTGTGGGTTTCCTCCGGGTGCTTCAGTTTCCTCCCACAAGTCCTGAAAGATGTGCTGTTAGGTAATTTGGACATCTGAATTCTCCCTCAGTGTACCCGAACCAGGCGCCGGAATGTGACGACGAGGGGCTTTTCATAGTAACTTCCTTGCAGTGTTGGTGTAAGCCTACTTGTGACAATAAAGATTATTATTGCCAATGCAAACAAGAAGGGGGACATAGAGCACCGTTGCCTCGTTCCCCTATTTAATTGTAAATACCCCAATCTCATGTTATTGGTGTAGACACTAGCTGTTGGGGCCTTGTACAACAAGTCGTATCCAATACTCAAACTTGGGCCCCAACCCAAAGTCTCCAAGACTGCAAAAAGACACCCCCATTCTACCCTATCAAATGCCTTCTTGGCATCTAATGCTACGATTACGTCTGGATCTGACCCCTCAGATGGGGAAAGTACCACTTTTAGAATTGCCGCACATTAGACGACAGTGGCTGGCTTTTAACAAAACCCATCTGATCTTCCCTAATAACCCGTCTGATCTTCCCCAATAACTTGAGGAAGATATGCTTCCAGCCTCAGTTCTAACACCTTGGTCAATATCTTGGGACCACATTAAGTAAAGAAATAGGGTGGTACGACCCACATTCCACAGGACCCTTATCATTTTTTAAAAGAAGTGAAATTGATGCTTGGATCGGCATCTCGGACAGGGAACCCCGTGTTACCGAGTCCTCAAACATCCCCACTAATAATGGCACCAGCTGTTCAGCAAACTCCTTCTTGTAAAATTCCACCAGGAACCTGTCCTGCCCCGGGGCCTTACTTGTCTGCATCCGCCCAATTGCAGTCAAGACCTCCTCTGCACCCAATGGCCTCCCTAACTATGATTTAGTGGCCATTACTGAAACACGGTTAAAGGATGGTCACGACTGGGAGTTAAATATGCAAGGGTATCAAACTATTCGGAAGGACAGAGTGGATGGTAAGGGAGGTGGTGTAGCTCTGATATTTAAGGATGACATCCGGGCAATAGTAAGGGATGACATCGGTGCTATGGAGGATAAGGTTGAATCCATTTGGGTGGAAATCAGGAATAGTAAGGCAAAAAAGTTACTGATAGGAGTAGTCTATAGGCCACCAAATAGTAACATTATGGTTGGGCAGGCAATAAACAAAGAAATAACAGATGCATGTAGAAATGGTACAGCAGTTATCATGGGGGATTTTAATCTTCATGTCGATTGGTTTAACCAGGTCGGTCAAGGCAGCCTTGAGGAGGAGTTTATAGAATGTATTCGCGATAGTTTCCTTGAACAGTATGTAATGGAACCTACGAGGGAACAAGCAGTCCTAGATCTGGACCTGTGTAACGAGACAGGATTGATTCATGATCTCATAGTTAGAGATCCTCTCGGAAGGAGCGATCACAATATGGTGGAATTTAAAATACAGATGGAGGGTGAGAAGGTAAAATCAAACACTAGTGTTTTATGCTTAAACAAAGGAGATTACAATGGGATGAGAGAAGAACTAGCTTAGGTAGACTGGGAGCAAAGACTTTATGGTGAAACAGTTGAGTAACAGTGGAGAACCTTCCAAGCGATTTTTCACAGTGCTCAGCAAAGGTTTATACCAACAAAAAGGAAGGACGTAGAAAGAGGGAAAATCGCCCGTGGATATCGAAGGAAGTAAGGGAGAGTATCAAATTGAAGGAAAAAACATACAAAGTGGCAAAAATTAGTGGGAGACTAGAGGACTGGGAACTCTTTAGGGGGCAACAGAAAGCTACTAAAAAAGCTATAAAGAAGGGTAAGATAGATTATGAGAGTAAACTTTCTCAGAATATAAAAATAGATAGTAAAAGTTTCCACAAATATATAAAACAAAAAAGAGAGGCTAAGGTAAATATTGGTCCTTTAGAGGATGAGAAGGGAGATTTAATAATGGGAGATGAGGAAATGGCTGAGGAACTGAACAGGTTTTCAGTCTTCACAGTGGAAGACACAAATAACATGCCAGTGACTGATAGAAATGAGGCTATGACAGGTGAGGACCTTGAGAGGATTGTTATCACTAAGGAGGTAGTGATGGGCAAGCTAACGGGGCTAAAGGTAGACAAGTCTCCTGGCCCTGATGGAATGCATCCCAGAGTGCTAAAAGAGATGGGTAGGGAAATTGCAAACGCAGTGCTAATTTACCAAAATTCACTAGACTCTGGGGTGGTCCCGGCAGATTGGAAATTAGCAAACATGACACTGCTGTTTAAAAAAGGAGGTAGGCAGAAAGCGGGTAATTATAGGCCAGTGAGCTTAACTTCGGTAGTAGGGAAGATGCTGGAAAATATCATCAAGGAAGAAATAGCGAGGCATCTGGATGGAAATTGTCATATTGGGCAGATGCAGCATGGGTTCATAAAGGGCAGGTCGTGCCTAACTAATTTAATGGAATTTTTTGAGGAAATTACCAGTGCGGTAGATAACGGGGAGCCAATGGATGTGGTATATCTGGATTTCCAGAAAGCCTTTGACAAGTTGCCACAAAAAAGGTTGCTGCATAAGATAAAGATGCATGGCATTAAGGGGAAAGTAGTAGCATGGATAGAGGATTGGTTAATTACTAGAAAGCAAAGAGTGGGGATTAATGGGTGTTTCTCTGGATGGCAATCAGTAGCTAGTGGTGTCCCTCAGGGATCAGTGACGGGCCCGCAATTGTTCACAATTTACATAGATGATTTGGAGTTGGGGACCAAGGGCAATGTATCCAAGTTTGCAGACGGCACTAAGATGAGTGGTAAACAAAAAGTGCAGAGGATACTGGAAGTCTGCAGAGGGATTTGGATAGGCTAAGTGAATGGGCTAGGGTCTGGCAGATGGAATACAATTTTGACAAATGTGAGGTTATCCATTTTGGTAGGAATAACAGCAAAAGGGATTATTATTTAAATGATAAAATATTAAAACATGCTGCTGTGCAGAGAGACCTGGGTGTGCTAGTGCATGAGTCGCAAAAAGTTGGTTTACAGGTGCAACAGGTGATTACGGTGGCAAATGGAATTTTGTCCTTCATTGCTAGAGGGATGGAGTTTAAGACTAGGGAGGTTATGCTGCAATTGCATAAGGTGTTAGTGAGGCCACACCTGGAGTATTGTGTTCAGTTTTGGTCTCCTTGCTTGACAAAGGACGTACTGGCACCAGAGGGTGTGCAGAGAAGATTCACTAGGTTAATCCCAGAGCTGAAGGGGTTGGATTACGAGGAGAGGTTGAGTAGACTGGGACTGTACTCGTTGGAATTTAGAAGGATGAGGGGGATCTTATAGAAACATATAAAATTATGAAGGGAATAGATAGGATAGATGCGGGCTGGTTGTTTCCACTGGCGGGTGAAAGCAGAAGTAGGGGGCATAGCCTCAAAATAAGGGGAAGTAGATTTAGGACTGAGTTTAGGAGGAACTTCTTCACCCAAAGGGTTGTGAATCTATGGAATTCCTTGCCCAGTGAAGCAGTAGAGGCTCCTTCATTAAATGTTTTTAAGATAAAGATAGATAATTTTTTGAAGAATAAAGGGATTAAGGGTTATGGTGTTCGGGCCGGAAGGTGGAGCTGAGTCCACAAAAGATCAGCCATGATCTCATTGAATGGCGGAGCAGGCTCGAGGGGCCAGATGGCATACTCCTGCTCCTAGTTCTTATGTTCTTATGTTCTAACCATTCATGCTCTTCCTCCTCCACCTCGGGAAACTCTTGAGCCCTCCAGGAACTTCAACATACCTTATCTCCTCCCTGCCGACAGCTCCAACCTATAAAGGTTATCATAAAATGTTTCAAATGCCCCATTAACTTTGTGCGGCACGGACACCAGCCTGCCACCCGAGTTTCTGATGTGGATGATCTCTCATCACCTGCCCTGAACTGGCAAGCCAAGAAATGATGGCCTTCTCCCCATACACATACATACATCCCCTGGAGCAACTGGCACACCGCCTTGTCTGTAGGCAACAGGTCAAACTGCATCTGCAGCTTCTTCCTGCTAGCCAGGAGCTCTGAGGTTGGGTCATTCCAGTACCTGCGGTCTACATCCAAGATATCCTCTCCCAACTTTTGGCATGGCTCCCTTGACTCCCTATCCATATGTGCCTTTTGTGAAATGATCGCCCCTCTAATCACTGCTTTCAGGCCCTCCCATAGAACCAAAGAGTGTGATGACCCATTTGTCTATTGCCCTCGTTAATCATTCACAGAACCCCAAGTCTGCCAATAACCCATGCTGGATGCTGAACCGGAACTATTTCTAACACCAATCAAGCAGGTGTGGAGCATGGCCTGAAATGACTATTCAGCTTTCCTCATCCCAGGCTAAGAGACTTTCCCATCATAAAAAAAACTATTTTCAAATATACTTTACTGGGGAGAAGAGGAGAATTCCTTACCCCCATTGTGCATAAACCGCCATGGATCTGCCCCCATCTCCTCCATAAATGCCAACAGCACGTTGCTACCCCAGAGGGGCCAACTTCTTCAGTTTAGACCAATCTAGTTTTGGATTCAACTCACAATTCAAGTCTCCCCCCAACACTAACTGATGCGTATCCAAGTCTGGTATTGCGGCCAACAATCTCATGAATGTTATATCGTCCCAATTTGGAGCATATATATTCACCAACACCATTAACTTACTTTGCAGTGTTCCAGTGACTATAGGTATCTACCTCCCTGATTTGCCACAACACTAGTGACTATACCTATCTACCTCCCTGATATGCCACAACACTGCAAAGTTAGTGGTGTTGGTGAATGTATATGCTCCAAATTGGGACGATGTAACATTCATGAGGAGATTGTTGCCACGACCCTTCCCGCCAGAAAACTGACTCTTATTTATTAAGATGGCCACCCTCCAGGCCCTGCTAACAAAGCCCGAGTGAAACACCTGGCTCATCCAGCCCTTCGAAAGCCTAGTCTGATCCCCACCCACATGTGGGTCTCCTTCAAAAGCATCACATCGGTCCTTAAATTCTTCAGATGAGAGAAAATTCTCAATCGTTTCACTGGCCCCCCAAAAGCCCCAACGTTCCACTTAACTGGTCTGACCAGGGGTGTCTCATGCCTCTCCTCTCAAGTCAGCTATTCCCACCACGAGGGATTATCCCCACCCACTCGTAAGTTCTTGGGGCCAACGCCCACCAAGATGGCCACCAGCCCCACCCAAAAGATGAGACAAAGAAAAAAACCTATGTCACCGTCAGCAATCTAACTTACCATCCCCCTCCCACGAAACACACCTAGGCTCATCAAAATCTGTCTGAACAGGTCCAACAGGCCGCAGCCCCACCCCCCACCTCACTTCCATTCACTAGCTGAGCTCCAACTGCTAGTAAGGTAGGACCCCCGTTCCACTACAAAGGAAGGCCTAAACACTTCTTAATCTACCATCTTGGGCCACATATTATCCCCATTACTGCCTTCATCCTTCCCCAACTTCTTTGCCCCCTCCCCCCAATCACTCCCCCAACAACATATAGACTCCAAACATATATGCAAACATATTTAACCCCAAACAATCCGTCCTGTCAACATCCATTAAAATTCCATTCAAACCCACTCATTTCAGTCCCAAGTTCCTGTTTTTTGATGAAAGCCTCCATCTCCTCTGAGATCTTGAAAAAGTGATCCTTTGAGTTGCGAGTGCCTTTCAATCTCGCTGAGTACACCAAACTAACACGCACACCACTTCTTATACAACGCCGACTTCACTTTATTTTATTTTTGAAATTTAAAGTATCCAATTCTTTTTTTACAATTAAGGGCCAATTTAGCGTGACCAATTCACCTACCCTACACATCTTTTTGGATTGTGGGGGTTAGACCCACGCAGACACAGGGAGAATGTGCAAACTCCACATGGGTGATCCAGAGCCGCAATTGAACCAGTGTCCTCGGTGCCGTGAGGTAGCAGGGCTAACCTCGTCCTGTTCTCCGGGTCCTCGACCGTAAGCCTCAGACCCTTATTCCTCTCCTCCATCACCAGCAGCTCAGCTTTCAGTGAGGCTAATTGGTTGTTGTGCCGTGACAAGGTCTCCTCCAACCCCTTCAGCACCTCTCCATGCCCCCGCACCGCCTGCAAAGTTGTTCCCAATGTCTCATCGGGCTCAGTACGTCCTCCACAGACTTTGAGGGTCCCAGCATCACCCTTCCTAGCCTTTCTAAGTACTTGGCAATCGGTCTCAAATTCGATTGCCATTGGTGTATCCACTGTGATAGGTGCGGCCCCACCCGACGAGGACGCCTCTGCCATCTTTGCTCCAACGAGCTTTGCACCTTCTCCATCTCCGATCAAGGGCTACAACTCGCCCCCTTCTTTCCAATATTCTTTTTCACGGCTTTCAACATCTTCTTAAAGTACTGTTAGATGGGTCAGATTTGACAACCAATTTCAAGCTTAAAATGGTAACTAAATTGCTTCAAAATCTTTAGAGAGGACACAACCGCAGAGCTCGGAGAATACCTCGCCGGCGAAAGTGGAAGCGAGGTCATTACAAATGCACCTAAGCAAGGAGCCCTACACGCACCCACCTCCATCTATCCCTCATATGGAGCCCGGGTCAATATTGACTGTCCAGTAATAGAAGAGCAAATTAGACAACGTGGTTCCCCCCCCCCCCCCCCCCCCCCCTCCAAGGGTTGGCTGTCCCTCTGAAGAACTGCCCTATGGATCTTTGGGCTCGTGCTTACCCATATAAAGGATGTTATCAATTCATTAACTTTAACAAAAAAAGGGGGGGGGAAAGGATGTATAGGATGCTGTTAAGCTGAGGAAGCAGGCAGCGGCAAGGGAGATTGGTTGGGAAAGGGACAAGAGGGGTAAAGTGGTGAGTGGGGTATTTGAGGCCTTCTATAGGAGGCTGTATAAGTTGGAGCCCTTGCCTGGGGAGGAGGGGATGAGATGGTTCATGGATGGGTTGGA
This sequence comes from Scyliorhinus torazame, assembly GCF_047496885.1. Lineage (NCBI taxonomy): Eukaryota > Metazoa > Chordata > Chondrichthyes > Carcharhiniformes > Scyliorhinidae > Scyliorhinus > Scyliorhinus torazame. The sequence continues at coordinate 139,643,861 of NC_092713.1, forward strand.
CACAATTCACCCGGATCTGGAGATTTGTCCAATATTAAACCTGCCTACACCTCCAATACCTTGTCACTCCCAATGACAATTTCTTCAAGCACCTCACAGTCTCTCTCCTGGAGTTCCATCCCTACATCCTCATTCTCTTGGGTGAAGACAGATATAAAGTATTAACACTGTCATGTGAGAGTACCTTTAAGACATGGATGTTTAAGCAATGTACCTTTAAGAAAACAGTGATGTCAGAGAGTGGGTGGAGCTGAGGTCAGGTCAGCCATTTTGCAGTTTTTAGTTTTGCAGTTTGAAAAGCAGCTTGTGTGCGTCTGTGTTTGCAGTGAGCTGGATCTCTGCCATAAAAGACCATCTCTGGATCATTTGGGTGATTTAAACACATAATAGTAAAGCCTTTAACCTGAAGTGATTTTGTTTAAAAGGTGTTAAGTCTCTTGGAAATTTGAAGGAACATTTTAAGAAATTATTTACTGTTGCAATATTTTCTGAGGTATCTTTGAATTAAGGGGTATAAAGAGATCAAATGTTTATTTAAGATGTTAAGTTGAGTTCATGGAATAAACAGTGTTCTGTGTTTGAAAGCCCACATGTCCATAATTGTAATACCACACCTAGGGAACAAGCCGTGTGCTAGGAAAAGCAACAAATACATGAAATGGGGAAGTTGGTTGAACTCCATGATACATTTTGGGGTTCTGAAAACTCCTCGCCCATAACAATTGGGGACTTGAGGGGGATAAAAGTCTATCTATTGGATTGGCTTTTGTGAACATAAAGACAGTGAAGGATTGTTGCTTTTCCGGTGTGGTATTTTAGTTTAAGTGGGGAGAGTGTTGTGAACAATGGCTCTTTCAGAGGCTCAGAAGTTTTTGTGGGTGGAGAATGTCACACGTAGTACTTTACGGACAGAAACGAAAGGCAGACTGTTAGATTTGGCAAGAACATTGCAGTTAACATTACCTGTCAAAATGCGAAAAGATGAGGTAATTATGGCGTTAGTTAAGCATTTAAAGTTGTCTGAGATAGAGTTTGACTCATTGGAAGTGGCAAAAATTCAGTTGCAAATTAAACAAATGGAACATGAGAAAGAAGTCAAGAGGCTTGCATACGGGAGTGAGAGAGAGGAAAAAGAAAGAGAGAGAGAGAGAGAGAGAGAGGAAAAAGAAAAGGAGAGAGAAGAAAGGAGAAAAGAAAGAATAGCCCTAGCAGAACAAAAAGTGAAAGAAAGGGAGATACAGATCAGGGAAAAAGATAAAGAGAGGGAGTTTGAACTTCAGAAAATGGCCATGAAACATGACAATCAGTTAAAATTGGCAGACGTAAAGGGAAACGTACAGTTGGATGATAATGATGAGGATAGTGAGAAAGAGCATCATAGTCGAAGGCTTGGTTGGAATCTATTTAAATATGTCCAAGCATTGCCAGGGTTTGACGAGGAGGAAGTGGAAGCCTTTTTCATTTCATTTGAGAAGGTAGCTAAACAAATGAAATGGCCACAGGACATGTGGGTGTTACTGATTCAAACAAAGCTGGTAGGTTAGAGTTAGTGAAGTCATTGCATCACTACTGGAGGAGGTATCTGGAACGTATGAGGAGGTAAAGAAATCCATCTTAAGTGCATATGAGCTAGTGCCTGACAAAGGTTTAGAAATTTAAGGAAAGAATTTGGTCAAACATACATGGAGTTTGAAAGGATCAAACAGAGTAATTTTGATAGGTAGCTAAGGGCTTTGAAAATAGACCAAACGTATGAAGCTCTCAAGAGAAATTATACTTTTGGAGGAGTTTAAAAATTCTATTCCTGATGTAGTGAGAACTCATGTGGAAGAACAGAGGGTTAAAACTGCGAGATTAGCAGCGGAAATGGCAGACGATTATGAATTAGTTCATAAATCAAAGATTGGTTTCCAACATTAGTTTCAGCCGGTGAGGGATAGAAACTGGGGACATGAGAAATACTCAAGTGGTAAAGGTAAAGGTGATCTGATGGGAGACAATAAAGAGAGTGTATCTCAGATTAAAAAAGAAATCCAGGAAGGTGGAAAAGAAATGAAAAGTTTCAGATGTTTTCACTGTAATAAACTAGGTCATGTAAAGTCACAGTGTTGGTGATTGAAGAAAAGCACTGGGAAGGCTGATGTCGTAAAACAGGATAAGACAGTGCACGGGTTTGTTAGAGTGGTAAAGAAAAGCCCAAGGGAAGCGAAGGAGGTGAAAACGATTGTACAGCCTGTTCAAGAAGTAATTGTTAAGAGGGTGCCAGATGTCTTTAAAGAATTTACTTGTGTGGGTAAAGTTTACTCATGTGTATCAGGAGGAGCAGGTAAAGAAGTCACAATTTTAAGAGATACAGGGGCTAGTCAATCTTTAATGGTAAGAGATGAGGAATTATGTAGTTTGGGAAGAATATTGCCAGAAAAGGTGGTGATATGTGGAATTCAGGGTGAGAGGAGTAGCGTTCCATTATATAAGGTAAGTTTGGAAAGTCCAGTGAAGAGTGGTGACGTGGTAGTAGGAGTAATAGAGAAACTATCTTGTCCAGGAATACAGTTTATCTTGGGTAATGATATAGCTGGATCGCAGGTGGGAGTGATGCCTACTGTGGTTGATAAGCCATTGGAAAATCAGTCACGTGTTGAAGGACGAATATCCTGGGATTTTTCCGGATTGTGTAGTAACAAGGTCACAAAGTCACAGGTTAAGACAAGAGGAGAAATCAAAGAGTTAAGATGAAGTTGAAGTGTAATTATCAGAAACGATTTTTGATCAGATGGTTTTAAAAGAACAAGAACAGGTGGAGGATGAGGCGGACATTTTTAGTTCAGGAAAATTGGCGGAGTTACAACAGAAAGATGTAGAAATAAAACGGATATATCAGAAAGCATATACGGAAGAGGAATCTGAGAGTATACCAGAGTGTTATTACCGTAAAAATTATATCTTGATGAGAAAATGGAGACCTGTACATATACAGGCGGATGAAAAGTGGGCAGAAGTTCATCAAGTAGTATTGCTGGTAGGGTATAGAAACGAGGTGTTGCGAGTTGCACATGAGGTACCAATGGGAGGTCATTTGGGAATAAGGAAAACTCAAGCTAAAATACAGAAACATTTTTATTGGCCTGAACTACATAAAGATGTAGTTAAATTTTGTCAATCATGTCACACATGTCAAGTGATAGGGAAACCTCAAGCAGTGATAAAACCAGCGCCCTTAATACCCATTCCAGCATTTGAGGAACCATTTACAAGGGTCCTAATCGATTGTGTAGGACCGCTTCCTGAAACAAAAAGTGGGAATCAATATCTTTTGACTGTAATGGATGTGTCTACTAGGTTTCCAGAGGCCATTCCAGTACGTAATATTACAGCTAAAAGGATTGTGGAGGAGTTACTTAAATTCTTTACTAGATATGGACTATCCACAGAAATTCAATCGGATCAAGGAACAAATTTTACTTCAAAGTTATTCAAAGAAGTTATAGATAGCTTAGGAATAAAACAATTTAAATCAACTGCGTACCATCCAGAATCGCAGGGAGCATTAGAAAGGTGGCATCAGACATTAAAGACAAAGTTGAGGGTGTATTGTCAAAATTATCCAGAGGGTTGGGATAAAGGAATTCCATTCGTACTGTTTGCAATTAGGGATGTACCTAATGAGTCTACCAAATTTAGTCCTTTTGAACTAATTTTTGGTCATGAGGTAAGAGGACCACTTAAATTAAGGAAAAATTGGTGGGTGAGAAATCGGAAATTACACTATTGGATTACGTGTCAAATTTTAGGGAACGATTAAATCGAGCAGGTGAATTGGCTAGACAACATTTGAAAGTGGCACAAAATGTGATGAAACAGGTAGCTGACAAGAAATCCAAAGTTCGTAGTTTTCCCAGTGGGGATAAAGTTTTAGTGTTGTTACCAGTGGTAGGGGAGCCTTTAAAAGCAAGGTTTTGTGGACCGTATCAGATTGAAAGGAAATTAAGTGAGGTGAATTATGTGGTAAAAACACCAGGTAGAAGGAAGACTCACCGAGTGTGTCATGTGAATATGCTTAAAAGGTACTTTGAAAGGGAAGGAGAGAAAAAGGAGGTTTTAATGACGAACCAAATCCAGATGACTGTGAATTTGACATACCTCAAATTAAATTGGAAAATGAGGATGTTCTTAAAAATTGGGATGAATTGTTAAGTTACCTTCCAGAGGAAAACCAAACTGACCTGAAAGAGTTATTGATATCACATGGGCAGGTTTGTAGAGATAAATTGGGAAGTACTAAAATGGCTATACATGATGTAGATGTGGGAAATGCTGTTCCAATCAAACAACATCCATCCAGACTTAACCCTTTAAAATTGGCACAGGTTAACAAAGAGATTGAGAGTATGCTTAAAAATGGCATAATTGAAGTGGGTTGCAGCCAATGGAGCTCATCCATAATGATAGTACCTAAACCAGACAGTACCCAACGGTTGTATGTGAACTATCGAAAGGTGAATGCAGTTACAAGAACGGACTCTTATCCTATCCCACATTTGGAGGATTGCATTGACTTCCAAATTGGATTTACTGAAAGGTTACTGGCAAGTACCTTTATCTGAAAGGGTGAAGGAGATTTCACCTTTTGTGACTCCAGATGGTATATTAGTTCAAATTTATGCCATTTGGCATGAAAAACGCCCCAACAACATTTCAATGGTTAACTAATACAGTCGTTTCAGGATTACCCAATTGTGCGGTATACATCGACGATCTGGTAGTTTTCAGCCAGACATGGAAAGAACATTTAAAACATCTGAGGGAGTTATTCGATCGACTTCAGGAGGCGGGTTTGGTGATAAACCTAGCCAAAAGTGAATTTGGAAAAGCCCAAGTCACTTTCCTTGGCCATACAATCGGCCAGGGTCGACTGGTCCCAGGGATGTGAAAACGAACGTTATTGGGGAGTTTCCGATACCCTCGACACAACGGGAAATAATGCGATTTCTTGGTCTGAATGGATTTTACCAGAAATTTGTACCAAATTTTAGCAGTGTGGTCGCTCCACTGACGGACTTGCTCAAGAAGCGTAACAAATTCCAGTGGACAGCGGAGTGTCAACAGGCATTTGGCAGCCTGAAGGCTGAGTTAACCACTGCTCCTGTGTTAGTCATCCCAGATTATACCAAACCCTTCAAAGTGGCTGTTGATGCGAGCGATGTGGGCATAGGTGCCACTTTGTGCATGACTCTTCCTACATGCCACCACTGGAAGTCCCCTGGTTATTTATATATTCAACAAGATTAATGGATGGGAATTACTCGCTGCAGAATTCCAGCCTCTGGCTTGTAGCCACAGTATTTATATGGTTGGTTCAGTTCACTTTCTTGTCAACAGCAACTTCTAGCATGTCTCAAATGCTGCGGTGCATTGTGCAATCATCACTGAACATCCCCACTTCTGAACTTACAATGGATGGAAGGTCATTGATGAAGCAGCTGAAGGTGGGTAAGGTAGGACACTACCCTGAGGAACTCCTGCAGTGATGTCCTGGAACTGAGATGACTGGCCTCCAAATGATTGCCAAGGTACATCTCCACAAATGCTTGCTGCTCTTCAAGTTGAAATTCTCCATCAATGAGCCTAACAGGCTGCCTCAACCCTTCAGGACACCTTGGTTAACCCAGACTTGATCTGGTGTCTACGTACCAATGCTTTCTAGCAGGGGCACAAGACCTGGACAGGAATGTGAAAACTAGTTCATTTGCTCCTATCCCATTTTTAAAGACAGCAACGTCAACTGTAGTATCTTAACATACACCCCAGCCAAGGGGAGTTAACATAATTCAGACCTGACCTTCTAGATTTGCAGGAATTAATTCCACATTAACCATACCACAAGAAATGTTAATGTTATGGGAACTCAATATTATGAGCAGCATAACTTCAGAAATTAAATCTCTTCATTTTGTGCTATTCCTATAAAATGTCAAAAATCAGCAGGGATTGGGACAGAGGAAGAGATCGGGAAGAAAACAACAGGAGGAAGAGAAGGAAGTGGGGCCGGGAGACGGTATGCAAGAAAAAAAAAATCTGGCAAAGGAAGAGGCCTAGCCAACTCTCTCAATAGGATGTTTTGGGCAGTGCAGAAAGTAAGGAACCTCTCAGTTATTTCTCCAGGCTCTAAGTGGAACAAGGTTCCTGTTCACATTCACTGCTCAGTTGGGAGATGAAAAAAAAGGAACCAATAATACAATGTTTCTTGGCATCCGAGGCAAGTCCTGCTATTGTGTCAGGGACAGTATTTTGTACTGCACGATTGAGCCAACGGTCAATGTTGCACGACAGAATGAAGTGTACTACTGTGTCCAGATCAGTTTGCCATCCCTAATTTTGAGGAAAGCCTTTGCTGCTGTGGGGTCAGCATGTGCATGTTTAGTTCGTGTTAACGTTCAATGCAGAGTCTTTGAGGAAATTCAAGAGGCATGATCAACAGGAATGGATGGGGGCACGGTAGCACAGTGGTTAGCACAGTTGCTTCAAAGGCAAGATAATTAAAATGCTGAGCTTTAGAGATTGACAGAAAATCTCAAGAAATGACAGCTCAAAAGATGACCCATGTTGTTTAGTTAAGTCAGAAGGCATAGAGCTATGAAACAGCAGGTGGGCTGAATAAAGAGCTGTAGACGTGAGCCGGGGTTCTCCGACCCCCCGCTGGGTCGGAGAATCCCCAGGGGAGGCACGAATCCCGCCCCCCCCGCCTTGATGCCGGCTGCCCTATTCTCCGGCGTGGGAGATCCGACCCTGGGGGGGGGGGCCCCCAAGGTGGCCTGGCCCGCGATCAGGGCTTACCAATCTGCAGGCGGGCTGGTTCCATTGGGGCCCTTCTTTCCTCCGTGCCGGATCCCTGTAGGGCTCCACCATATTGCCCAGGGGGCCGGCGCGGAGAAGAGAACCCCCGCACATGCGCGGAAATACGCCGGCCGTTCCGCGCATGCGTGAACCCGCGCCAGCCCTTTGGCGCCAGCTAGAGCGGCGGCAACCACTCTGGCGTCAACCGAGCCCCCGAGAAACTAGAGAATTCCTCACTTTCGGGGAGTGGTTGGCGCCGGTTATCCCGCCGGCGTGGGGACATAGCCCCATTTTTAGAGAACCCCGCCCGTGATGTCTGCAAAACTTGCATAAAGTGATCCTTTTGTTTTGGCAGTTAGACCTATACTAGCTTAAAAGCATTTATTTAATTCTGAAAGGTTGTAAAATCCATTTATTTCTTCATACCAAAAAGCTAATTGCAAATGACGTGATAATTAATCCAAGGTCAATTTCAGGGCAATCCAGAGCAGGTTACCTCATTCAGACATTAGTATATGAAAATCTCTATCGTAGAGTAACCTAGAGATACAACTGTGCCCTCGTAAGGGCACATTAACCATGAAGTTTTAAATAAAATATAAACCTCACTTAATGTTATGCAATTGATAAGATTGTACGGTGATCCCTCTATTTCGCAAAAATGATTTTACAATGTTCCCAATTCCCAAATTTCAGCACCACAAATAGATGGATAAAGGAAAAATACTGCTAATGCTGAAAATTTAACCAAAACACTGGAAATAAATCTGCTTCTAGCTCCTGAGATGCTGCCGAGTTAATGTTCCAAATTAAATATGGCTGTGAGATGGATAGTTAGCTACCAGATTGTCTGTTTGATTGTAGACTGGGAAAGCTGTCCTTTCTTTGCCATTGATCATTTACTTACAGACTTAAATGCTAACGGCTTACTGTACTACACTATGCCCAACTTATGAACTTTGACACAATATGTGCCCCCCAATATCAAGACAATGAAACACGTTGCAATGGCACCTTCAAGTTGTTCATGGAATAAACATTTTCTGGAAAACTACCAAACACAGATTACGGGCAAGTTCTTTTGGAAATGGCAAAGTTTTAAAATAGTGGCTGAATATCCAAGTATTGGAGGATGAATAGATTTAGATTCAATTGTAAAGGTAAAGTCGCCATAGTCCCAGATGAGCATAGGTTGCTTTCCCTTTTGAGGGAGAGCTGACTGGTGGCAATTTAACCTGAGGATCACCACACCTCAGGCGAGTGGCAAGGTTGAGAAGACGGGTCTTCATGAATAACCTCAGCCGGTACGGGAATTGAACCCACACTGCTGGCCTTGCTCTGCGTCACGAACAGCTGTCTAGCCAAGTGAGCTAAACCAGCCCCCAAACAGTGGAAAATGCGCCCTTGAATGGGCTCAAACCAGCAAACACCCAGTTAACAGCCAAACCCGTTAACCAATTGCACCACAAAGACTGATAAGATTCAAGTGAAAGAGCAACGGTAACAGACAGATATAGTTCAAGTACAAAGCAGCAGTATACAGCGTTTATACTTGCTCACTCCATACAGTTTCTTATGGCTGGTTATTTATTGATTGAAAGGAGGAGAAAACCATATACAAAAAACTGGTGATGGTTTTATTAAGTACAATTTACCTGGAGGGCTCCAAGAAGGTCATACATGTTGACAGGTGGTAAGGAAGCTAGCATATCTTCACCAGAACAGGCTAGAAGAAGAGCTGCCTGTTGCTCTACATCATCTGGTGAGAGATGGGAACCTGGATTCAGTCCAACAGTGAAGGGCATCCCAGTAGGACTATTTCAGGGGAAAGAAAAAAATTAAAACCATATTCTTTGGCTCAAAAATACTTTCATTACCACAGAGAACACAAGTTGGGTTGGCAAAACGTTAACATATTAGTGACAGACCTTACAATATGCACTGTGTCATATAAAGAGTTGCTTCTTTGGGAGTTAGAATGTTTTGGGGCAGAACGCTCAAGTGAAAATTATTCCAAACACTTTACATTGTGTAAAGTTAGAGCACAGGACGCCCACCACTAAGGGCACGATCCACCAGCCATTTTGTGATCTAGCTCGAGCACTGTGCGGCCAGTGAATGCCGGGAGAGGCCTCCCACGAGTTTCCCGACAGCCTTCATACCTCGCGGGATCTACCCAAGTCACGTGAGGTGTTGAACATAGAAGCACGTCCAAAAGGCGCGGGACCAAATGGCATACGCTGAAGTCGGTTTTAAACTGACTTTGGCGAACATTCTCGGGTTCTACCAGCCTCCCGGGATCTACAGGCCATCCCAGTGAGGCTGTAGCCGGGCGCCGTTCAACACTGCTGCACATAAACGTGGCCAGGCGAAACGGCACCCGGGGTGTCTATCGGAAATCCCTAGGTGGTCAGGGCCAGTGCAGGGTGCCTCCCTGGTCCACCCCCTGGAACATGGTGCCTTGGCCCAGCTGGCACCTTGGCACTGCCACCTGCACTGCCAAGGTGCCTTGATGACACTGCCAAGCTGGCAGGAGCACTGCCTGGGTGCCAGTGCAAGGGTGCCTGAGTGCCAGCGTGACTCTGTCAAAGCTCAGGGACCGAGGGGGCCATGCCCATGAAAGGAGGGGAATATGAAGGGTGGTGGTTGTGCATGGTAGGTAAGTAGGGGATGTTGGGTTGGGGGGGTGGCAGGGAGGGTCTAGAAGGGGGTGCGGGGGGCCTGAAGAGTGGGCCTCCGGAGACCCCAAAGTGGGGTGTCCTCACTTGGGCACTACTCCACCCCGCACCCCTCCCTGTCTCCCAGGGCACAGACCAGGGCACCCTTTCAAAATGGCGGCCCGATCTCAGAGTTCAGCTTCCCAATGCTGAAAAAAATTCTACGTGTGGGCTAAACTGGTGAGAAACTCCTAAGTGTCTAAAAAGTTAACGCAAGTGTCATTGGATAGCGATATGAAACTCGTTGACAGAGCCAGTGGGAAAATCCCAAAAAAAACTGCCACAAATGCGTTGTCACTCAAAACCAGAAAATACTGGACAACCTCAGCATGTCTGGCAGCATCTGTGGAGAGAAAAGTGAGCTAACATTTTGAGTCTGGGTGACTCTTTGTCAAAGCTCCTGTTGAATCGTGCCATATGTTTGCAGGGAAAAATCACAGCAGAATTGACGAACACTCAGTGGCAGAGGATAAATCGAATTACAATATTTTCCATCAGATTTTATAGGAATGGTTCAACATTTGAAATGACATCATTATGATGAAATATCATCACACATCTGGAAGTCACTCAGCAATTTCATGATTGGAACTCTGTTACTTCAGCTCCCTCATATGGTCAAACGCAATAATGCTCTAAGTCAATTGAATTACCCAGCAATAAATAGCAACAAAATGCATAACCTGTATTTACGCAGAATAAGAATGTAGAAACATGTCCCAAAAAGTATATAAAGAAATGGACATCAAGCCAAAGAAACGGAATGACCAACAGCTAGGTCAAAGAGTTGAATTTAAAGTACGGTCTTAAAGGAACGGGGGGAGGAGGAAGCAAAAGGGAGTATTCCAGAGCATAGAACCTAGGAGGCTGAAAATACACCACTAATATAGAGCGAAGGGGAAGAATGCATGAGACTGGTGAGAGGGGAATGGAGGGTTGAGTTTTGTAGTGCTCCAGGAGGCTATAGATTTGTGCTTAAATCCTCTGCGGCAATAGAGGAAAATATGAATTAGGAGGCTGGGAGCCAATGCAGCTTAGCAACTCAATAGGATTTGATGTGGGCAAAATGGAGATAGAGTTTAGGATGAGCAGAATTTTGTGGAAAATAGAGGATGTTAAATTGGCCAAGAGAGCAGTGAAGTAATTGAGTCAAATCAAAAATAAAATGTGAAAGAATGAAATAAACTGAAAAATGATAACACAACAGATATTTTTCTACATTTGATAAGCGGCGAAATGAGTCAACAAAAAAAGGGTAAAATCCAGTTCGAAATGGAAAACTGATTGTGGGCAGTTTTGCAGAGAGCCATAAGAAAAAACCTGAGCTCTTTTGCAAGACCTAACCTAGCTCACTTCCCATTACTGACCTACTTTGGCTCTCATTCCAAACTGCCACTGCTGAATTGCATCATGTACAGTGGAATATATAAAGATCACAGAATCTAAATGTGCACCGCAGTCTCTATTTCTCCAAGTACTGGAGTGAGTGCGCATATTAAATCAATTCTGTTACAAATACAGCAGGGGTGCAAACTCCTTGTAGTTTATAGCGCCATTTCAGAAAGCATTCTGGCACAATATGACAATAATACCAGGGGGCGATAGCAATAGAGGTAGTGTTACCAGACAATTAATCCTCAGGATGCACATGAATTTTATCTTGCAAACTTACTCCTGTGGAATTAATATGGTATTTTCCAGCTCGATAATGGAATTTTGTCTTGCAAACCATTTGGATCTGGCAGAGGGGAGAATTAGCCTCCTCAATTAGTTTTTTTTTGGCGAGTTTCAAATACATTTGATTTCTACTTTTACTTTTTAATAATAATCTTTATTGTCACAAGTAGGCTTACATTAACACTGCAATGAAGTTACTGTGAAAAGCCCCTAGTCGCCACATTCCAGCGCCTGTTCGGGTACACAGAGGGAGAATTCAGAATGTCCAAATTACCCAATAGCACATCTTTCGGGACTTGTGGGAGGAAACCGGAGCACCTGGAGGTATCCCATGCAGACACGGGGAGAACGTGCAGACTCCACACAGACAGTGACCCAAGCCGGCAATCGAATCTGGGACCCTGGAGCTGTGAAGCAACAGGGTTAGCCACTGTGCTGCCCACTTCTATACTTTGACCAGATTTACGAGGTTATTCAGAAGAATTTTAAAAATCTGAAGCGCTGCAGGAAACATGGCAACAAAAAGTCTTTATCTTGAAAAACACTGGAAAAGCTTGAAGCTTTGGCTTATGCAAAAGGTAAGATGAATTTGATCTGGAAGCAAGGAGACTGAAATCTAGCTGGCTGCCTACTTGTTTGCAAGGCATGTTAATGTAGACTAACAAGTTTCAGTCCTACAGTCTAAATATTTACTATGGGATAAATATTCAACTTGCCACCCAACTGTAAACCTGGTGCTGCAGATCGGCATGTCCAACTTTCATCCATCAGTTTTGCATTCAGGTAGCAACTTGAAAATCTACCTCTAATGTTCTTTTAAGAGCAAAAGAGACTCTCAATGTTTTGAATGCTTGCTTCAAATTGGATCCTGCAAGTGAATATACATTTAAAAATGAAAGCGGTTGTGTAAACTACAAATTTTAGTACCGTAATTATTAGTTTAATATTGTGGGAGACGGTGAGCACGACGGTCATCAAGAGGTAGCGAGCTGGAGGGGAGAGGCAGGAAGCAGGAGGGTCATCAAGCAGGATCAGGAGTGTCCGAAAGAAAGCCACAGGAAAAACAAGTGAGGGCTGAGTATTAAATATCATTGGTATAGATATTCTTCACACAAAACTGTTTTCAGAAAACGGTTTTAAGAAAAGTCACTGTTGCTTTGAGTGCGAGGAGAGGTCTCTCCTTGCACTTGCTCCAAAATGGAAATACCTGGGTCATGCATGTCGGCCCCAATGTGAAACAACTCTAAAAGTGGAAGTCCTGATGCAAAGTGTTCCTACATCCGCAACATTAAAGCGGAAAATGCTGAAAGAGGCAACTTAAAACTGGGCCTTGCTTTACTCTGTCCAGGAGTTACCATTTGATTTTAACAAACTCTGTTCTCCTATTGAGGCTTTAAGTCTCATTCAGCCCAATTCTGATGATTTATTCTCTTTCAGATGAGATGATAAACCAATGTCTGCCCTCTCAGGATGTATGCACTTTTCAACGAGGAGCAAAGGAAACCTCCTGGTATTTTGATCAATAATTATCCCTCAACAACACTAAAACAAATAATCTAGTCATTTGCCTCAGTGCTATTTGCAGGGCCTTGCTTTGCACAAATTGGCTGCAGCATTTCTGACATCAGAAGAGTGACTAAATTTCAAAGTAGTTAATTGGATGTAAAGCCAAAGCATTAGCTTTCGAACATCCCACGGTTATGAAAAATGCTGTACAAATGCAAATCTTTCTTTTGTCTCACCCAGCAGAACAAAACTTTGGTTCTGCGGGATCAGCAGTAGTTTACTGCAATACTATTACGCAGAGGAATGCATTACGCTCACAATTTTAAAAAAAAACACATGAAAAGATCAAAGTAGCTGCAGAGATTAATGGGAATGATAAAGTCTTCCTATTTGTAAAACTTAATGTTATTTTCAGGTTTTCCCTTTCACTTCCTTATTTATCCTGCTTTCTTAAAAAGGAAAATCTACATATACTTGAGATTGTACTTACCAGTCAATAATGTTGTTGTAGGCAATAATGCTGTTTTTTAAATATGGCTGGGGGTTAATACTACTCCCGAAAGCATACTTAAAATGGCCATCACGTAAACGGTATGATCTCCTCCTAGATATGACAGCTGTCAGAATGTCCTTCAGATGATTCTATTGGAAGAAGCACATAGTCACAAGGTGGAGCTGTATAGTAAACTGGTTCATTTATGGATATGGAGGTTTCTTTCTCCTATTTTCTTCAAATTATTTTTGGCTTCCGTTTTAGACTACTCCCATGGTGAAGACCAATAATGTTCCTGAGAGTGTTTCTCACTTTCCTATACAAGATCTATTGTATGCTTAATTAACAGTTGATCCTTTAGGAATTCAGCTATGAATTCTACTCTACATCTCCGTTGGATTATTCTTGGATTCACAAAGATTTTGCTTTAGGTTTTATTTACCAAACAAATGAATTAGGCAGATTTTTCTTATAAACAAAGATTAGCTTTTCACAGAATTAAAATTAGCCAGCTCCTTGTAGAGTTTCAAGTGACAAATAGTGCACATCTGCTGTGCTATGATGCCAGTAATTTTGTAATAAAAAACTGTTCCTTTTCCATTTTTGGTTTAAGGAAACTTCCTGGTCTAACGCTCCAACAAGCCCATACTCACCAACCTGAAAGAATCAGGGTAAGAAATACGCCTTCAAAACAGTGAATTGAAATAATTATTACATTTAAAAGCAGCTGCCAATTACATATATGTTTGAACAAACCATTCAAGATACTTGTCTTTGACCTTGTCTCATTTGTATTTGGCTCTCTTGTTGGACATATCTTGTCTTGTTACACTAAGAAGTCATGCAAAATCAGCGAAGAAACTCTGCCATCAAGAGAGCTGATTTATTGAAGTATAGTCTTTTTACCTGTTGGTGATTGTACAAATAATGTGGTGTCAGTTGCTCAATGACACTTGCATTTTTACCACACCTAGTACACTTTGTTGAACTCTAAGCTAGTGTCTAATAAAGTGCTGTGCATGTGACTCAATGGCTAGCACATCTGCCTGAGTGGCAAAATCTAGACTAACACCTCACTGCAGAACCGGGAGGGGGGGGGGGCAAATGTTATGAGCAACTGATGCAACTAATAGACATATAAGCGGTGTATATCAACCCATTAAAGTCACAGAAATCCAGTCTTTACACCCCTTCACTCAGAGGAAGGGAGAAACGCGGTGACTAGAACAAACTAATCAAAGGTAAACTGGCCAAATCATGACAAAATCTATGTGTTACAAATATTTCTAATGGTGCTACAGCATGGAGTGTATTTACCACTCCATTCTATGAGTAATATAGGATCAGGCCATAATTTCCCCACAGGTCAGTTCCTATTCTCGCTCGGGTTGTCTTAGATGAACATCTCGCACATCAGTAACACCTTTAATAACACAGTAAAATATCCCAAGCACGTCATAGGAGCATCATCAAACAAAATTTGACACCGAGCCACATAAGACGACATTTGGACTGATGACCAAACATTATTTTAAGGCATGTCTTAAAAGTGGAAAGTCAAGTTGAGAGGCGGAAAGATGGAATTTGAGAGGTTAGGGCCTTGGGAGCTTAAAACACAGCCCCCAATAGTTCGGAATTGAAATTGGGTTGTGCATAGGCTAGAATTGGAAGAATGCAGATATCTCAGGGAGTTAAAAGGCTGAAGGAGGTTACAGAGATGGAGGAGTGAACCCACAGAGGATTTGAAAACAAGGCTAAAAAGTTTAAAATGAAGTTTCACCTGGGAGCCAATATAGGTCATCAAGCATGGAGGTCTTGGCTGAAGGGACTTGGTGCGAGTTAGCACATGGGCAGCAGAGGTTAAGTTTATGGAAGGTAGGAGTGCATTGGAATAGTCAAATTTAAAAGGTAACATGGATGAGTGCTTCAGCAGCAGATGAGCTGGGACAGGGACACAGCCAGGCAATATTACAGAATTAGACGTAGGCGACTTTCGTGATTGCATGGATATAATGGTCAGGAAATTCATTTTGCAGTCAAATGCCTGATCTCATCGGTAGAGGGTGATGTGGGTGCAGTGAGACCCACACCAGAGAGATATTAAGGTTTAAGGTAGAAGAGAAAAAGGAAAAAATATATAGAATTATTTGAATCAACCATTATTAAAAACACAAATTATATATTTTTTAATGATGTAAACCTAATTTTATTTGTAAGCAAATAAAAGGCAAATTCATTATAGTACCTCCACTGCATGCACCACCGCTGTCACTGCATCTTCAGATACATTGTCCAGTTCACATTCATAAGCGGTTACTATCATCCGACCTTCTAGCTGGCCTCTGGTGGGAAGCACCATTGTATGAGTGCAAAATTTCACATCATCCTCTTCTTGAGGATCCTTTGCCGGAAAGTGTTGTGCTCCCAATAAAGGATTCTGCGCTTGAAAACGATGCTGGAGAAAAATACATTGATAACTTATTAAGCACAATGCCTAAGATGTTTTATGCATATACACAAAAACAAAAGACAGTCTCTTTTGAGTACTACGGTTCCAGAATTTGTTTTCAGATTTATCCATGGCCTTATTTTTGAAAAATCTTAATAACACAAGTCTTTATGATCCCCTCCTCAGACAGATCCACTGATAAGAAATGAAGTCTGAACCTTCCACTGTTACATTAATAATAGAGTGTATTTAACAGTTACATGGGCAGGGTAGGTATAGAGGGATATGGGCCAAATGCGGGCAAGTGGGACTAGCTTAGTGAGAGAAACTGGGCAGCATGGACAAGCTGGGCCAAAGGGTCTGTTTCCATGCCGTAAACATCTATGACTCTGTGACTCTAAACAAATGCTTCTTCAAGCAGTGCATGATTAAGTTCAATATAATTTTAGATCTGCTGTTTTGCTTCTGAACTTTCAAAATCCATTAAAAAATTAACTCAATTGGAGAAGGAAAAATAGAATTCAGGAGAATAGATGCATTAAAGGCTTGTAGCTTTACTAGAGGCCAGAGATCTTTTTTTAATAATCAATTTATAAAACTAACAAGTTAAAAAAAAAACATTTTACATCATAAAGGTCACCCAAAAAGCGGCAAAGCTGCACACAAGATAAATCATGGTTCATAGAAACAAATGTGACAACAAAACTCCAGTCAAGACTTCAGCTCTCCCCACATCTTGTTGCCGTTTTCCCTTGGGCCTAACTGTTGTATGGCCATTGCCCTTAATAAGCAATTGAATTGCCTTGTGCTGGCTCATTTTCAAACAGATGAAGAATAAGTAAAAAAAGATAAACTATACAAAGTAAGGGGCGGGGAGGGAGAGAGAGAGAGAGAGAGAAAGAGAGATTATTATGGTCGAAAATAACTCACTTCAAATTTTGCCCGTAGAGATGGAAACTTTTTTTTGCTTTTAGGTTTGCCAGATTTAGCATTGGATGGACTGGTCCACAGTAACGAAGTACATCCATCTGTAACAGGAACAGTACAAAAAGCATTATAAATACACTGTTTTGCAAGAAAGATAGCTGATAGCATTGAATGCAAATGACAACTTGTCTTGCAGGTCACACAGGAAATTTTATAAAAGTTCCTGCCAACCAATGGCAATTTGAAGAGTAAGAGTGTATGAAATAAGAACTTTCACCACATTATTTAATACACTGCAGGAAAACTACTGCTGCACCTTCTTTAGAAAAACATCTTAAGTGTGGAGCTGAAGTTGTTCCAGGTGTGGATGTGTGTTGCTAAGCATGCTTCCTCGTGGCACAATAACGAGTGACTTCAAAAAGATCACGATTTCGACCCTGTAAATCAATGTTAGGAAATCTGTGGCCTAGGGGACACATGCGACCCACAAGACATTTTGTTGACTTTTGCCCACGTGCAGAGTTGCCACATTACGTGTTTCCACCCATGTAGCTTTTTTTCCTACTGAAGTCACATGCACGTAAAGCAAGTGCAAGTGAGGTGAATGCTGATTGCGCACAACATTGACTGTTAGAGCAGTGTACGCCCTCTGCTTCCAGTGTAAATATTTATTTTGTTTTTATCATTTTGAAGTTGATGATAGCTCTATTAATATATAAGCGATTAAGCATTTTTTCTAAATAGTCATGAAATATTTGGCGTGTACTCAATCTTATTCGACATGCCCTAAGCCTGATTTCCATCTTGCGGCCCACTGAAATGAACTAGGGCCACTCCTTTTCAAAATAAATTTGGAGTCCCCAATTATTTTTTTCCAATTAAGGGGCAATTTAGTGTGGCCAATCCGCCAAACCTGCACATCTTTGGGTTGTGGGGGTAAAACCCACGCAGGAACAGGGAGAACGTGCAAACTCCACAAAGACAGTGACCCGGGGCCAGGATTGAACCCGGGTCCTCAGTGTCGTAGGCAGAAGTACTAACCACTGCGCCACCATGCCACCCAGGAGGGCCACTCCTGTGGCCCATTCACTCGCCTAGGTTTCCTATCACTGCTGCAAATAATGCTCACACGGTCAAAGATTCATCATAAATTAGGAGCCAAAAAGATTGGGAATAGATTTAGTTCCAGTTGCATATCTCTCTTTCATAAAGTACTCTGAAAGGGGCTAGATTTCCAGAGATCAGGGTTTCTTTGCAAAGTTTTGCACCTCTCTCCAGTTCAATGGTCCTTAAGCCTCAAGCTGTTTTCAAGCACGATAGGTATTCAGCACACCCAGCCTATCAGGAATTCTATCTGGAAAGGGAAAGGGGAGCAGAAGCAGAAACTTTAAGTAAAACCATTGGCCACAAAATTGACTCATGACATTGAATATTTTCAATAGTTTTGATTACCAGATTCATTTCTGATTCCACTGCTTGATCCTCAATTACCTTCCTCCTAAACATGGAATCAAACTCTCAAACTGGCAACAAAGCAAAAGGGTACATCCTAATACAAAGACTTCAGGAGGAGCAACCTGGAATACTGTATTTATATACAGGAGTACTTTTTCATTGTAAGTGCAACTTTCAGTTTCATCTTGATAACACAGTCCCCTATCTGAATTCAGATATTTCTAATATCGCATGGATGAGTAATTTCAATTCTCTTTAATCTGAAAGTGTGGGTTGAATTGAGCACCAGCTTTGATTTTTCTGTTTTGAAGCCAAGCTGAACTTTGTATTTAGTACATTCCAGCTAAGTTCAATCCTGCATTCAGTGTATTTTTCTTTTGTTTCTCAGAATCAATCTATTTGGCTGGATTTTAATGTCAAAGGTACAAAATTTATGAAGTCTAGAATAATTCAACTTGGCATTGGCACTTGATAAAATTCAAAGATGAAATAGAAAACAGAAATTAGCAACAGATTGGAAAAAAACAATTTGGCTGTGCATCAATGAGTAAAAAGTCTCGACAACGGGCGGCATGGTGGTGCAGTGGTTAGCACTGCTGTCTCACGGCGCTGAGGACCAGGGTTCAATCCCAGCCCCAGGTCAGTGTCTGTGTGGAGCTTGCACATTCTCCCCGTATCTGAGTGGGTCTCAACCCCACAACCAAAAATTTGCAGGTTAGGTGGATTGACAACACTCAATTGTCCCTTAATTGGGGGGAAAAAAATTGGATACTCAACTTAGTTTCGACAACATGAAATAAAAGAGAAAGCCTTTGGTTTCTTTAAATTCTTACCCTATTCAAATGTTTACATTCCCACTTACCTGGAGTAGACACCATGATCTGACATCTGGTGAGGATGGCGAGCAAGAAATCATTATGAGAATGTACTGGAAAACAAAATCAATTTTCCAGTAGTATTAGCATTTAATCGTGGCCAATTCTGTGTGGTAAGTGATCAGAGAGAAAATCTTAAGTGGTTACAGAAGCTTCATTATTATCTAAACTAGGTGTCGTTGAGCATGGGCTCGTCCAAGAGCTTGGAAGCAGTTTAAATTTCTATTATGGTTCTAGCACATCTTAAAAACAACATTTGTTTACCTGTTCAATGGGGAAGTGTACTGAAACACTGCATCATCACATGACTGACTTGAAAGAATGAAGAGGTCCCACAGATCTATGTAAAACTATTTGCTAAGTACTTCACTACCATGTCAGTTTTAATAAAATTATCTTGTGTGTTTTATCATTAAAAACTTCAGCTCTTTGCGTATTGTACTTCCCACAGCAAATTTTGATATTTTCTCCGGAAATCCTTCCTCCTCCTTCTCAGTTACTTCAATGATTCGGATTAATAATTTTCCCTTCTGCTTTCCGTCATTGGATATTCCTAACACTGCTAATGGCATAGCACAGCCCTGAGAACTTATTACTTACTGGGGAGTTTCCAATAAATGGAATCTGGTCATGAACCAAGTCCATGCCTAACTGATTACTGATTCAAGCCTAAGTCAGCTTCAAACACCTCGAATGTCCTTGCCCCATTACGTACCACATACTGGTTTAGCACACTGGGCTAAATAGCTGGCTTTTAAAGCAGACCAAGGCAGGCCAGCAGCACAGTTCAATTCCCGTACCAGCCTCCCCGAACAGGCGCCGGAATGTGGCAACCAGGGGCTTTTCACAGTAACTTCATTGAAGCCTACTTGTGACAATAAACGATTTTCATTTTTCATTTCACATACCATTCAGACAAGCAAATTACTGTTTGATCAGAATTTAACTTTTCCTAGGATATTCTGGGAAAATTGAAACCAGAAGTCAATCTTGCTGGAAAAATAATGACATATCAGTGACGCAGACTTTTATAAACACACAAATCAGCAAGCTCTGAGAATTAAGAGGTATACTTCGATTTGCAAATCCCCAAAACTTGATGCATTTCACAAATGACATCACCTGTACTTTCCCTGTTATTTTTAAGAATTCATTGGTTGTGCACATTAGTTGCTCATCACACTCACTGCAAAATGTTACGCTTGTAACTAAGACCCTAAATACCCTTTCAACAACATGATCAGTGATAATTCAATGGCAATTAATCTCTCTGGCCCAGAAAGAGAATAATTTAAACTGCTGGGTACCATTTCTGCTGATAGTAAATTCTCAGATTTTGAATTTTTTTTTCCTGCTTTTTCCTTCAGTCTCCTTTCCTTAACCATTCGTTCCTTTGCTATTTCTCTTTCGGCACCTGATGCCACTCTAATTCACCCTCCTATTCAATTTCTCTTTCTTTCTCAATCTTTAAATCTAATTGGTTAAAAAGATAAATGTCCCATCATTCACAGAGGCCCCAGTTGCTCAGTTACCTTCACCGTGCCATTATCAGCTTACACGTCCAGCAACTTGGGCGGCACGATAGCACAGTGGTCAGCATAGTTGCTTCACAGCTCCAGGGTCCCAGGTTCGATTCCCGGCTTGGGTCTGTGCAGGGTCTGCACATTCTCCCCGTGTCTTCGTGGGTGTCCTCTGGGTGCTCCGGCTTCCTCCCACAGTCCAAAGGTGTGCAGGTTAGGTGGAGTGGCCTTGCTAAATTGCCTTTAGGTTAGGTGGGGTTATGGGGAAAGGGTGGAGGTGTGGGCTTAAGTAGGGTGCTCTTTCCAAGAGCCGGTGCAGACTCGATGGACCGAGTGGCCTCCTTCTGCACTGTTGATTGTATTCTATTTTATTCTTACAATAGTTTTCCAAATTGAAGAGCATGGGGAAAAAAAATCAATGGGAGACCACAATAAGATGCCCTATCCAATCAAGGTTCGCTGCCTAGTTTTTGATTTCATTTGCACCATCCAGAAATCTCAATTGTTGTATGCATAGTGCGTGTCTGGATGCTACAATGCAATATTGAGTCATTTGCGTTCCAATGGAAGTTATAACTATTCACTATTTTTCCTTGCTGGTTGACATGTAAAGCGCATTGTCATTGTGCATCAAGTACTGCATTTCCAAAAAGCAGGATTTTTAAAAAAAATCTAATTGCGCGCACAGAATTTGCTCATAGCAGCAAGTAGTTCCCAGCACCCAAAGCCCAGGAAAAATGTCCAACTCAAGCCTCAGGCTCCAGTCAGAAGGCCAGGCTAATGTTGAGGCGGCCATGGGGCATGGGAAAAACGGTGACTCTTTTTTTTCAGCATTTCGAAAATTCAAGTCTAAATTTATGGTAGAGTTAATTTTTTGTCAGAATTGTGCAATTTACTAATCTGTTCCAAGTGTAATTTCAAGCTCTACAATGTAACCTGAATATGGGAAGAAATAGTATTCCAAATTAACTTTAAGAAATTATCTGCCAATTAGATTAGTCAGTTTTGTATTTGTTGATACAGGAATGGTAATTATTTTTAAAATCAAGGAATTTGATTAGTGTATCGTGTCAAGAGACTTGCCATCACCCTAGAAATACATGGAATAGCATCAACTTGTACTTATGAACAACATCCACTAAACCTGCCAAAATTTTGGGTCTTGTAATAATAATCTTTATTATTGTCACAAGTAGGCTTACATTTACTCTGCAATGACGTTACTGTGAAAATCAAAGTCAATGTTTAAAAGCATGCTAATTCTTACTTACTCCCAAACAACCTCTCTGGTATTGAAAATTAATTTTCACAGAGACATTATTGACACCCTACAAGTTTTAATCATTGCTGGAGACTTAAGAGAAATTTTAATGTTTATTTTTTTGACCTCTTTTTTTCCCCCTTTCTCTATTTCACTTCCTGATTTGGCATTGAATTTGACACATCCCGGTTCACAGTCTGCCCCGCTTCTAATAATACTTCAATCTGGCTGGTTAAGAAAACACACCATTGCTTGCTGTGTTCACACAGGTGGACTTCTAATCAATCACAAACCCCAGAGAACATCTGTGGCCAAGTGTTAAGAGTGATGAATGAATTACATCATTAGTTCACTGCTGATTGCACAATCCAGGCCATTTAACC